>NC_133534.1:9224577-9581167 GCF_048544455.1 Silene latifolia | reverse complement strand
TAAGGATGATATGGGTATGTCCCGTTCTAGGTAGCAAAGTATTTGAAGACTCCGTGTCTGGGTCAAGGTGAAACTGGATTGGATATTTGGAATGTGGAGCTCGGTAATAAGAGGCTTTGATGAACAAATCTCTGGAGCTTTGATTTTTTGGAGTTAAGGTTTTATTGGGTTACGGCTTGTAATGTGGCTTGGAAATGGGGTCTCTTGGCTTGATGCAGCCTGAGCACATAAAGGTAGGTTAAAATGACGTGGGTTCAAGTTTCCATGTCTTGGCCCTAAAGGATGGGTATATTTGACAAGCTTGAGAGGATTCTCAAAATTCCTAACTATTTCCCTAGTAACGGTCTCGAGAAGGACTTAGGGTGTGTGATGTGTGAAAGGCTAAGTGAGGGTGCTAGTTGACCATTTTCATTGATGTCTTGATTCTATATAGAATTCAGAATATTCCGTTCAGCATTTGATTTCAGGCTTGTTGTTAATTCAGACTCAGATTCTTGGTCTGGAATATATTTTGGCTTTTGCTCAGATTCTTGATTCGGTTTTTGAAGATAACTTTAACTTTGGATATTGACATTGACTTGCTTGATTGAGCCTTCTTCTTTTGGCTCTTTTGTGTTTGATTATGGGCATAACTGCGTCCTTGGATATTGATCTCAGTTTCTCTTGATTGAGCCTTTGTCTTTGATCATGGCTCGCATCGTCTTGGATGGACTTGGGTCAGACTAGCACCATTTGAGTGTGAAATGGGTTGGTTTTTAGTAACACAGGTTTTTTATTGTGGGGAATGGGCTTGCCTTCCGTCATGGATCGTTAACAAGGAGATGGTCTGGATTCGTCCTAGAATCTTTTGAGATAGGATCGTCCTAAAATGGGGTTATATTGTGGTTTCTATTGCCAGACATGGAATAGGTAAAGAAAGAACACGGAGTCTACAACTTGGAATGAAAACATCATCTAAGTGTACTCACATTGACTGTCATGCGTTGTTTTTGTTATTTTAAAAAAATGTCTCAAACCAATTCTTGTTGTCACAGGAAAAGGTAAAGGAAGAGATAGGATAGAATATATGAATTGAAGAGTGTACTTTTATTGAAATGAATAATATATTTAACATAGACACGAGAAGACATGTGACTCGTGGGACAACCCCCAGGTTGTCACTAGAAATGGAAATGGACACAAAGAAAGACACTAGAAAAATTATGGGATAGAAAGCCTAAGACTCGGACTCGGACTCGGACTTTGACGCGATCTTAGATCCAGACTCGTAATCATCGGCCCATGCTTGAATATCTTCTTTTCCAGCAACTGGCTTCGACATCCGGCTTTGAGAATTCGCCCATTTGAGCACCCCATCCTCGTCATTGGGAACACTAAAAGGGTAATAATCAAGAAACGTTTCTTGATAAGTGGTATATCCATGAGGATTGCCTAAGCTACCTTGTGGGTTAAAGGTTGAGAGGGACAACCTCCTGCTTTCGATCATATCCTGAATGACGTTTTTTAATTTGTAACATTTCTCTGTATCATGCCCTTTGCCTCTATGGTATTTGTAGTACGAGTTCTCGTCCCAGAATTTGGATTTCCTTTCTGGTTCGGAGGTAGGTCCTATAGGTTTCAACATTCGTTGTTCCATGAGTCTCTGGAAGGCATCGGCGTATCTAATACCAATGTTGGTAAATTTCCTAGGAGGCGTGCCCTTATTTTCGGAAGCCTTTGTAAATGAACCCGAAGGCTCCATGAGGTTGCCTTTATTGATTTTGATTCTTGGATGACAAGAACTAGGAATAGATTGTCCATTTGTTGCTTTAGGACTACTAGGTTGAGGGTTTATCTTGAAACTTTTCATCTTGAGAGGTTGGGCATCAAGCTTCTTACCCATTTCAGCAAACTGGTTCTCCATGTTGGAAAGTCGAGAGTTTAGATTATCAATGACTCCTTCTATTTTGGAAAATTTATTGTCAAAGGCCCTGGAAAGCATGAGCATTCCATCTTGGATATCTTCGTCTTCGAGGACATTGATTTCTTTATCATCATGATGATTGAGGAGATGAGAACAATCCAGGAATGATTCTTCATCATGTTTAATGATATTGGACCCAAGAGGGTCGGTCTTCTTGGATTTCTAAGCGGAAGGTGGCACAAGAAGCTTGCGATCCTCGATCATATCCTGAATAATATGCTTTAGACAAAAGCATTCCTCTGTATCGTGTCCCCTACCTTGATGGTACTGACAATATGAATCGCCCTTCCATCTAGGGAATATCTTTTCAGGGTCTGGGGTTGGACCGATTGGATGAAGTTTTCCCTGGGAAACCAGTCTTCGTAGAGCTACTTCATATGTGGTTCCGAGGTCAACGAATTCCCTATGGGCTCGTCCCGGCCTTCTGGGTGGAGTTTCCAAGAGGTTGACTCCCTTGCCTTCATTGGCCTTCTTAGATGGGTGAGTCGTGTTGAAGCTATAACTTGGCCTTGGGGTATGCGAAGATGGTAAAGGTTTCATAATATCTATCTTCTTTTCCATATCGATGACACGAGCGCTCAAGTCTTCGATGGTGGCCTGAAGCTTAAGGATTGCAGCACTTAGTCCCTTGACGTCGACCGATAAACGTTCTTGAACACTTTCATTGGAAATTGCGGGATTCCTACCGAGAAGAAAACGATACGCGTTACAACTTGATTTGACATGGGATCACGCATACTAAAGGAAGGGATGAGATGACACATCTAGACTTGACTTGTGAACTCGTGAAATGTCGTGAGCGAATTCTCGTGTTCGAATTCACGGTGTTTGACCTTGACCTTTAGACTCGAGTGTTGACTTTGACAGAGTGATGTTTATGTGATTGACCTTATTGACGGGATTGATGACACGTGTTGATTCTGGACTCGAGGTTTGCTTATAGGTGTTAAGAAGACTGTTGTAGTTTAGACTCAAATATGAGGCCCATTGAGACTCGTGTGTTGAGCCTCGGAACGTGTGACTCGAGTGTTTAGATCCTAACTGAATTGGGGTAGGGGGTCCAAAATGACGGCGTGACGCCTTAGGACTTGGCTTGAATTTTGAAAAGACCCGAAATGTAAAGGAAGACGGGTTTATGACTCGACATAGTTCCGACTAGGACATAGTTGGTTTGGATTTTGACTCTAACTTAGCCCCATTGAATTTACATATTTACGTTTACATGTTTTGAAAATATTTTGAATAAAACGTTTTTTTTGTTTTCTTTTTTTTTTGGTTTTTTTTGTTGTTTTCGTTTTTTTTTATTTTTTTGGACTTTTTTATTTTACAAAGGATTTTGAAATGGGTTTGAGGCCCGAAGTTTGACTCGACATTTGGACAGAGTTTCGGCTTATTTTACGCTGTTTTGAAAATGTTTACATCTTGAAAAGGATTTTATTTTGTCATGGTTTTGTTTACAAAATGGTGATCACATATGATATAAACAAGCATACAAGCATTATAACGGGATGCTGAGTGCATTTAAAAGGGTTTTGGTTTAAAGGGTGGGTTGCCATACCGAACAATCAAACCCGGGGTCTGTGGAGAGGCTCGTACCAAACAAGAGTAAGGCCGATTCCTAGTCCATTTCCTCAAGTCATGAAGGCCCTTGATACAAACAAGAGTAAGTACCATGGTATGGATGACGTCAATCGCTATCCATCCTTGGGCCCAAATAAGAATTAGGACCGTCTAGACGGAACGATTGGTCGAATGGGTTGGGTTGGGCCTAGGAAAGCCGAATAAAACGGTCTAGGAAGACCGAGTTATGAAAACCGACAATTGTCTTGTACAAACTATTCCTTAACCTTGTTCAAGTTTCACCCTTAGCTACACGTAAGTGTATTTCCCCAGCGGAGTCGCCAAACTGTGGACAGCGGGCCGCCCACGGGGGCGCTTGGTGAGAAACGAAAACAAGCGTTTGCATTTTTGTATGGAGTCGCCACCAATTTTTATGGGAAATTGGAACCGTTCGAATACCTCATGTCATGTCAAGACATAAAGTAGTGACATGAACACTAAGCAATCGTTACCCTTAGCATTCTATGTCTAGAATGACTCTCGTGGATGCCAATGAACACGGGTGCTCACGGAGATCTGGAGTAAGGGGTGAGGGTACGTATTAGGAAGCTCTTTTGATCGAACACCTAATCCCGCCCGCCTCGATAGCGGCCTCTACTAATGATTAGGGAAGTTATTCGTACTTGATATACCGTCGATTATATGCATGCAATGCAACATCCATTAATTAATCCTAACATGTGAATTAAGACTAAGTCGGTGAACAATTAATTTAGCATACAATTAATGTCGAAGTTGGATTTAATGCTCATTTACATGTGAAAACATACAAGCAATAGGATAAATACAATAAAAGAAAATTACAATAATGAAAATTACAACGGATAGGCGATTTATGTCGGAAATACCTTTAAAACGGATAATTTGAGAAAAAGGAATAAAAGAAAGAAATAAAATTAATGAAATAAACGAGCAGAAATTAGCGAGATAATACGGATAATAGTCAATTGATACGTAGATAAATAATTAAGCCAAGGCAGAAACGGAGTTCGAGAGACGAACTCGGCCAGAACAAAGAGCAGAGTCGCGTCCTTTGAATAGGCGCAGCAGACGCTGCGTCTGTTCCTTGGTTCAGTTCTGGCAGTGAAGCCGTATTTGCAAACCGTTAATGTTAATTGGTGATTTTAGGGATTGATTAAAAATATTTACTCGGATGAAAGTGATTAATAGGTTATTTAACATGTGAATGGGTCATAAAAACAAAAAACATGATGAATGAGACGGATGCAAACGAATAAATTTACATGAATGAATGATGGATTAGCGAATTAAACAAACAAATTAAGTTAACTATGATGGATTAACAACGAATATGACAATAAACAGATGAAAGCTATATCAAAGATGAATTCCAGAAACTCAATATTGATGAAATTGAATCCCTACAACCCGGAATTGAATTTAATGACGAAAACCCGCAAATATGAATTATTTGGGATTTAAGTCGAATGAAAAGATGAATTAAACATGTGAATGAATGATTAATAATATACATATGAATTTATTATGCTATCATGTGAACGAATTAAAGAACAAACAATCAAAATCAAGTAAAACAAGATGAATTACAGAGGACGAGGAAGAAGAAAGGAAGCAGGAACTGCGGCAGCCTCACGAAGAGGCGCAGCAGGAACTGCGCTCCTTCGAAGAGGCGCAGCAGTTGCTGCGTCCTTTCTCAACGTCTGTCTACTGGAAATCCGTAAAAAGAGATTTTAAAGACGGTTCTAGAAATCGGTTTTAATGGTATCTTCGACGTAAACCTTACAATGAGTGATACGATAATTAAAATACGATAAATAAATAAGGATTATACACCCTCAGACTTACATGTTGACGAAACGAGAAGAACTAAGATATCGATTAGTGATGCTCGACGCGAATGCAAAGAAAGTGCCCTCGTAGGAGGAAAACGATTAGATTAATTGATTAAGTAGATTGATTAATTGTGTAGTTGGTCAAATTGGTCGGTCATGCAACGGAGAGGCTGGTACCCGGAAGGATCCGAGCTTACGTGGTCGAATGTTCAAGCACGTAGGCGCCAAAAAGTAAGAACAAAGTCTAGAATGCAAAGGGAGAAGAGAAGGGCGGACACTCGCGTGAGAAATATGAGAAACGAAGGCTCCTATTTATACTAATCACACGGCGGAATTATGGTAAGACTAGGATACGGAAGGAAAGATCCGGAAATAACCGACTTAGGTTAAACGCGGAAACTTGGACAAAAAGAAAGCCCTGGGAAAAGGCGCAGCAGGTGCTGCGTCCCTTGGAAGAGGCGCAGCACTTGCTGCGTCCTTTCCCGGATAGGGTTATCTGAAGATTACTGAAAAGATCAACATATGAAGGATTATCTTGAACGGATAAGGCTGAAGGAAGGATTATCCTGAAAGGATAATCTAAGGGTTATCTGAAGGGTATCTGAAGGTTATCTGAATATACGAAGGTTATCTGAAGGGATAAGGCTGAAGGAAGGATTATCCCAAAGGGTCGTCTAAAGGGTTGTCTGAATTATTAAGGTAAGTTTCAAAGATCGAAGGGTTTATCCTGAAAAGGGTTACCTAAAAGATATGAAGGTTTATCCTGAAAAGGGTTACCTAAAAGATATGAAAGTTTATCCTGAAAAGGGTTACCTAAAGGGATGAAGGATCGCCTGGGGGTATCTACCTGTCTCTGTCCTCAAGCAAACTCTCGTTGGGTGATTATTGTGGTTTAATCTCCATGTCTCGAGAAGAACAAAGAACTCTTCTTTGGGGAACATAATCGGGAAATGATCTCCATGTCTCGAGATGGAATGTCTATCCGTGTACTCTCGGCGGGGGAACGTAATAAAGGCGTGTCGAAACACCTGTCAAAGAAGAACCGCTCGTTGTGACAAGCTAGGTCTTGGCAAAATACTGCTTCTGATACTTACCTGCATGGTTAGTAACCACACAAGAATGCAATCTAATATATGCACGTAAGCGATTATCACATGGACCTCGAATGAGGAAACACATACTCACATAGGTTTTCAAAAGTTGTTTCTTTATAAAAGTTGTTTAAAACTTGTTCAAAGAAGTTTGTCGTTTGTAATGCGATATGCATATTCAATGGGCTTTAGACATAGGACTTGTCATGACACAGACCTTATATGGACGCGACGCGAAACTAACTTAGATTTGACGCGACACATGGATGACTTTGACAGACGTTGCTTAAGCATGCGCAACTCCTAGCCAAGTGTGGGTGACAATGCGTATCAGTTCCAAAGGTATAAGAATTGCAAGAATGATGAAGGCATATAAAGGCAAGGCATGAGCCATGGATCATCTGTCTACTAGGACTTCTTTTGACACTGTTTGCTGTAAAAGAGACCCCTCTTGAGGCACGGTGACTTGGAGAATTGATCTAAGATCTTTGTCATTGTCCGAACCGAGTACTAGCTAGACTTAAATGAGAGAGGAGAATAAAAGAAGGGTGGCATCTCGGAAGAGAAGCCCCCAGGATGAGAAGATGACTCTGAACTTTGGTAAAAAAGAGGCTGGGCGACAATAAGGAGCCCCCAGTATAGAGGTGTTGGTTGTGGAAGGGACGTTAATTGAGGTTGAAAGTTCATGGTTGAGGTGGTTGATAATTGAGATTGGAAGTTGACGGTTGGGATGGTTGATAATGACGGTTGGGATGGTTGATAATTGAGATTGGAAGTTGATGGTTGTGTCCTTGAGGACTGCCTACGTATTCACGTGAAGTGAAATCAAACCAGATCGTAGTTCTCTTAGTAGTAGGAAAAAAATTTTATTTATTACCTTATTTAGTTAGATGCTTTTTGGAGGGAAAACTAAAAGAATTTTTATTCTCTTAGTAGTAGGGGGGATTAAGCCCTTCAAATTTCAATTAGAGTGATTAGGCCCTTAACTTGGATACAATGTGAAGATTAACCCCTTACCCAAAATCTCGTGAAAAATTGATATCTCATATCACAAATAAAAATATTTAACCTACTACATAATCAAATTACGGAAATAATTCAAATAACAGAACTATAATGTTTTTTTCTAGGAAAAAAAAAAATCATATTTGGGGAATATGCTAAAAATTTAGAAAATAAAATGAAATTTCTACGTCGTCTGAAAAAACTTCTACATATTTTTTGCATGTTATTTATGTTTCATATAGTAAACTTTTTTTTTAATATATATTTTTGATTGAAAGATCGTTATTTTTGCCAAAATAATTAAACCAAAAAAGAAACATTTTTGTAGTCGAAATAAAGTTGAGTACAAGGGGTTCTCAAATTTGTCAAATTTAATTTTTTCCTCTTTGTTTTTACAATTTTTGGAAATGGCTAAAAAATTTAGAAGAAAAACTTATTATTTGCAAAAGAAGACATTTTAAAGAATTAGTTTTTTAATTATTTATAAAAATCCTATGTTGTGAATTAGTTTCGTATATATATTTTTACATTATTTATTAATTTTTTTTCTAAATTATCAATTTTTAAATTTAAAAAAAATATTTCCCAAAATCTAATTATATTTTAGGCTAAGTAATTGTTTTGGAGTATGAGATATTCAATTTCACATGATATTTTGGATAAAGGGTTGTGATGGGGCATATTCTGCACCCGCTGACCGAGTCAACATATTGAACAAGGTCAAAGCCAAAAGACAACAAGTCAAAGGAAAAACAACCTAACCGACGAAGCATGTCGGCCTGTCACTTGGGTCTCGGCTCGGCAACCAGCCGGCCGAGAGACATATCCGTGTACTCACATCCAGTCTTCTTGGCATGGAGTCAACCAGGCCTGCCGGCCTGCCATGGGTCCCTCGGCCGAGGGTAAGATAGTCTTTCCACCTGCTACGACCACTTGGTCACTACGTGACAAAAGGTGAAAGTCTATAAATACTCCACATCTCTCATTGAGAAAAAGGATCTAAGAATCTCACAATCCACTAATCTGGTATAAACTCCATTATCTCTCTACAATATACTTTGCCAAGTTAACACACAACTTATCTCTCTAAGTTTACTGACTTGAGCGTCGGAGTGAGTTCGCTCGGCCACAAGCCGAGCCCTCAGTTTGTTAAATCTTTACAGGAAAGAGTGAAAGGAAGAGACAAGCAACGACATCATTCTACAAGCTCACGTGGTCACAATAACTGCTCCGAAATTACACCCGGAACAATTGGCGCCGTCTGTGGGGAGGAAACTAAAAGCTAGTCACCTACTTTAAAACAAAAAACAAAAAACCATTCAACGAGCTAAGAAGATGTCAAAGCCACAAGAAACTGTGAGTGAAAGAACTGCATTCTACCAGGATGACACGTTCCATAATTCTGAGATCGGGCTGTCCCCCACCGGCCGAGTCACTTACACGGCGATCGGGATGCCAAGAGAGCCAGAAACACCGCTGCCTACCGGCCAAGTCACTGTCATGGGACATGTGGTCGATGCGGCCAAATTGAAGCTATTCCTGGACCTGATGGGTAGTACGCCGTTTACCCCAGTCACGTCGGCGGGGGCGGCAGGGCACCCACAGGTGACCAGGACCCATGGAGTGATCCCGAATAACTTGTCCGGAGCGATGCAAGGAGGTTGGCATGCTAGAACGCCGGCGGAGCCCGTGGTGCCAGTGGAAAACCTGAGTCCTTCCCCCACTCGCGGAAGGACAGCGTCGCCGCGGCAACAACGAGGCCCGCCCCGAAGAAATGATAGAAGTCCGACTCACCAAAGTCAGACAAGAAGCCCTTTCCGCCAGAGGGAGAGAAGCCGGACTAAGGTTGCGAGGAGCCGATCGCCGCGTGTCATTCGACACGTGGTCAGACAGCCCCTCAGTGCCTATGTCCTAGAGGTCCCTGTGCCAACTAAGCTTAAGCTGCTGCCCTTATCATACAAAGGGGATAGCGACCCGACCGACCATGCCGAGGCTTTCGAGTCGTACATGTCGGTATGGGAGCAGCCCGATGAGGTGTGGTGCCGAGTCTTCCCAACGACCCTGCATGGGATGGCTCAGAGTTGGTACAAGGGGCTACCTAATGGCTCGGTATACTGTTATGCCGACCTGAGGGACAATTTCATAGCCCAGTATGCTTGCAACAAGCGAAGGGCCGTGGAGACATCAGATCTCCTAACCATCCGACAGGGGGAGGACGAGTCCCTCCGAAGCTACGTCAAAAGATTCGACGCTAAGGTTCAGCAAATCCGTGAGCTGAACACCGAAATGGCGGCCTTCATGCTGATGAAAGGCCTCCCGAAAGGCGAGTTCAAAAACAAACTCATCAAGTGCGAAGACCTCAACCTAGACTCCGCCAGAAAGATGGCCGACCGAGCCGTAAAGGTGGAGGACTATCACAAAACCTGGGTAAGCCACAGTGAAGCTGGGCACCCAGAAAGGAGGAGCCGCCGGGACAACGTAGATGAAGGACGCCGTGACGGGAATAGGTCACGGCCTGAGAGATTTAATAGGAAACAGAACTCGGCGGGCGCCGGGGGGAGTTCGGGACCGTACAACCAGAAGCGGTATAGTGGTCTCACCCCCCTGGTCGCCTCCCCAGCCGAGGTCTTCACCCTAAGCAAGAACGATGGACAGAAGTGGGCAAGGCCCCCCAAGGCGAGGGAGGAAGGTGACGCAAGTCAGTTCTGCGAGTACCACGGCCACACCGGCCATAAAACTGACAACTGCCGCCACCTAAGGAACACCATCGAAGAGCTAATCCGAAAGGGGAGCCTCAGCAAGTATGTAGCTGGAGGTCCAGGAGCAAGCTCCGACGGGGCGAATAGAAAATCCGTTTTTCAACGGATGGGAGTGATTCAGGTTGTCATCGGAGGAAACGAGAACGGTGGATCAGCTAATGGGCACAAACGGCACCTAAACGAGTTGTACCAAGCCATCAACTTTGTGCCTAAAACAGCGATCCCCGCTTCCACCGTCCCCGATATAACCATCGAAAAGAAGGACTACGAAGGAGTCGTAGCCCCGCACAACGACCCGCTCGTAATCCACCTAGATATAGCCAACCACTTGGTCAAAAGGTGCCTGATTGACACAGGCGCCTACACGAACATCATGTTCAGGGATTGCTTTCTTAATCTCGGTTTGAAGATTGGAGACCTGAGCCCCTGCACTAACCCGTTATACAGCTTCTCTGGGGCCGGCCTGGTACCCCTGGGGTCAATCAGACTGCCGGTGATGTTCGGCGAAGGGAATACGGCTAAGAATGTTTTATCTGAGTTCGTGGTTATTGATGGTTCGTCTGCCTACAATGTTCTCATAGGCCGGGTCACTTTGAGTGAGACCGATGCAGTGATATCCATCCGGGCCCTGACACTGATGTACGTCTCGGACCGGGGGGAAGCATAAAAGCTCGTCTCAAAGGACGAGAAAGACGAAATAGTCAATATCCAAGTGTCTGCCAGGGGGTGCAACATGCAATCCCTCAAAGTGGCAAAGAAATCAGAGAAAGGGAAGAGCCCATCCTTGCAGCAGGAGGGCGAACCAATGAATACCGGCTGACAGACATGGAGGGTGTGCCTCTAATGAGCCATTGGAACACAGACAACCTTAGGAAATATTTCATATAGCGGCGGAGGTGTCCAAGGCTGTAGTGGGCACCCCAACGCGTGATTATATCTTATGAAGAGTGATCCAAGTTTTCCATCGAAATGCTTGTCCCCTCTGTAGCCGTACCAAAGTAGACGCCACGGCCAAAGCCGGGCATTCACTACCAAGGTAGACGCCACGGCCAAAGCCGGGCAGTCACCGCAATGGCAGTTGATACTCGCGAAAGCGACCAACATGCTTAGTAGACGCCACGGCAGTCACTACAAATGCGGTTGATACTCGCGAAAGCGACCAACATGCTTAAGAACGTATAAGTACAGTTGAGAACGCAAATCGATCGCCCGGCCAATCCGGGAGTGGCAGAGGAAGCGATCAATATGTCTATAGATACGAACGCTGTCGAGCCGTAACCTCGATTGCCTCGGCCAAAGCCGGGAGTGACGGGGAAAATCGACCGATACGCTAACATGTTCACAACAGCAGTTGGGAAACGCAAATCTGACCGCCTCGGCTAAGACCGGGAGTGGAAGAGGAAGCGACCGACATGCCAACATGTTTAAGAACGTATAAGTACAGTTGAGAACACAAATCTGACTGCCCCGGCCAATCCGGGAGTGGCAGAGGAAGCGATCAATATGTCTATAGATACGAACGCTGTCGAGCCGTAACCTTGATTGCCTCGGCCAAAGCCGGGAGTGACGGGGAAAATCGACCGATACGCTAACATGTTCACAACAGCAGTTGGGAAGCGCAAATCTGACTACCTCGGATAAGACCGGGAGTGGAAGAGGAAGCGACCGACATGCCAACATGTTTAAAAACGTTTAAGTACAGTTGAGATACTGCATCGGCCAAGCCGAAGGTAAAACGAAAAAGCGCTCAATATGTTTAAAAACGTAAGAAGACAACTGAATGGAGGATAAGATCAAAGCCCCGGCCAAGCCGAAGGCAAATAAACAAAACTTCATTAAAATGTTTACAGGTGAGGCAAAACAAAGTCGACGGCCGTCCCCATAGGGATAGCCTAAACACAACCTACCAAAGTTTAACAAAAACAAAAGGTACAACAAAATATTACAACATTCAGACTTGAAGCGCCAAAAGGATGGCAGGGAGGAAAGGCTCAATAGTTGGCCCCCGAACAGCTGAAGCTATCCGAAGGGCCGGGTGAATCTGGTGATGACCGCCCGTCTCCCTATGCTTGTTGCTGCTCACCACTGGCAGCAGTAGCAGCGTTACCAACTGTGGGCGGCCCAGAAAACGACTTGGAAGCTTCACCTGCCTTTGCCCTCTCAGCCTCCTCCCTGGCCTCTTTCACCTTAGCATCCCGGGCCGCCTTGGCCGCGGCTTCCTGAGCAGCCTTCGCCGCCTTCGCCTCGTCCGCGGCCTTAGCCTCCACAGCAGCCGCCTTCTCATCCAGGAGCCTGTCAAAATCTTGCCACGGAAAGGTGCCTTCAGGAAGGAGCTCTTTAATCGCATCCCCCGGCGGCATCTTCGACTTGGTCCGTGCACGGAACACATGTCAGGGATGATGACGGTTTTCAGCGTCTCAATATCCTTCTCCCTCTGAGCAAGGATAGCCTTTGTGTTCTTATGCTCCTTCGCCTCGGCGCCATGCAGGTCCTTCCATCTTCCCCTCTGCTCAACCATGGTCTTATAGCCGCCCTCAAGCTTGTTCTTCTCCTCCCGCAACTTGGCGGCATCAGCCAATGCAGACTCAACCTTGGCTCTCTCGGCCAGGACCACCTTTTCAGCATCCTCCTTAAGCTTTCGCTCAGCGAGGAAGTCCTTCATGGTGGCCAGGAAGTCCTTCTTCGTCCTCTCGGCCTTCTTCTTAGCAGCGGCAAGCTCAAGCTTGAGCCGTGTGAGTTCAGGGGCAGTTTGGGCCACGAGCTTTTCTTGCTCGATGAGATGAGTGCCGGCAACTTCAGCCCACTTCATCAGCCTTTTGGCCAATTTTATGCCGTCCTCCCTGAGTTGAACACAGGAAGCCTTCTGGGATGAGGAGTCGGCGGTGACATTGTTGTCGCCCGTCTGCACAGGCTGCTTCTCCAATTGCCGTTCGGTGAGAACAGCAGCTGGCGCCGGCTGATCTGAAAAAAACTCAGACAAAGCGTCCATGTCAACATTCATCGACATATCAGAAAGCCTGTCATCAGGAATGCCTAAAGAACCTGCTAAATCCGAGCCATGGGTTAGATCTGTACCAGTCTTGGCCTTCTTGGGTAGAGGGCCAGCTGACCCCTTCTTTTCCCCTGCCTCGGTAACAGCAGCAGCATGCGTTGTTTCCTTCCTCTTATTTGAAGAAGGAGGACCCTCCAGAACGGTGAGGTCATCGTCAACATTGACGACCACCTGCTCCTTTTGGACTACGGGGATTGGAGATCGGGTCGGAGTTGACGTCGTAGCCGCCGAAGACATTGCTTTTGGTTTTCGGCGCGGCACGTGTCCGCCAATCTCTGCCTGAGTCACCCCCACATCCATTGCCTTCAACGCCTGCTCCATTAGCTCGTGCGGGGCCAGTCTGCGATCACGCGGCGCGGCCCTAGGGTGCAGCTCAACAACTCTTCCGTCCTGGTCAAGTCCCAGCTTGTTTAGGATGGAGACAGACAGATCCCGGCCAAATCGATCTACAAAAGAAGCAAAGCAGGAGTTAAGCAAAAGAAGTAAACCGGGGCTCAAATATCGTAGCATAAAAGCAAAGGAGGCCTCATACCGACCCCACTCACCTTGGCCGAGGGCCGGTATGAGGCCGACGTGACAAAGAGGCTCGTCTTGAAGGACGATCTGCGTCGGAGGCATCCATCCCTTCGGCGTGCCATCCTTCTCAGCCTCGAACATGCTCATAGCCCGCACTTCGTCGTCTTTAAGATAGACCTTCTTGGCGTCCATCTTAATCTTATTACGGGAGACATATCTGTAACACCCCCATACTCCAAGTGCCTTACCAGGACCACTCAGGTATAAGGATGCCACCATCTCGGTTACCCGAGGCATGATAATCATAAGACAATGAAGAAACATACTTTATTAAATAAGTTTAAGTGATTACATTACAAAACCAACTGAAAGGAACTGTTCTAATAAACACAGCGGAAGACTAAAGACTCTGATATGTGATGACTCCATCCCCAGCCAGATCCCACGCGTATCCAAGATATACCTGCCAAGCAACTGCTCACCACCCCCGAATGGATCACCACAGTTTTTAAAACATTTAAACGGGGTCAGTACTAATCACACAATTTACATATATATCAACAATAAGATAAACAGACAGCTGAACTGTCACACACACACACACACACACCACCAATTCCCATCATCTCAATCCTGACTGTCCACTGGACCAGCCCTGCCAGTGGGGGACCGCAGCCGTTCCCACCTAAGCCCCGCTCATTGATGCGTGTCTAAAATATGATGTTTCACACTGTATTCTACACGCATTTCAGAGCTCAAATGTGCTATATATGCCAATATTTCTCTATTTTCCTCTACTTTCGTGCTTTTGTACTTTATTGCAGAAATGTGGAGAATTTAACGGGAAATCAAGCCAAATCCGTCCCCGAGTAAGCTGCATTGCAAATGACGTAAAGGAATCACTTAAGGAACGAGCTTGGTGCGCGATCCAAGGCCCAAAAGACAAGTCCACGAGTTAAAAGAAGTCAAGTAGCAGCTCATCCAATCGATCGACCATCCACCCCAGTTGATCGACCAACTATCGAGTTCCAGAAGCTACTGTTTGCTGAGATCCAGTCGATCGACCACCATGTTCAGTCGATCGACCAGATTTCTATTCCAGACGTGAATTTAGAGATCGTTAATCTTGAAGCCCGTGAAGTTTTAGGTTTAGGAAATAATTGTTACGCTTATTTGCTATATAACGTAACACAACTTTCAGTTTTAGGTATCAAGTCTTTTATTCATCGAATTACATCTGAGTTTTACCTAGTTTTCATTCAAGTTCTTTATCGAATAGTTAGGGTTTGGGATTATTGTGAGCATCGGAAATTCGGTTCTTATTAATCAATCTTACCCCTGCATTTCGGTATTCCTCCTGTTTACCTTCAGTTCATTTATTTTGTTATTAGATTAGAATTGCTAGCAGATTCCCGAAACCATCTTTCTTATTGCATGTCAATTGCTTTCTTTACTGTTTTAAGCATGAATTCAGTAGCTAGTTTTATCGTTTATGTTGTTGTTTCTACCCTTAGCATGAGTAGCTAATTCCATAGTGCTAGGATGTAGGCGATTTATGGCATAGGCGGCATTAGCTTAGGAGACTCTCGCGTGTTGGTCGATCGACTGACCTTTTCAGTCGATCGACTGACCTCGTAGGGTTTATATTCGTTTTAATTGAATTTACTCTTGTATTTAACGAATCGAATGCATGCGACCAGTTAGATACCTATTTTGTGACTGACCCATTAGATCGAAAGATAGGGAAAGTTATCTGACCATCAATTAATTCGACTAAGCTGTGCTAAGATCGAAAGATAGGTATAGTTTAGACCGTTAGTCACTTTTCAGGACGAAAGTTAGTATTAGTGACATTAGGGACCTATAGCGAGATCGAGAGATGCTATTTGTTAAGAGTGGACCGAGAGGACCTCTTTATTTCCCGCCTTACCTGTGTTTGATTCAGACCAACTTAGTTTGCTGCCGCCGAAGCTATAATGACCCGACCATCCTAGTACCTTTCTTTTATCTGTTTATTTAGTTTATTATCTTTGTTCACTTTAGCTGTCGACCAATTCAAATCAACCCCCACAATAGTTACCTCAGACTGAACATAAATCAACTAAAGTTTACAACTGCCTCCTTGTGGTTCGACCCTGTTACCACTAGCCTAGGTTAGTCTTAATAGGAGATTATAAGTATTATCTTTGGTACTCACAGCGACGGGTATCAAATTTTGGCGCCGTTGCCGGGGAGGCAATAGTCCTAATTTTAGTTGTTTTAATTTTAGTTTTTCTCCCTTTTATCTCGGGGAATCTCGGTTCCTTGAGACCGTTCTCATGTCATTCTTTCTGAGATTTCCGCAGAAAGAGAATGAAATTTTTGGGGCTTATGTCGCCAGGCTTATGGAGTGGGTAGAGCCTAGACGAGAAGCATTCTCTCCACTCCAAATATTCTTGACCATCATCCATGGGGCGACCGACCCTATGCGAGCATACCTAAACTCTAAGGTAGACTTCACAGGAATGTCCGAAAATGAGGCATTAGAGTTTTTTGATCAGTTCGCTGCTGAGTCTCTTAAACCCGACTTTGTACTTCCTGAATCGACTGTCCATATTCCTACTGCTGTGTTAACCCCTCCGCCCCAGATTGGGAGCAAGAAGGAGGAAGAATCTGTTATTTTAGATAATGCAGGAACTGGTTTGGGGAAGGAAGAGCCGTTGGATACTCCAGCTGCGACAAAGCCCATCATTCAAAGAGGAGGTCTTGGATGCCTAAGCTATGGGACTGATGAGGAAGTGGAAGATGAGCCAGCCAAGGTGAGATGGGCTGATCTTGATTCCGACGATTCCGAGGGAGTCCTTGATTGGGGAGATGACGAAGTTGATCCATTGAGCTCTCCGACCGTCGAAGCTAAGAAGGGTGCAACTGATAATATGAGCACCATTGAGGCTACCTCTAGTAGCCAGAAGCCGACGAAGTGGGCCATACCGTGGTCCTTCTTGATCAACTATTAGTTGATCAAGTTCGTTATAACCTTCATTTTATTTTCTTTTGTTAGACACTTTTTATTGCTTTTGTGTGCGCGAAAACTTCGCTTTTATTTCGTTTGCTTAGAATTTTCAAGTACTTTAGACTTCGTTCTGGGTTTTGCGCAATTTTGGGCGCGTACTATTGTGCATTTGCAGGTATTTAGAGCTTATTAGCTCAAATCATCGAGCAATTACGAAGAAATAAGACATCTGCAAGAAGATGTTTTGATCGATCGACCGGTACCATTGGTCGATCGATCAATTACGGGTTTACTGAAAGCTCTTTTTCTCGCCACACTGTCGATCGACTGATCCTCTTGGTCGATCGACCACTGTTGCTGCTATATTCGTTCACGACCTCTCCCCTGCTGTGTTTGGTCGATATGCGGACCTAAGGGAGTCTTCTGCTCCACTTTATTTTCCGTCGAATTATCTATTTCTTCTATTGCCTCATTTGTGCACAATTTTTACGCTTCAAAATTGTTTTCTTCGGTCTTATGCGTGGTATTTTCTGTCTTTCAGGCACTCTTGTTGGTAGCACTGCTAGCTACTGAAACCTCCTAGCTCACGCTGGTTTGGGGAGGTTTCCTTTGCTGCGCTTAAAGTCTTGTGAGTTCCCAAGTCTTTACTTCATGTCATTATGTTTTATTTCCCTTTTCTCGCAAATTCCCATTTCTCTTTGCTTTCATTACATGATTTTGCACAATGGGGACATTGTGCGATTTGGTTTGGGGAAGGGTTTTGCGTCGCACTTCATTCATTTGCTTGCATTCACGTTTACATTTTGTTTTGCATTTGTTTTTCAATTTCTTATATATATACAAATTTCAAAAAAAAAAAAAATTTGAAAAATTTCAAAAATTCCATAAAACGCACGTCTATTTTAGCATATAGATTGAGTCGGAACGGTAGTATTTCAAGGATGATTTTGCAATTGCACCTGTTTTGCCTGAGCCTTGCTTGATTGACATGTTATTAGTAGAATCGTATAAAGTGCATACCTACGAGTTTTCGTTGAATTACTTGCTTAACTTGAGACTTGACTTTGAAAATTGGCAAACTACTTCATATTTCTGAGAATTAGAGCCTATAACTGGTGACATCTATGACCAGTTTATCTAGGGATGTGAGTAGTACTCCTTATGAGTCATGTTTCCTTAATTTGCATAATTATGAATTTGATCTACTTAATACCTGTATGCATTCGGTTTGTGGTTTGTTGACACATGTGGTAGAGGTTTCCTTTTCTCATTTTACCCATAAGCTTCACACTGCCAAAAACAGCCTTTTTGTCCCATTACTACATCCTACATTTAGCCTGCCCTTGTCAAGCTAGTAGCCTAGTTTTTGGGATTGTTACTCGTTTTTGGTGGCATATGCTCTGTTGAGATGATGGTTGGGAAATGAAATAAAGAAGGAAAGAAAGAAAAAGAAAAGAAAAGAAATGAAAAAAATGATTCGAAAAAAGAAAAAAAAAAGAGGTTCTGTACTGTTCAAAGCAGTCGATCGACTGCTCCTTTTGGTCGATCGACTGAGATTCGAAAAAGAAAAGTCAATTCGCATAATTTAATCCTTATCTTTTGGCGATTTTTGCTCCCATGTTTCATTTATATCCTATGGGGAGTTTTATTGATTTGATAGTTTGGAGGTTGTGAGATTTGTGCTTGCTATAGCACCGTTTCATTTGTTTATGAGAAAGAAGTTGGATGTTGTCCTTTGGTTCCGTTTTGGTACTAGCTTGATCATCTGTACCTCCACTTTACCATAAAATGTTTTGCCTCTTCTTACCCATACCTCACATATCCCATATATACCTCGGCATGTGTCATTGGTCATCTGTTCGGTTGGAATGCATATGTACGGTTGTAGAGGTCATTTTCATATTCTATTGCTGGCATGTCCTCATAGGTCGTAGTTAGGTGAGAGTCACTACAAAATTAATTCTTTCTATCTTACGAATATATCACCTGTGCTTAATTGAGTGATTTGAGCGACCCGCGAGAGTCCAGTTTGATAAGTCTCTATAGTCAAGGGTGCAGCAGTTTTTGACGACTTTATAACTCGTTTGCATGATTCACATTACTAGTTGATTGTTGGTTGTGCATTAAATCGGTTTAGGCTTAACAGTTTGCATTTCGCTCTGAGATTGAACTCGTTCCATTAGGTTTTAGGATCGAGTCTAGTTCTTGCTTGGGGACAAGCAAGGTTTGGTTTGGGGAGATTTGATGCGTGTCTAAAATATGATGTTTCACACTGTATTCTAAACGCATTTCAGAGCTCAAATGTGCTATATATGCCAATATTTCTCTATTTTCCTCTACTTTCGTGCTTTTGTACTTTATTGCAGAAATGTGGAGAATTTAACGGGAAATCAAGCCAAATCCGTCCCCGAGTAAGCTGCATTGCAAATGACGTAAAGGAATCACTTAAGGAACGAGCTTGGTGCGCGATCCAAGGCCCAAAAGACAAGTCCACGAGTTAAAAGAAGTCAAGTAGCAGCTCATCCAATCGATCGACCATCCACCCCAGTCGATCGACCAACTATCGAGTTCCAGAAGCTACTGTTTGCTGAGATCCAGTCGATCGACCACCATGTTCAGTCGATCGACCAGATTTCTATTCCAGACGTGAATTTAGAGATCGTTAATCTTGAAGCCCGTGAAGTTTTAGGTTTAGGAAATAATTGTTACGCTTATTTGCTATATAACGTAACACAACTTTCAGTTTTAGGTATCAAGTCTTTTATTCATCGAATTACATCTGAGTTTTACCTAGTTTTCATTCAAGTTCTTTATCGAATAGTTAGGGTTTGGGATTATTGTGAGCATCGGAAATTCGGTTCTTATTAATCAATCTTACCCCTGCATTTCGGTATTCCTCCTGTTTACCTTCAGTTCATTTATTTTGTTATTAGATTAGAATTGCTAGCAGATTCCCGAAACCATCTTTCTTATTGCATGTCAATTGCTTTCTTTACTGTTTTAAGCATGAATTCAGTAGCTAGTTTTATCGTTTATGTTGTTGTTTCTACCCTTAGCATGAGTAGCTAATTCCATAGTGCTAGGATGTAGGCGATTTATGGCATAGGCGGCATTAGCTTAGGGAGACTGTCTCGCGTGTTGGTCGATCGACTGACCTTTTCAGTTGATCGACTGACCTCGTAGGGTTTATATTCGTTTTAATTGAATTTACTCTTGTATTTAACGAATCGAATGCATGCGACCAGTTAGATACCTATTTTGTGACTGACCCATTAGATCGAAAGATAGGGAAAGTTATCTGACCATCAATTAATTCGACTAAGCTGTGCTAAGATCGAAAGATAGGTATAGTTTAGACCGTTAGTCACTTTTCAGGACGAAAGTTAGTATTAGTGACATTAGGGACCTATAGCGAGATCGAGAGATGCTATTTGTTAAGAGTGGACCGAGAGGACCTCTTTATTTCCCGCCTTACCTGTGTTTGATTCAGACCAACTTAGTTTGCTGCCGCCGAAGCTATAATGACCCGACCATCCTAGTACCTTTCTTTTATCTGTTTATTTAGTTTATTATCTTTGTTCACTTTAGCTGTCGACCAATTCAAATCAACCCCCACAATAGTTACCTCAGACTGAACATAAATCAACTAAAGTTTACAACTGCCTCCTTGTGGTTCGACCCTGTTACCACTAGCCTAGGTTAGTCTTAATAGGAGATTATAAGTATTATCTTTGGTACTCACAGCGACGGGTATCACTCATCATACCGAGCGATAACCCTGTCCATTAATGTGCACATCCCCTCCCGTGGCGGGTTCCACGGAGGGCGAAACTAGGGCGTGAGGCCACTCCCGCAAGCGACCCCACTCAGCCGAGAACGCATCTCGAGAACCATCAACAACGATCACAACCACAAACACAGTACAATCATTATATCAAACAACTAAATACAGCACATCACCAATACCCCATTATGGGACTAATACGAGTAGAAATCCTACCGGAAAGCACAACGATCGACGGTATCAACAAATTTGTATCAAAAAGCCTCTTCTACGAACCCTCCTCCTATCATATAACACATAAAGGCTACACATCTGTAGACACCTCGTTTCTGCACCTCCCGCAAACCACCCGGTGATGATTGGGCCGCATGTTTGATTCGCGGAACGATTAGTGACAGTTCGTAAGATTATCGTCAAGTGATTGCTCAAATATTAATGTCAACCTCTTAAATGTCATCTACGTCCCGATACGGTCGTTTTGGCAGTAATTAGAGTACATTCGGAGTCCGGGTCAAAAACCGTCTCCATTTTCTGATAGCTGTTAAATCCCGAGTCAGAATGTTCTGGAATGTTCCGGATATTTCTATTCCATATTTCACCAATTTTATCTTTTGGCAAATAATATCCCGTAATATTTACATAAGATATTCATAAGATAATCGAATTAATTCCGTCCTACCATAACTTAAACACGGAAATCTTTCTTAAACAGGAGGAAACCTCCTGGGAATAGACGCAAGACAACGGCCAGTCTTTGCGCCTCTTCCAAGAGACGCGATGGGCTGCTGCGCCTCTTCCCAGGCCCTTCTTTGCATGATTTACGTATCTTTTTATATCTTTCCGAGATTCACTTCCAAAGAGTCTCCGAAACCCTATTCCTTCACGTGATTAGTATAAATAGGAGCTTTCGTTCCTCATATTTCTCACGCGAGTGTCCGCCCTTCTCTTCTCCCTTTGCATTCTAGACTTCGTTCTTACTAATTGGCGCCTACGTGCTTGGACTTCCGACCACGTAAGCTCGGATCTTCCGGTACCACCTCTCCGTTGCATGACCGACCAATTTGACCACTACACTCAATCAATCTAATTAATCAACTTGTTAAAATCGTTTTCCTCTTACGAGGGCACTCTTTCCTTGCATTCGCGTCGAGCATCACTAATCGATCTTCTTAGTTCTTCTCGTTCCGTCAACATGTAAGTCTGAGGGTGTATTAATTCCTTTTATTTATTGTATTTTAATTATCGTATATCAATTGTAAGGTTTATGTCGAGAACACCATTAAAATCGATTTCTAAAACCGTCTTTAAAAACCTGTTTTTGCGGATTTCCAGTAGATAGACGTCGAGAAAAGACGCAGCAACTGCTGCGCCTCTTCGAAGGAGCGCAGCGCCTGCTGCGCCTCTTCGTGAGGCTGCAGCAGTTCCTGCTTCTTTTCTTCTTCCTCCGTCCTCTGAAATTCGTATCAAATTTATTTCTTTTGTTTTGTTCGTCTGTTAATTCTTCATCATGATAGTTTAATAATTCATGTGTATATTAACCGTCATCGTTAACATGTTTTAATTCGTCATAAATCCGACTTAAATCCCTAATAATCAATATTTGCGGGTTTTTCGTCATTAAATTCAATTCGGGTTTTAGAAATTCAATTCGTTCATATTGAGTTTCTGGGATTCATTGTTGATATATTTTCACCTGTTTGTTCGTTAATCCGTCATTAATTCATCGTCAATTCATCGTATTTAGTTTAATTTGTTTAGTTTGTAATTATTAATCATTCATTAACATCGACCCTTCACATAATTAATCCGTCTTATTTCCGTCTCATCCATGTTTTATTGTTTTATGACCTCAATCATATGTAAATAATTCATTAATCACTTTCATCCGAGTCTAAAATCGCAATCAATCCATTAATTTACCAATTAACATTAACGTTTTGCAGTTCCGGCTTCACAGCCAGAGTTCACCCTTGGAACAGACGCAGCAACTGCTGCGCCTCTTCCAAAGGGCGCAGTGCCTGCTGCGCCTGTTCCAGGATGAGTTCTGTCTCTGAACTCCTTTTCTGCCTTGACCTAGTTTAATTAGCTACGTATTAATCAACTAATATCCGTATTACCACCTTCTGATCTGTCGTGTTTTTATTCTTATTTCCTTTTTATCAAATTATCCGTTTTAAAGGTATTTTCGACATAAATCGCCTATTCCAATGTAATTATTGTAATTTCCATTATTGTAATTTATATTCATTGTTCTTATTTCTTTTATTCATTTGTATGCTTTCCCATGTAAATTGAATATTAAATCCAACTTCGACCAAATTGTATGCTAATTACGTGTCAACCGACTTAGCTAAATTTTCACATGTTAGGATTAATCTATGGATGTTGCATTGCATGCATATAGCCGACGATATATCAAGTACGAATAACTTCCCTAATCATTAGTAGAGGCCGCTATCGAGGCGGGCGGGATTAGGTGTTCGATCAAAAGAGCTTCCTAATACGTACCCTCACCCCTTACTCCAGATCTCCGTGAGCACCCGTGTTCATTGGCATCCACGAGAGTCATTCTAGACATAGAATGCTAAGGGTAACGATTGCTTAGTGTTCATGTCACTACTTTATGTCTTGACATGACATGAGGTATTCGAACGGTTCCAATTTCCCATAAAAATTGGTGGCGACTCCATACAAAATGCAAACGCTTGTTTCTCGCTCCTCACCAAGCGCCCCGTGGGCGGCCCGCTGTCCACGCTTTGGCGACTCATTGGGAATTACACTTACGTGTAGCTAGGGTGAAACTTGAACAAGGTTAGGGAATAAGTTTGTACGAGACAATTGTCGGTTTTCATAACTCGGTCTTCCTAGACCGTTTAATTCGGCCTTCCTAGGCCCAACCCAACCCATTCGACCAATCGTCCCGTCTAAACGGTCCTAATTCTTATTTGGGCCTAAAGATGGATAGCGATTGACGTCATCCATACCATGATGCTTACTCTTGTTTGTATCAAGGGCCTTCACTACTTGAGGAAATGGACTAGGAATCGGCCTTACTCTTGTTTGGCACGAGCCTCTCCACAGACTTCAGGTTTGATGGTTCGGTATGGCAACCCACCCTTTAAACCAAAACCCTTCTAAATGCACTCAGCATCCCGTTATAATGCTTGTATAAATAAACCTTACGTGATCACCATTTCAAAACAAATCATGACGAATTTTCAAAAAATCAAAACCCAATTTCAAACAAGAATTTCGAAATAGGGCCTTTAATTAGTACAAAATCCGGTCAAAACTCTGTCCGTTTGTCGTGTCAAAATTCGGGCCACAAGCCCATTCCAAACCTCACTTCGAGTCCACTCCTACAACTACACTACAGTTGACTAGGACACACATTTTCAAAGACCTTGTCTTTCTTCAAAACTCACTCAACACAAGTGGCACACACCCACTTCACGAGTCAAAACTTTTCCTCTTTTAGCAAGTGTGATGAAATGGTCGATCGTGTTTTGATTCGTCGCCGATCTCTTATTCAGTTTCCAAGATGCCTGGGTCAAGTGATGATACGAACCTCCAGCAAATTCAAGAAAGTAATGATCGAATCCTAGCCGAGCTAGCCCAAATGCAAGTTACCCAAAATCAAACCTATGACCGCCTTGAGCTCATCGAAGGCCGTATCTTTGACGTAGAGGGAAGATTGCCTCCCATTAAAGGTGAAGTACTATTTTCCGATGACGAGTCTAAGGATGAGAATCCAATCATAGGGACAACCGCAGCTGAGAAAAGACTCCAATATCTAGAGGAGCAATTGATGTACCTTAAGGGGGATGACATTTATAGGGAAAACAATCGCAAGTATGAAGCCGTCAATTCCAAATTGCCGACTAACTTTAGCATGACGGATATCCCTAAGTTCAAGGGGCACGAGAACCCTTTAAACCACATCCGAGCTTTCAAGGATTACATGTCTATCAAAGGCATCAAACCCGAGATGTTCTTAAGGATCTTTCCTTCATCTCTCGATACCATCCCGAAGCAATGGTTCTATACTCTAGATCACAAGAAGGTCGCTACTTGGGAGGACGCCGCCATCGAGTTCTCGAAGCAATATGCGGATAATGCTGAAATCCAAGTCAATATGCGTACTCTAGAGGTTCTTACCCAAAATGACAAAGAAGGATTCACCGACTTCCTAAGTAGGTGGAGGAAGACTAGTACTCAATTAGTAGAACGCCCGGATGAGGCTACTCTTGTAGAAAAGTTTGTGGACAATCTCAAACCCATATATGCCAACCATTTGAGATATCAAAACATCAAGACTTTTAAAGACTTAACCGTGTTAGGGACACGAATTGAAGATGACATCCGCAAGGGACTCTTGTCCAAAACGGTAGGTCGAGGATATCAAGGGTCCACAAGTCGTTCATACGGCTCTACTAGCAAGACCGACGAAGTTAACCTTCTCGAGCCTTCCAAGAAAACTAGCCCACCAAGGAAGTTCACAAACCTTGGGGATACATACTCCAATGCTCTAAAAAGGCTAATGAAGCAAGGCAAACTCCAACCCATTGGACCTACTCCCGAACCCGAAAGGAAGTCCAAGTTCGGGATGAAAATTCCTCTTGAATACCATAGGGGCAAAGGGCACGACACAGAAAAATGCTACAAATTGAAACATGTGCTACAAGATATGATTGAAGATGGTCGGCTTCCAATCCCACCGGGAGGTAAGCCCAACAACACTGAGAATCCTCTTGGAGTTCTAGTGATTACAAGTGACGAATCTACCTTAGATTGCTCACACCTCATCTCTCCCACCGAAAATGAAATTCATGCAATTGAGAAAGAAAAGCTCTACTCCACTATCTCCCCTACAATCTCCGACTTCATCACATGGGCAAGGAATGTAGATATGCAAGTGTGGGAACTAGAAAACATGGTAACAATCTTGCGCAATCCCAATGCAACACCTAAAGAGCGCGTACCATTGATCTTCTCTCAAAATGCCACTATGCAAGAAGTAGTCACCGTGGTCGATAAACTAGTCGATCAAATCATACGACTAGAAAGTGATATCATGAGAATGAGGGAACTAGCCGCAATCAATGGGGTTTGGGCCGATGACGACGAGGACGAGTATCTCATCGAAAACTCCTTAGTCAAAGAAATAGTCCAAAATGGTGAAGACCAAGATGTGGATCACCTAAACCGCTCGGGTCGTCCATACCAAAGCACTACTCAAAACGGTCCAACCAACGTCATCACACCAAATGACAACGAAGATGACCCCACTGATCATTTGCTCAAGCAATTACAAAGAACCAAGGCTGATCTTTCAGTCTGGCAACTAGTGGCAAGCTCATTTCCACACCGCCAAGCTTTACTGCAAGCTTTGGCCAAATTGAGTGTAGCACATAACTCTACTCCTGAAGATGTAGTCAACTTGGTCTTCCAAGAATCACCCAAGCTAAGTAATCCTGTTACTTTCTCGGACGAAGACTTGCCACCTTTCGGCGCCAGTCACAACCTTGCTCTATACATCACTGTCATTTGTCTAAAGAAAAATGTGCCAATGACCTTGGTAGATGATGGCTCCGCGGTCAACGTCATACCCCTCAAAACGGCATACAAACTAGGCATGAAAGAGTCGGACTGGACTCCCACCAATCAAGGTGTACGTGCATATGACGGTACACGACGAAAAGTGGTAGGACTTGCTAACCTAACCATAGCAACGGGACCAATCGAACGAAAGGTCAACTTCCAAATAGTGGACATCGAAGCTTCATTCAACATACTTCTGGGAAGGCCTTGGATTCATGCTTCCAAAGCGGTAACATCCACCCTTCATCAAAAGATCAAGATCCCACTAAATGGCAAAGTAGTGACGATCACTTCGTCACCCATCAAGGCAATAATCGAGAAGCAATCAAATAATCAAGTCCTTGCGGATCCCATATACGAACTTGGGGGCTTCCAAAGTGTAAATGTCATAGAAAGTGAGTTGGCACCCTTATACTATAATCCCTACTCTAACTTGGTGGTCAACCACATACTCAAAAATCAGGGATACTTCCCTGGAATGCCTTTGAACCCGATTCGGAAGAACACCTTCGCGCCATACAAGAAAGGCAACTCATCAAGAATACCACTTGGACTAGGGTACAAACCCACAACAGAAGAAGTTCTCGAAATGCTCGCCCAAGTCCAAAATCGCAAGTATGTAGGAGTCCAAATGAGGCCATATCTCCCTACCTTGAATGGATACTTCGTTCAAGAAGGAAGTTCGGAACTCTTTCATGGATTTCCCAAACCTTGGCATTACCTCGAGAGGAAGTTAGCCGGAATCGAGATCTTTCACGATTGCTACTTCATCCCTCCAGAAACGGTTCCTACCGTCAAAACCCGTCAAGCACCTTGCTTAGACAAACAAGCTGTTAGCCTCCTGTTTGGAGAGGACCGATTTGTTAGGGCCGCACAGGATGAGATCATTACTACAATACTTCAAGACGATCGCTTCAACCCCACCGCATTGATCACAGAAATCGACACAAAGCAGCAGAAAGGATGGAGAAAATCAATCAAATGGACCAACAATCAAGGAAGACTCTTCAAGCTCACCACTGGAGAAGGAGAGATGTTCAAAGAAGAACCAGAGGACGACGAGTTCGAATCAGAGTCAGAGTCGGAGTCGGAGTCAGAGTCAGAGTCTAGAGAAGTCATTAGAGAATCTACTCCTGTCGTCATCCCCACTCCCTTCGTTTCTCCTAGCTTATCTTCAAGTAGTCACAGTAGTTCGGGAAATGCCCCAATTACTGTCCCTTTACCGCCACTGACCATGGATCAGTTGGCTTCTTTGTTTCAACTTTACTCAAATCTTAATATGAATAAATCAGGTTCTGCTTACTCTTTGCGTTATCTTGAGTGCAATTCTGTTTATGATGATACTGAGGATGACCAAGACCCAGACTTGACCGAAATACCTCCCTACGTAGCCAAAGAAATACTACAAGAAGGGGAAGGGGGACCAGTAATTGAGGACACCGAACCCATCAATGTAGGAACTGAACTAGAACCCAAAGAACTTAGGATAGGGACTACCTTGAGCTCTACCGAAAGGGCCGATTTCATAGACCTCCTGAATGAATTCAAAGACGTCTTCGCTTGGTCCTACAAAGACATGCCAGGGATCGACAGGGATATCGCCGAACATAGAATTCCGATTAAGCCAGGTTTCAAACCTGTGAAACAGAAGCTTCGACGAATGAGAACAGAGTGGGCTCTAAAGATTAAGGAAGAAGTTGACAAACAATTCAAAGCCGGGTTCATCAAAGTTTCCGAGTATTCTGACTGGGTAGCTAACATAGTACCCGTGCCCAAAAAGGATGGGAGAATCCGAGTTTGTGTTGACTTTAGGGATTTGAACAAAGCGAGTCCAAAAGATGACTTCCCTCTGCCTCACATCGACATATTAGTGGACAATACTGCAGACCACGCATTACTATCCTTCATGGATGGATATGCGGGTTATAACCAAATCAAAATGGCCATGGAAGACATGCATAAGACCGCGTTCGTCACCCAATGGGGAAC
Source organism: Silene latifolia (assembly GCF_048544455.1). Classification (NCBI taxonomy): domain Eukaryota; kingdom Viridiplantae; phylum Streptophyta; class Magnoliopsida; order Caryophyllales; family Caryophyllaceae; genus Silene; species Silene latifolia. The sequence goes on along the minus strand of NC_133534.1, from coordinate 9,552,981 downwards.
CTATTGCTATACAGTAATGCCGTTCGGATTGATCAACGCCGGAGCTACATACCAACGCACCGCAACTACACTCCTACATGACATGATGCACAAAGAAGTTGAGGTATATGTAGATGACATGATCGTCAAATCCAAGGAGAGAGAGGGACATATTGCGAACCTTCGCAAGTTCTTCGCAAGGCTACGGAAGTACAACATGAGACTCAATCCTCAGAAATGCACATTTGGGGTAACGTCTGGCAAACTCCTAGGATACGTCGTTAGCCAACGAGGTATAGAAATAGATCCTTCCAAAATCAAAGCTCTGATTGAAATGCCACAACCTCAAACAGAAAAAGAAGTCAGAGGATTCCTGGGAAAAGTTCAATACATAAGTCGATTCATATCGAAACTTACGATGATTTGCGAGCCTATCTTCAAGAAACTCAAGAAAACAGACCACACCATGTGGGATGATGATTGTCAAAAGGCGTTCGACCGAATCAAGGAGATATTGGCCAAACCACCAGTGCTCATGCCACCACAACAAGATCAACCTCTTGGTTTATATCTCACGGTAACCGAAACCGCCATGGGTGCCATGTTAGCTCAAACCGTAGGAAGTGAAGAAAGAGCTATTTACTACCTAAGTAAGAAGTTCTTGGAATACGAGTGCAAATACTCACAACTCGAAAAGACATGCCTCGCTCTTGTGTGGGCAACGAAGAAGCTACGTCACTACATGCTTAGCTACTCTGTCAAGATATTCTCCAAAATGGATCCAGTCAAATACCTCTTCGAGAAACCCGTCCTCAACGGACGCCTGGCAAGATGGACCATGATGCTCTCGGAATTTGACCTCAAATATGTGCCACTGAAAGTTATAAAGGGTCGCGCCGTCGCCGAATTCTTCGCAGAAAATCCCATCAACGACGCACAAACCATAGATACTTGGTCATTTCCCGACGAGGATATACTTCAAACAAATGTAGACTCTTGGGATCTATACTTTGATGGAGCATCAAACCTAAGAGGATTTGGGATAGGAGTGTTGCTCATTTCTCCTGAAGGCGAGCATACACCGATTGCTGTCAAACTCGACTTCGAGGTGACAAACAACGCCGCAAAGTATGAGGCTTGTCTAATTGGACTACAAGCGGCAGTAAGCTTAGGCATCAAAAACCTCCGAGTGCACGGGGATTCGTCACTGATCATCAACCAAGTTACGGGATCCTGGAAAATCCGAAGTGAAAGCCTAGCACCCTATCAGGCTAGGATAGACCAAATCGCTCAATTCTTTGATCACGTAACCTACTTACACCTACCTCGAGAAGAAAATCAATTTGCAGACGCTCTTGCGAAACTTGCATCTTTGATAAACATGCCAGATTACATGATGGAAATGCCTTTGTGTATCGAACGACGATCGGAGCCGGCTTATGTCCATCAAATTACCGATGAAGAAGAAATCGCACAGGAACCCTGGTTCCAAGCAATCCTGAACTTCAAACTTAATGGTACCTATCCACCAGATATGGACAAGAGGGGACAACGAGCTATACGCCTATTGTCTTCCCAATACATCCTAATGCAAGGAGAATTGTACAAAAGAACACCTCTTGGTGTAGTCCTACGTTGCCTTGATCATTCACAGGCACGAAAAGTGATGGAAGAAGTCCACGACGGAGAATGCGGTCCTCACATGAGTGGACCTATGATGGCAAAGAAAATCACACGTCTAGGGTACTATTGGACCACAATGGAATCCGATTGCATCAAATATGTGAGACATTGCCACAATTGCCAAATCTTCGGGAATGTACAACATGTCCCTCCTTCGTTACTATACACAATGACATCTCCTTGGCCATTCTCCGCATGGGGAATTGACATAATTGGGAAAATAACCCCAGCCGGAACAGGAGGTCACTGTTTCATCCTAGTAGCAATTGACTACTTCACCAAGTGGGTAGAAGCGGCTTCCTACACCGCTCTTACGGCCAAAAATGTGGCCAAATTCATACAAAACAACATCATCTGCCGATACGGTTGCCCACATGAGATCATTAGTGATAATGGGTCACACTTCCAAGCTGAAACCGAGCAATTGCTAGCCAAATACAAGATTAAGCATCACCACTCCTCGCCCTATAAGCCACAAACTAACGGCGCGGTGGAGGCGGCTAACAAGAATGTCGTCACAATCCTCAAGAAAATGACTGATAATTACAGAGATTGGCCAAGCAAAATACCCTTCGCTTTGTGGGGGTATCGTACATCAGTTAGGACGCCCACTGGGGCTACTCCTTTCTATCTGACTTACGGCATGGAAGCCGTACAACCAGTTGAGCTAGAAATACCATCCTTGCGTATTCTGCTAGAGAGTCAAATCCCGGAGGCCGATTGGAAGAAAGATAGATACGAAGAACTCATCCTCCTGGATGAACGTAGGCTACGTGCCTTACATAATGTCCAAACATATCAAGCACGTATCAAACGAGCTTTCAACAAAAGGGTTAGGCCAAGAAACATCAAAGAAGGAGACTTAGTACTCAAATCGGTCAGAGCTCTTTTACCTGTCGACCCAAGGGGAAAATTCAAACCTAATTGGGCCGGACCATATCTAGTCAAGTCCATACTCCCAGGGGGTGCGGTTAGAATCACAGACCTAGATGGGAATGAGTTCTCAAACCCCACAAATCTCGACCAACTGAAACGATACTATGCCTAGAATAGAATAAAAACGCGCCTCGCGTAAACCAACGTGTCGCTCTTGTGGCACTAAATAAACGGCCCCTGGCCCATTTGAATGTCACTATGCTCTTGCATCTTGGCAAACTTGTCATCCTCATATCATCAAACAAACTAAATTCGCACCTCCAGAGTAAGCAAAAGCTCATGCTTATTTTCTATGTTCATTACAAGCTCTTGCTTCGAACAATTATTCTTTTACATTTACTCGAACTACGCGCAAGGGTTTGATTTCGCTTTCTCTAAGTGAATACGTAGGCAATCCTTCACGGGATTCAACCCACCATTATATTTAAAATGTAAATAGAAGGACATTTGCATCGCATTTGAAATTCGACAAGAGTAATAAGTAGAAAATACCAACGGTTTCATAACCATTTAACCTCTTTATTTCATTCAATAATAATAGTACGACAAATAATAAAAAATAGATAGGCTAGGATTCTAAAAATCCCTCCTTTCTTATTACAACAATAATAATAATAATCTAATAGTAATAATAAGACTTGGGCTATTCCTCCATCTTTCCCTTGCCCTTGTCGTTCTTGTCATATTTCTTGTCACGACCTCGAGCCGGGCGCTCTTGCACCACTTCAGACCTAATCACCAACGGTCTTTCTCGAGGCCTGACTCTTCCATTCTTGCCAACCACCACCTCTGCGACAGGAGTAGTCTTCGATTTCTTCGAAGGATGCATGACTTGGAACCCGGCTTCTTCTTCTCCTTCTGTCAGATGCTTCTCCTTCTCTTTATCTCCCTCGCGCACCTTGTAATCGACGGGCTCGCGCTTCCTCAGTTTTTCGCGCTCTTCCGAAGTTGCAGCCTTTCTCCACCTCAGATAAGAGTCCGACACCCACAAGGCATTGGCGGAGAAGCTCAAGAACCACATGTTTCTTTGGGCCCACTTCATAGCCCACTCTCTTCGGCTTTCTGTAGTAAGCGCCATAGCGATCATGGAACGGTGTCAAGCCTAGGGATCATCTGCTTCAACCCGACTTGCCTCATCAATCTCTCAGGAAAGATGCATACCATAAACTCCAATCCAGGAATGCGCACGGACCTAGTAGGATCCAAAGAAGACACTCCAGTGACAGACTTGAGGTGCCACCACGGTACGACCCACCTGATCAACAGGCCATCATCACTCTTCAGCTTGTTCTTCCAATAGTCACAGACCCGGGTGAAGTCCACCATGTACAACCGCGTCCTCATCGCAATCATACGGGAATGATAAGAAAGTGCATGAACTGGGGGCTCGAGCAATCGGAGCCGTTCCATAAGCCAAACCTACCAAAAAACAGGTATTAGACACCCGCGCAAAAAAAAAAAAAAAAAAAAAAAAAAAAAAAAAAAAAAAAAAAGACGAAAAAAAAAAAAGAAAAAAAAAAGAAAGACAAAAAAAGAAAGGTGTCTTTTACCTGTAGGATAACGGGACTCCCCAGAAATGGAAGATCGCGGTTGGATTTCCTATTGTCCAAGCCCAAGATAATCTCCCCTAAGCATAAACAAGCTGGGCTCCTGCGCAGCTCCATTTGCTCAATAAGACCCAATAGACGGGGATCACCTCGCAGTTCTTCATCAACATGTCCCTGAAAGACATAAACATGAAGCAAACAGAAGCCAAATGCTCTCCTCCTAGCAACATAAGAGACAGTAGGGTCGGCCCTGTTGATGAATCGGTCTACAAAGTCCAACATTCTCACGCCTTTCGGGGTAACTAAGCGATCCACCTCGAGTCTAGTCAATCCAAGCAGGTCTCTGAATTTGGTCTTATACCCTTGAGCAGTAGAAGGGATGACAGGTAAATGTTCAGGGTCCCACCCGCCAATAGCAGCAATCTCCTCCGGAAAAGGACAAATATCACCTCCTGGGAACGCAAAAACATGATAATTTGGGTCCCAATAATCAAGGCAAGCATCTAAGAACGGTTTTACAACCTTAATGAGTTTCAAACTCAACAAAGACCCAAGGTTATAAGCACCCATATCGTGCTTCTCGATGTTCGAGAATTCATTGGTCCATTCCTTCAAACGGATCTCCAAAGTATTCATGATGATAATTTTCTCTTGAAAATTTATTTTGAGAATTTTATGTGAGGCGACGAAGAAGAGAAGGAAGAATTATATGGTTTAAAGCTTCGTCGACGCTCCTATTTATACTAATTGCTGTTTCCAAAAATCCGTCAGAACCGACCTGCTTGGGAACAGGCGCGACACCTGCTGCGCCTCTTCAAAGGGACGCAGCTCATGCTGCGCCTCTTCCCCAGCCTCACTTCTGTGATTTCCGCGTTTGGATCTTTCCTAATTCTATAAACGAATAATTTCCTATTCCTACGGGATCTTATTTTGATAAATCCGAGAAATTTACCATGCTTCAGGTTTCCTTAAATCGCGGGCACGCATTTCGAGACGACATCGACATTTTCCGCCATTTTCTCACACTTTTATATTTAGTTTTCATTTCTTTCTTTTTTATTTCAACATTTACTTAGTCATTTCATTTTCTTAAATTCTATTTTTTCCATTTTCTAACTTATAGATTTCTCTTTTTTTCTTTTTTTCGGGGGTAACCCTCCCTACCGTCCGGTCATTTCCGGCAATTTTTTGCATTTTTGCGTTCCTTTTGAGTCTCATTTTGCGCTAATTAAGGCCCTATGTGTATATAAAAATATATGTGTTACGTGATTTTCTATGTAAATTCCGGCAGCATGACGGCATAGACCGTTGTCTGCCAAACCTGTTCAAAAGCTAACCCGCAGGTACAAACAACACAACCCAGCAGCAAAAGGCACTCAGGCCGTCGTATATACAACAAAAAAGCAAATGTACAAGCAAACTGGGGGCTTCGCCCCAAACAGGTCCAAATGTGCAAGTAAACTGGGGGCTTCGCCCCAAGCAATTCCAAAAGTCCGAGTAAACTGGGGGCTTGCGCCCCAAACAAGTCCAAAAATGTTCAAAATCAAGTCTACAAAACTACGCAAGACTACTGCTGGGCACCCTCCAACTCAGCAACCCTCGCCGTAAGAGCGGCAATCTCAGCATCCTGAAACTCGAGCTCCCTCAACAAGCGAGCTGTCTCCTCCCGAGCCTGGGTCAACTCTCGCTCCGACTCACGGCCAGCCTGTAAACAACAACAGATTGGCTCATGTCAATCAATCCAAACAAAATTGGAAATCAAAAATCAAAAGAGATCAAATGAGGTTCATACCTGACGATCTCGACCACCGACGAGTGCCTCAATGGCAGTAGCTCGCAGCCGGTTGGCCACCCTCCATAGTGCCACGAACCGAGATGGCGCGACCTGCATTTCAAAGAAATTCTCAGCAAATTGAACAAGTTTAATCAAATGTGTTCTTACACGAAAGGTAAATAAGCTGGAGGCTCACCCTCCGAATCGATCTTTGTCCTCTAGGCCAGCATCCCTCACAGCTACGTCAAAGTCACGCAGCTCGGAGATCGTCGTCCTCCCGGTCGCGTCAGTGTACTCGAGGGTCTCGGGATACACTGGGGGCTCGATGCCCGCCGCCTCAACCTCCTGAAAAGACAAATAACTCTCATTAATCGATGATCTTTCGTCGTAATTCCCGAAGTCAATAAAAGGATACTCACCACTACCGGCCAATACGCCAACCTCCCGTAAAGGAACGCCGAGTAGTCCTCGCCAGGCAGAAGAAGGTCGTCGACACTGGCACCAGCCAAGTCCGCCTCCCTCTCAGCCTCAGTAGGCTCCCTGAACATCGTCCTCGGAGGATCAACGGGAACCGTCAACGCATCCCGAGAGCACTGACAAGCCAAACGCTCGCCCAGATACCATACAGGACCCATCGACGTCCACAGCAGCAGCCGACTCGAGCTCCTAGGTCGAAGGACCTCAGCGACAAAAGGAGGCGCCTCAGCGTACTCCGCCCAAGGTCTGGGCACCCACTGCGACAAGATATAGCAAAGATCATTCCTATGATCAGATGAAGGAAAAGCAAAAGAAATATAAAAGAATAATGCAAATGGGATGCTTACGCTGCTCAGCTGAAGGGCGTTCACGTCCCGCCGGTAGACGTTGTGCGAAGAACGCTTGCTCTTCGTCCGGCACATGACCCAATCCCTCACCACGGGGTAGGCCCTTTCCAGTGGATCCGTCCTCTTCGGCGCGAGACTCGGGAAGTAGGAGTACACCCACGCCTGTAAAACAGAATGATCAATAAACGGTCCTCCGTAATTCGATTAAGAAAGGAATTTGCTATTAGAAGGAAGGTTCATACCTCCAACAGTAATCCAGGTCCGACGGCACCAGGAGAAGTCCCCTTCTCCATCAACTCCGGACGAACCATGGCCCTCATGAAGCGGATGAGGACCGCAAAACCAAAGATGACCCGGTCCCCAACGCCCTAGGGAACTCGGGTCGAAAAGAAAGGGAAGAAGCTTCGTCGACAACCTCTCGCCCTTGTCTCCGAGGTAAATCGAAGACAAGAACCACCAAAGCCACGACGAGCCCTCTCCGCTCACTGTACAAGGAGGAGGAGCCGTCTCCCTCCCATCGATCACCACCGATGCCGGGGTCTTCCCCGCAAAGTAATCTCGAACGTAGGTACTGGGTACCAAACCCGGCACCGCAACAGCCTTCGGCGACAAGTTCCAGCCGATCAACCTCCGCGCCTCGGCCGAATCCGCCCTCATGCCAGTCTCCGGCCACACCATCTCCTCGGTCCCGCACGGCAGACCAGAAATCATGCCGTAGTCCTCCAAGGTAACTCCCACCTCACCGAAAGGCAGGTGAAACGTGGAAGTCGTATCCCAAAATCGATCCAAGAAAGCGCGGACCAGGCTAAGGTTGGCCCGCAACTTCCTCTTCACGATATCCCTCCAGACCTGAACCAGAGGACCAAACGCTCCACGCTCGATCATGGCCCTCTCCTCCGCCGACAGCCGCTCGTAATGCTCCATCGCTGTCGTATACCCCGAGAACGACCGGATGTTCCCGGCCTCCTGTTATGATTCGAAATAAAGCTATCTTTAGTTTTGAGTAAATTCGAAAGAAATTTGAACAAAATAGAAAAGGATAGGTAATGAGTTAGGGAATTCCTATTTACCAAGCTCTTCACCGTCCTGTAGGACAAGTGACCCTCTGCAGCCCACACAAGGTGCCTACTCTCCCAGGTCTCAGCCCACGCAGGAGCTCCTCTCAGCTGACGACCCCCTCGTCCGAGGTGGGCCCGTCTCGGAATCTCCTCCTCATCAGCGGCCTCCTCCTCGGGAACCTCGTCCGCAGCAGCCATCACCGCGTCGGTGAAAGCCTGCTCTAAAGCCTCCTCAACCGCACTAGCGTCTACCTCCATGGGAGTCCTCCCAGAAGTAGAAGCATCGTCACCTGCAACGTTAAAGTGAATTCAGGCCGCGTCACGTGACGACGAGCCTTGGTTAAGAAGTATTTCGAGCCTTCAAGGCCCAGGAATTCCCCATTTATGGCCATCCTTGGCCATGTTCTCACCAACCCAATCACTCATGTGACAAATTGGGTCAAGTCAAAGCCTAGTTCCGGGTTCGAGTCGAAAATTCGGCAGCATTTCGCTATAATGGCGGTTATGCCCTAGGAAAGTGTCCTGAAAAAGTTGTCACAAACCAAAATTCCGAGATGGTAGAAAGTTTACCCCTCATCCAAGGGTCCCAAATATCAAGATTCATCACAAATGGGTAATCCTAAGGCCATTTTCGAAGCAATTTACGGTCTAGCTGTGAAACCGTCTCAAAATCCGCTCAAGGGCTCAAAACTTGATGAAAACTCAAAGTAAATACATGGTTATGTTCCTAACATTATCTATTATCCATTCCTAGCATCAATTTGGCACGACAAATCCATTGGGGGAAAAGCCCCAAATTTTCGATCAAAAGGGTCGAAAACCCTAATGTTCGCGGCTCAAAATTCAACAAATATGGAAGATTAATGCAAGATTAAAGCACATACCTCGATTAGTCATATTTTAAGCAAGCTTTTGAATCCAACCTCGACGAAAATGGTGAAGATTTGAGAGAGAATGGAGTGATTTATGTTTCGAATAAAATGAACATAAACCTTCTAACTTTCGCGTTTTTACGCAGAATTGCCAAATTGGGGAACAGACGCAGCAGGTGCTGCGCCTCTTCCAAGAGACGCAGCTCTTGCTGCGCCTCTTCCTCGTTTCCTTCCATATGGATTTTCAAAAATCCGTTATGGGTTCGTTATTCGTGGGCCCATCTTTGGTGCGCCTCTTCCTCGATGACGTTTTATCGTTTTGGTCCGTTTCGACGATTTTCTTTCGTTCCGGCCCATGTTTTACCCAGCGCGACAATATTTTGCACTATTGTCCAAATTCCTTTTATCCCGCGCAGCAGTATTTCGCAGTATTGTTCCAATTTTTATCCAGCACGGTAGTATTTTGCAGTACTGCTCACTCAAGACTTTCTTTCTACGACGATCAAGATGTTCCTGGTCGTCTGTCCCCAGCGCAGTAGTATTTTGCAGTGCTGCTCACTCAAGGTTTCCCCTACGACGACCAAGATGTTCCTAGTCGTCGGTATGTTCCCCAGTAAGAGTTCGCTTGAGACCAACGCAAGCAGATTCAACCTCCAAATTTCGCCAGAGTTCGCTTGAGACCGACGCAAGCGGATTCCCCAGCAGTTTCTACCGACGTCCTGCTGTTTTCAACATCTCTTGTTCCCCACGAAGTTCGATTAAATCTCAGGTATGGTCTCTTCTTATGGCTGGCGAGCTTCCTTACGTAGTCTAATGGACTTTAAACGACCCTCCCCGATAGTCGACAGACTCTAAAATGTTCCCGACGACAGGTCCTTGGTTCAGACCCCTTGAGCCGCCTCGCGTCGTCAGGTTGTAATCTTCGATTGACCTGATGGCTATACTTTGACTTTCGCCTTGTCCAAGCCTCAGTCAAAGTGGGGGCTCTGTAGACACCTCGTTTCTGCACCTCCCGCAAACCACCCGGTGATGATTGGGCCGCATGTTTGATTCGCGGAACGATTAGTGACAGTTCGTAAGATTATCGTCAAGTGATTGCTCAAATATTAATGTCAACCTCTTAAATGTCATCTACGTCCCGATACGGTCGTTTTGGCAGTAATTAGAGTACATTCGGAGTCCGGGTCAAAAACCGTCTCCATTTTCTGATAGCTGTTAAATCCCGAGTCAGAATGTTCTGGAATGTACCGGATATTTCTATTCCATATTTCACCAATTTTATCTTTTGGCAAATAATATCCCGTAATATTTACATAAGATATTCATAAGATAATCGAATTAATTCCGTCCTACCATAACTTAAACACGGAAATCTTTCTTAAACAGGAGGAAACCTCCTGGGAATAGACGCAACGGCCAGTCTTTGCGCCTCTTCCAAGAGACGCAGGGCTGCTGCGCCTCTTCCCGTGCCCTTCTTTGCATGATTTACGTATCTTTTTATATCTTTCCGAGATTCACTTCCAAAGAGTCTCCGAAACCCTATTCCTTCACGTGATTAGTATAAATAGGAGCTTTCGTTCCTCATATTTCTCACGCGAGTGTCCGCCCTTCTCTTCTCCCTTTGCATTCTAGACTTCGTTCTTACTAATTGGCGCCTACGTGCTTGGACTTCCGACCACGTAAGCTCGGATCTTTCCGGGTACCAGCCTCTCCGTTGCATGACCGACCAATTTGACCACTACACTCAATCAATCTAATTAATCAACTTGTTAAAATCGTTTTCCTCTTACGAGGGCACTCTTTCCTTGCATTCGCGTCGAGCATCACTAATCGATCTTCTTAGTTCTTCTCGTTCCGTCAACATGTAAGTCTGAGGGTGTATTAATTCCTTTTATTTATTGTATTTTAATTATCGTATATCAATTGTAAGGTTTATGTCGAGAACACCATTAAAATCGATTTCTAAAACCGTCTTTAAAAACCTGTTTTTGCGGATTTCCAGTAGACAGACGTCGAGAAAAAGACGCAGAATCGCCGCGCCTCTTCGAAGGAGCGCGGCGCCGCTTCTTTGCGCCTCTTCGTGAGGCTGCAGCGAGCTCTCGCTTCTTTTCTTCTTCCTCCGTCCTCTCAAATTCGTATCAAATTTATTTCTTTTGTTTTGTTAAATCATAATTCTTCATCATGATAGTTTAATAATTCATGTGTATATTAACCGTCATCGTTAACATGTTTTAATTCGTCATAAATCCGACTTAAATCCCTAATAATCAATATTTGCGGGTTTTTCGTCATTAAATTCAATTCGGGTTTTAGAAATTCAATTCGTTCATATTGAGTTTCTGGGATTCATTGTTGATATATTTTCACCTGTTTGTTCGTTAATCCGTCATTAATTCATCGTCAATTCATCGTATTTAGTTTAATTTGTTTAGTTTGTAATTATTAATCATTCATTAACATCGACCCTTCACATAATTAATCCGTCTTATTTCCGTCTCATCCATGTTTTATTGTTTTATGACCTCAATCATATGTAAATAATTCATTAATCACTTTCATCCGAGTCTAAAATCGCAATCAATCCATTAATTTACCAATTAACATTAACGTTTTGCAGTTCCGGCTTCACAGCCAGAGTTCACCCTTGGAACAGACGCAGCAACTGCTGCGCCTCTTCCAAAGGGCGCAGTGCCTGCTGCGCCTGTTCCAGGATGAGTTCTGTCTCTGAACTCCTTTTCTGCCTTGACCTAGTTTAATTAGCTACGTATTAATCAACTAATATCCGTATTACCACCTTCTGATCTGTCGTGTTTTTATTCTTATTTCCTTTTTATCAAATTATCCGTTTTAAAGGTATTTTCGACATAAATCGCCTATTCCAATGTAATTATTGTAATTTCCATTATTGTAATTTATATTCATTGTTCTTATTTCTTTTATTCATTTGTATGCTTTCCCATGTAAATTGAATATTAAATCCAACTTCGACCAAATTGTATGCTAATTACGTGTCAACCGACTTAGCTAAATTTTCACATGTTAGGATTAATCTATGGATGTTGCATTGCATGCATATAGCCGACGATATATCAAGTACGAATAACTTCCCTAATCATTAGTAGAGGCCGCTATCGAGGCGGGCGGGATTAGGTGTTCGATCAAAAGAGCTTCCTAATACGTACCCTCACCCCTTACTCCAGATCTCCGTGAGCACCCGTGTTCATTGGCATCCACGAGAGTCATTCTAGACATAGAATGCTAAGGGTAACGATTGCTTAGTGTTCATGTCACTACTTTATGTCTTGACATGACATGAGGTATTCGAACGGTTCCAATTTCCCATAAAAATTGGTGGCGACTCCATACAAAATGCAAACGCTTGTTTCTCGCTCCTCACCAAGCGCCCCCGTGGGCGGCCCGCTGTCCACAACATCACATACTACACACAAAAACCCCCAATCTCCAAATTAGGGTTTAACCAAAACAAGGGAAAGACAATAAAAAGGGTACGTAGATCTTACCCTCGACGCAAGGAACTCAACGATACGAACAACGACAAGAACTGACCGTCTGAACTCCGGGAATTGCTAAGAATGCGATTAGGAAGATGAACTTGTTGCTTTCTTTCTTAAACAGGGTTTTAGGTTTTGTAAAAGTGATTTAAAACAATGACGACGATACTTAAATACCTAAATCGCATAATTAACAAAACCCGAGAAAATCCCCCGTAAAACCGGACACTCGATCGAGTACCCAAGGTACTCGATCGAGTACTCGATCGAGTACCCCACTACTCGATCGAGTACCCAACAGGTCAGAAACTATTTTATTTCGCAAAACTCCCTTACTCGACAGAGTAAGGCCTACTCGATAGAGTACCCCAAGACTCATAAATACGGAGTATTACAGTCTTCCCTCCTTAAAAAGAACCTCGTCCCCGAAGTTCAACCCATACATAAAAACAAACATACTAACTCGATCAAGACACAACAACGTGATTAAGAACTCAAAACAAAGCTCCAACCCAAACATGAACTCGTAACACCAACTCCACTAACTATTCCTACCTCCACAACATGGTTCACGATATCGTATCAACTCCATTATATCTCTCTCAACACTAACTCCATACCCTACCAAAATACTCATAACATGAAACGGAATGTTACATTCTACCACCCTTAAAAGGAACTTCGTCCTCGAAGTTTACTCACACTCATAAACATCCTCATCCAACTGCCAAGACTATCGAACTCATAACCATCATCATCCATGTAACACCCCGTATTCTATTAAGTTGACTAAAATTCTTTTAATTGCTATTTTGAATTAAATTACATCATTTAACGATTTATATATATATGCTTAGCTAATTAATTAATTTCATCATAATTCGATACGTTAATTTTAATAATAATTAATAAGTTTATTTAAAGTTAGTTCGAGTTTATTGAAGTTAGTTCGGATTTATTTATTTAATAATTTCCGTTTCCTTACGAGTCCTTATGAAAGTTGTTTTAAGTGAACCCGAGATGGATTTTGGGAACAAAACCGTCCAATTAGCTATTTTGAGCTTATTTCACCAAAATAGCAATTTTTATTAATATCCGTTAGTTTCGTAAAAATCGCTAATAATTCCGATTCAAGCTGATATCGTATTATTTCCGTTAACTAGCTGAGTTTATTTTATTCTCACTCATTAAATTTATTTATTATTAATTCCGTTTTATTACCGAAACTTTTACTAAAAACCGATTTTATTAACTCGAGGCGGTTTTAAAAACGAACGAAATTACTTAACGATGAAGAAACGTACGTATAATTAGAAGCTAGCAAGCTAGCTGGTGTCTCATTATTATTATTATTATTATTATTATAATCCCACGTCCCCACCCCCCTTTCATTCTTCCTTTCTTTTTCGTTGAAATTGAATCAGCACTCAGCAGCAACAACAACATTCAACCGTACACCATTTTTTTTACAGACCTTAAAACCTCAGATCCCGTCCCATTTCTCAACCAAATTTAATAATTTTTACACCTTTAGCTTCCTCATTCCTTCCTCGTTCTTTTAAGGTAAGAAAGTCTCCTTTTTGTAGTGGTTTCGTCTTTCGCCGTCTTATAAAAGTGTCGTCTTTTAGCTTCTTTATTCCGTTTTCTTGCCCTTTTATGAAGGATTCGAAGACCCGGGGTGAGGCTCGTGCCTTGTGGACCATTTATTCGGAGAATAAGGAGCGTTTAAGGTAACGGTGATAGGATTATTCGTTACTAAGTCGATTTTGTATGCTAGTTTGTATATTGGATGCTTACTTGTGTTAAAGTTTCATTCTTTATGAAATTTCCATATTATTGTAGCATGTGACGGTCTTATACTAGATTTACTTATTAATTTTGAGAAAAGTTAGTACCTTTGGATTCATGGTGAAGTGGGTAATTATGTTGGGTAATTTAATTGGGTGAATATTATCATTTTAATGCTTAAAATTTCGTCTTAAGACGGTCACAAATGAGCTTCTTTAATAGTGAAAATGGGGTATTTGATTTGTTTTGGCACATTTCCCGGAAATTATAGGTGTTGAAATTGGGATCGTTTTTAAGGCCAAAAATCGGGACATCTTTGGGATCATTACAATGGGTTGTATGTATTTTAGGACTGAGTGTGGGTCATAAGGATTGGTGTTTGGAACGGGTGTGTGAGGGTCAAAGTCTGGGCTGTTTCGATTTTGTTCTTGGACCGAAATGGACTGGTATAACACGATTTTCTGGGTGGGAAATTCGACTGTTTTGAACTCGGCTTTGGAGCCGTTAAAGGGACTGAACTGGTCTCTGTTTTGATGGGTCTGATAAGTATTAACAATTATTTAAGTGTCGACGTCTCACGCTCCCAACTCTTCCAGGTTTGAGAATAGTGAACAAATTACTCCATGTCGCATTTAATATTAGAAATTACTGAATTACTACTATCGCCCGGAAAGATATCGCTTTGTATTATTGAATTGGGCTTAAACAGCTATCCCTTTGTATACGATTGATCTTTCCCCAGCTGTTTACATGTTTTCTTTTCAATGGGTTGAGTTGTGTTTGAAGTTATAAACCCGTCCTATGGACTGGTTGGTCACAAATGATTTTGGGTTATAATGGTGGTTTGTTTGGGATCGGCGGTGGGTCGCCGGCCTAGGCAAAGCGATGGCTTGGGTGAGTGCGCCTTAGCCATAGGTGGTCATTGAGGCGGAAATAGGGCTGCCCAAACGGTCCTCGAGTCGTGGTTATGGATTTCTTTAGGCGCCTAGTGTAGTTCATTTGAAATAATTATATTTCGGACTCATATTTTATATAATGATAATTCGTTAATATCGTCCTTTCACATAATTATTTTAGGTGACTCATATGTGGTTGAAGATGAAGAGTAATTTTGGGTTTTAGAAGCTTTCTCAAGTTTATTGCTTGTCTCTTTGCTAGCTTAAGGTAACTATTCCGAGTTACTCGATTTAATTAATGTCACATTAGTAGTTAATGTGTGCCTGTTGTTTGATAAGTGTTTAGGTGAATGAATAATGTTAGTAGTAAAGATAAAAAGGATGGTAAAATTGTGCTCATATTAATAGTTATCACATGTTAGGATAGTTTACAAAATGAAATTGTAATTAATAGGCTCAAATGAATTTTATAGCGATAATTGTAATGTTTTGTTGATTGTGCTTAAAATCGAGCCTTAGTCCCTTTGACGATGCGATGTCGATTAATTGAGTGATTGGTCACCGCAATTTGACTCGTACTGTCGCCGCAGGTCAGGTTGCGGGTAAAAATTCGGTTGGATGAAATTTTGAATGAATTAGATAGTCGGCCTTTTTCTTGTTTTAGGCCATTCATTATATTTTTATCTCACATGTGTAATTAGTTGATTTAAGTAGCTTCTTATATTGTAAAAACGGCCCTAGATTCCCCGAAGCCTTTAATTTGGTTAATATTGTTAGAATTGGAAATTGGTATTGAGGATTCTGTTGGTTTATCTCATTGATTAGACATTTATATAGCCTTTCACATGATAGAATATTAGATTTTATGTTGGTAAGTAGGACTTTTTGCCCTCTTAAGGTTAAGTGGGTGTCTTAATTGACTTGTGTGGTGAGTCGTGTGTGGTGTGGGCTAAAGTATTCAAGTCTGGGACTAGTGGGACTAGGTCCTAGGTGAGTACTTCGGCCTTCATCATAGATAGGTCTTTATAGTCTTGACGAGTATATGTTCACTGCTTGATAGCCTTTGTGTTCCCGACTAGTGGATTTATATCCAAGTTGGGGCATGACCTCAGGTACTTATTTTGATAGTATGGGGTCAACTTAAGTACTAGCCAACCCTTCGGTGGTGTCCTTAGGGTACTCACTTCACTTTGTTTTAAAAAAGTTGTGGGTCTTGGGTGCGGTGGTGTGTATCCGCATGTCTAGGTCTCATGTGATTTTAGGCTAGGGTTGTGTTGTCTCTTGGCCATGTTTTCTTAATAGTAACCGCTGAGCCAAGATACCGGTTCGATTACCTTCCCTACCTCGTGGTATAGACTCGAGTTACAAAGTGACTATTGACCGTACTAAGAACTTATGCCTGTCTTTGATATATTGCCCTTTCTTGTTTGATGATTCTATGAATCATAGAAGGTGAGATGCAAGCCGGCTATGGTTGATAGAGTTTGGATTCCTGGATGTTATGTGATTCACATGATAGTGTAGTATGAGTCGGTTTAGTATTCACTGGCTAGGACTATGTGTTGTTATATTGTAGTTCACATGATAAGCACGATTGTCTAGTATCTATATGCTAAGGCTATGTGTGATTCGTATTCATATTCTTATGTTTACATGTTATATTAATTATGACATTTCGTGGGTTTGGAGAACTCGGAGTTACTCCCCACTGACTGTGGCTTTCGTATTTGTATAAAATGCGAATGACAGGTAGGTGATGCATATATGGGGTACATGGACGAGCTAGCGAGCAAAGTAACCTTGGGACCTAGACTGGTTTTATTTCATTGTGACCTTAAACCCTTTTTGTGTCACATACATTTTAGGGACATATGTCTCCCTCTTTTTCTTTGGTTTGTATCACTTTATTCTCGCAGCTTTAGCATAGTTATGTAAATTAGTCTGTTAGCATTTGCAGGTGTTGGCATCCTCCTTCTGGAAATGTTTGTGAATGGTTTAGAAAAGTTTTAAAAATGACAGGTTTTAATTAGTTGAACCAATTACAAACATATCCTGTCAGTTTTTCTGTAGAATTACGTGTTTACTTTTCCGCAATAAATGAGGGTGTCACAGTTGGTATCAGAGCATATTTGCTCCCGACGCACGTTTGTGCACCCCACTATAAATAACTTGACCTTAAAATAATAAACTTGAGAGACGGGTAAGATGGGTAGATTTAGGATCTTATGTTGTAGTCTCTTTGTGTTTGCTCTTTGTTAGGTACTAACATGTTTGTTGATTGTCATTTAATAATTGTTGCGTTCTTAGATCAATGACCGTGAACTTATTTATAGTTAATGGAGTTATTGCCCTTATTAAAAAAATTTGAACTAAAGGTTTTGAAAATATTTTAACGTTTTTCACTGGTTTTAACGTCAATTAGTGTTAAAGCTTGTTATTGGAGACGTCTGATAATTAGTTTTATCATTTGTTGGTGTAAAAATGCATTTTTATGTCTTTGAATTGGAATATTGATGTTCTTGAGTGATCGCCAAGAGTATCTCCGTTCCATTGAAAGGACACTTATATATTACGAAGATCAAGATTTAGTGCCTTTTGCTGAGGATTGAAGATTTGTTCAACCTTTGAAGAATGCTTC
The DNA here is from genome assembly GCF_048544455.1 of Silene latifolia. NCBI lineage: Eukaryota > Viridiplantae > Streptophyta > Magnoliopsida > Caryophyllales > Caryophyllaceae > Silene > Silene latifolia. The sequence goes on along the minus strand of NC_133534.1, from coordinate 9,535,474 downwards.
TACTTCCTTGAAGATATTTCTCGTTCTTTTTGTATCTCGCCTTATTCTTAATCTCTTGGTGCCTATCCTTCTTCTAAACTCTCTATTCTTCTTCCTAGGAAGTTACATTTGTATCCTCCCAACTTGTCCTTTCACCCTTGCTAATTCTCCCTTAACGCCTTTTAGATAGTTCTCTTTCTTTTGTGGGGTGTTAACCTTGGTTGGATAATTTGGCTTGTGGAGTTGTTTCTGGTTGACCTATAACCCCGGTTTTGAGAAGTTGTGATATTGAAAGGACTTAGGTAGTGTGGTGAGACGTACTTGGGGATTCTTATACCTAACCCCTTGGTAATGTGAGTATAAGGGATAGGTGGAATTATGTGTGTTAAGAGTGAGTTGCCTATGTTACTAAAGTTATAGAACTTGGCTTTGTTGTTGTTTGAGATTTGAGTATCTGGCGTTTCCTTGTTGTCTAATTTCCCTTTCTCCTTGATCATGAGCGTTACCGTTTATACCTCATTTCCTCGCTTCATCTTGCTCCTCCTTTAAGTTTGACATCCTTGTAAATTTGACTTCAATTCTTATCCCTAGGAAGTTCATCACACCTCTTTTGTTGGTTAAGCTTGAATCCTCTTAGCATACCTGTATCTATGATGTCTAACTTACTTTTCATTTCACACAATTTCTAAATATTTCAAACTACTATTTTTGGTTCGTTGTTAAAAATTTATGTTACTATTACAAATTTTCCCTACTTGTAAAGATTTGGAAAATGAAAATTCGATTTAATTCTCTAATTGTTCTTTGAGTATAGACTTCTTTATCATGGTTTTGAGTTGCTAAACCTGAGATTTTTGTAAATTTTATCCAATTTCTATTCACTTTGATTTAATCATAATGCCTTTGTCAAAGTTTAATATTATATTTCAGGAATTTAACTCCCCTTTTAGTTTAAAGGTGAAACCTTTATTTCTATTTTGGCTTTTTGCAAAAGAACATTTGAGAAGATTACCTTTCTCTTATTTTGATTTTAACGTTGATCGGATGTTAGAACTAGTTATTGGAAACGTTTGATAACTTGTTCTACAATTGTCGGCGAATAGTTTTTGTTTTAAATTTGTCTCTGACTTGGAAAGTTAGTGTTCTTGTGTGCACGACAAGAGCAATTCCGTTCCATGAATGAGACTTATATTTTTGAAAACTCTTCATTAATGTTTTTGAAGGTATTTTGATTTTTGATTTATACAAATGATTTGCCTTTTGACCTTATCTTTGATTTGGAATGTGATGTTCTTGAATACGTAACGAGAACACTTTCGTTCCCTTGATGAGAATCTGGTTCTGTCGGAAAATTTTATTTGAAACTTTTGAAGGAATTTTGATTCTTACTATAAGTGACCTTTTAAATGTTTTGGTTACTGATTCCAATTCCAGTTTTATTTTTATAACCTTTCATTTATACTTTCAAGTTTCGAGGACGAAACTTTTTAAAAGATGGGGTGATTGTAACACCCCGTATTCTATTAAGTTGACTAAAATTCTTTTAATTGCTATTTTGAATTAAATTACATCATTTAACGATTTATATATATATGCTTAGCTAATTAATTAATTTCATCATAATTCGATACGTTAATTTTAATAATAATTAATAAGTTTATTTAAAGTTAGTTCGAGTTTATTGAAGTTAGTTCGGATTTATTTATTTAATAATTTCCGTTTCCTTACGAGTCCTTATGAAAGTTGTTTTAAGTGAACCCGAGATGGATTTTGGGAACAAAACCGTCCAATTAGCTATTTTGAGCTTATTTCACTAAAATAGCAATTTTTATTAATATCCGTTAGTTTCGTAAAAATCGCTAATAATTCCGATTCAAGCTGATATCGTATTATTTCCGTTAACTAGCTGAGTTTATTTTATTCTCACTCATTAAATTTATTTATTATTAATTCCGTTTTATTACCGAAACTTTTACTAAAAACCGATTTTATTAACTCGAGGCGGTTTTAAAAACGAACGAAATTACTTAACGATAAAGAAACGTACGTATAATTAGAAGCTAGCAAGCTAGCTGGTGTCTCATTATTATTATTATTATTATTATAATCCCACGTCCCCACCCCCCTTTCATTCTTCCTTTCTTTTTCGTTGAAATTGAATCAGCACTCAGCAGCAACAACAACATTCAACCGTACACCATTTTTTTTACAGACCTTAAAACCTCAGATCCCGTCCCATTTCTCAACCAAATTTAATAATTTTTACACCTTTAGCTTCCTCATTCCTTCCTCGTTCTTTTAAGGTAAGAAAGTCTCCTTTTTGTAGTGGTTTCGTCTTTCGCCGTCTTATAAAAGTGTCGTCTTTTAGCTTCTTTATTCCGTTTTCTTGCCCTTTTATGAAGGATTCGAAGACCCGAGGTGAGGCTCGTGCCTTATGGACCATTTATTCGGAGAATAAGGAGCGTTTAAGGTAACGGTGATAGGATTATTCGTTACTAAGTCGATTTTGTATGCTAGTTTGTATATTGGATGCTTACTTGTGTTAAAGTTTCATTCTTTATGAAATTTCCATATTATTGTAGCATGTGACGGTCTTATACTAGATTTACTTATTAATTTTGAGAAAAGTTAGTACCTTTGGATTCATGGTGAAGTGGGTAATTATGTTGGGTAATTTAATTGGGTGAATATTATCATTTTAATGCTTAAAATTTCGTCTTAAGACGGTCACAAATGAGCTTCTTTAATAGTGAAAATGGGGTATTTGATTTGTTTTTGGCACATTTCCTGAAATTATAGGTGTTGAAATTGGGATGTTTTTAAGGCCAAAAATCGGGACATCTTTGGGATCGTTACAATGGGTTGTATGTATTTTAGGGTGTGTGGGTCATAAGGATTGGTGTTTGGAACGGGTGTGTGAGGGTCAAAGTCTGGGCTGTTTCGACTTTGTTCTTGGACCGAAATGGACTGGTATAACACGATTTTAAGGGTGGGAAATTGACTGTTTTGAACTCGGCTTTGGAGCCGTTAAAGGGACCGAATCGGTCTCTGTTTTGATGGGTCTGATAAGTATTAACAATTATTTAAGTGTCGACGTCTCACGCTCCCAACTCTTCCAGGTTTGAGAATAGTGAACAAATTACTCCATGTCGCATTTAATATTAGAAATTACTGAATTACTACTATCGCCCGGAAAGATATCGCTTTGTATTATTGAATTGGGCTTAAACAGCTATCCCTTTGTATACGATTGATCTTTCCCACTTTGTTTACATGTTTTCTTTTCAATGGGCTGAGTTGTGTTTGAAGTTATAAACCCGTCCTATGGACTGGTTGGTCACAGCTGATTTTGGGTTATAATGGTGGCTGTTTGGGACTGGGCAGTGGCTGCCTGGCCTAGGCAGTGGCTTGGGTGAGTGCGACCTTAGCCATAGGTGGTCATTGAGGCGGAAATAGGGCTGCCCAAACGGTCCTCGAGTCGTGGTTATGGATTTCTTTAGGCGCCTAGTTTAGTTCATTTGAAATAATTATATTTCCGACTCATATTTTATATAATGATAATTCGTTAATATCGTCCTTTCACATAATTATTTTAGGTGACTCATATGTGGTTGAAGATGAAGAGTAATTTTGGGTTTTAGAAGCTTTCTCAAGTTTATTGCTTGTCTCTTTGCTAGCTTAAGGTAACTATTCCGAGTTACTCGACGAATTAATGTCACATTAGTAGTTAATGTGTGCCTGTTGTTTGATAAGTGTTTAGGTGAATGAATAATGTTAGTAGTAAAGATAAAAAGGATGGTAAAATTGTGCTCATATTAATAGTTATCACATGTTAGGATAGTTTACAAAATGAAATTGTAATTAATAGGCTCAAATGAATTTTATAGCGATAATTGTAATGTTTTGTTGATTGTGCCGAAAATCGAGCCTTAGTCCCTTTGATGATGCGATGTCGATTAATTGAGTGATTGGTCGGCCGCAATTTGACCCGTACTGCCGCAGGGTCAGGGGTTGCGGGTAAAAATTCGGTTGGATGAAATTTTGAATGAATTAGATAGTCGGCCTTTTTCTTGTTTTAGGCCATTCATTATATTTTTATCTCACATGTGTAATTAGTTGATTTAAGTAGCTTCTTATATTGTAAAAACGGCCCTAGATTCCCCGAAGCCTTTAATTTGGTTAATATTGTTAGAATTGGAAATTGGTATTGAGGATTCTTTGGTTTATCTCCGATTAGACATTTATATAGCCTTTCACATGATAGAATATTAGATTTTATGTTGGTAAGTAGGACTTTTTGCCCTCTTAAGGTTAAGTGGGTGTCTTAATTGACTTGTGTGGTGAGTCGTGTGTGGTGTGGGCTAAAGTATTCAAGCTGGGACTAGCTGGGACTAGGTCCTAGGTGAGTATTTCGGCCTTCATCATAGATAGGTCTTTATAGTCTCTGACGAGTATATGTTCACTGCTTGATAGCCTTTGTGTTCCTGACTAGTGGATTTATATCCAAGTTGGGGCATGACCTCAGGTACTTATTTTGATAGTATGGGGTCAGCTTAAGTACTAGCCAACCCTTCGGTGGTGTCCTTAGGGTACTCACTTCACTTTGTTTTAAAAAAAGTTGTGGGTCTTGGGTGCGGTGGTGTGTATCCGCATGTCTAGGTCTGAGCAGATTTTAGGCTAGGGTTGTGTTGTCTCTTGGCCATGTTTTCTTAATAGTAACCGCCAGCCAAGATACCGGTTCGATTACCTTCCCTACCTCGTGGTATAGACTCGAGTTACAAAGTGACTATTGACCGTACTAAGAACTTATGCCTGTCTTTGATATATTGCCCTTTCTTGTTTGATGATTCTATGAATCATAGAAGGTGAGATGCAAGCCGGCTATGGTTGATAGAGTTTGGATTCCTGGATGTTATGTGATTCACATGATAGTGTAGTATGAGTCGGTTTAGTATTCACTGGCTAGGACTATGTGTTGTTATATTGTAGTTCACATGATAAGCACGATTGTCTAGTATCTATATGCTAAGGCTATGTGTGATTCGTATTCATATTCTTATGTTTACATGTTATATTAATTATGACATTTCGTGGCTGGGAGAACTCGGAGTTACTCCCCACTGACTGTGGCTTTCGTATTTGTATAAAATGCGAATGACAGGTAGGTGATGCATATATGGGGTACATGGACGAGCTAGCGAGCAAAGTAACCTTGGGACCTAGACTGGTTTTATTTCATTGTGACCTTAAACCCTTTTTGTGTCACATACATTTTAGGGACATATGTCTCCCTCTTTTTCTTTGGTTTGTATCACTTTATTCTCGCAGCTTTAGCATAGTTATGTAAATTAGTCTCGTTAGCATTTTGCGGTGTTGGCATCCTCCTTCTGGAAATGTTTGTGAATGGTTTAGAAAAGTTTTAAAAATGACAGGTTTTAATTAGTTGAACCAATTACAAACATATCCTGTCAGTTTTTCTGTAGAATTACGTGTTTACTTTTCCGCAATAAATGAGGGTGTCACAATCCAACTGTCAACACTCTCCAAATATTCTCACATTCCTAAACATCGAACTACTACCAGTACGGTCATGACCTTTAACAAAATTAACCACAACACGAATCAACCTTTTATTCGACATCAAGACTCAAATTTCCAAATATATTACCATATGCACACCCATCAAAATCTCTTTTATCACATCCTACTCCTCTTAAGATAAATGTTACGTCCTCGTAACTCACTAATACCAAATCCTAGATACATCTCATTACCCTCTTTACCACCACATGTCAAAGATAACCGTCTATAAACCAAACACTCACCATGCATATATCTAAGGCTCTCTTACTTAAACAATTCTCATACTTTAATTCACTCATCAAACCACCTAACTTATACCTCAAAATCTTTAGCTTAACCCAAAACTTCAACTCTTCCACATTTTCGCAACATGACATACCTCTCTATATAAACTATATAAAACTCCCATTGCCAAAAGCATAACTCACGATCCACACTTGTTACGTACACTCACACTAGATCCTCAAGTTCTTTCTTCCATTACCGAAAAACTCATACATAACTCAACATGGCACTAATTCCCCAACACCCTACACTCACTGTCTTCAACAAAGGATTATGAACCACCTGCATCTTTCGGGTCATTACCACACATGCTCTACGACTCACTTGCCATTACCATGTCTACTGAAACCTTAACTAGAACAAGATCATAATTATTGTAACAACCTCTCACAACCGTGTCCCATTAACAGAATGTCACTATACCATGACAACAGCGAAATCATAACCCACTCTATTTTATATCATACTCTACCCTCATTCCCAACTTAACCTGGTAAGAAACATCAATAACAAAACAACTGTATATCTTTACAAACTGAAACTCACAGGAAGCAACATCAAACAAAACAACAATCTCTGTATGACTGGTATGTACTTTCGAAACTCGAATCATAAACATCCCGCCTACTCCACCACAACCGGTGACGGCATCACAACACCGCCACCAACAGCCACACCGCAGTGCGAAAATACCCGCATCACAACACTAAATATCGTGCCCGGATCACCACCCGAGGCACCTCAACCGCATCGATAGACATCACAACATACACAATTCCATAAACACTGACTCAGCATAACTTCTCAGACAAGAAAAACTTACTCAAATCCACTTATTAAATCACCACGCAACATATGATATGGATAAACAGATAAGCATCTCATGAACATCATCTCTACCATTTCACGGAATACACATGTGTTATTAATACACACAAAATTATAACTAGCCATGTCAAATTAATCAAATTATTACCCTTTTGAATATCATTCAATTAAATTACCGTGTCCAACATATATTACAGAACATTCAGATAACAATATTATAACTATCACACCATACCACTTCTTGTGAGGTCAGAACCTCACGCAAACATTTATATATAACATAGACCCATAATCACATCCGACCAATCAATCCTGATCACGTAAGTTACCACTCAACCAAGGTTACCTGTCACCCGAGCTTAACTCGCATGCCCCTCATCACATTCTTCCATTCGCATACCCAACACCTTCTGCCATACATAACCATATAGCTAACACTCATTATGAGAAACCGCCTCCCAAGACTATGTCTTATACTTCCTCACAACCATACTTATCAATTCAGTCTCTACAAAATCAGCCTCTGTAGAATTACCATCTCTCTAACATACCGTCACTCTTAACCATTAGTCAAAAACCATAACACTACCACTATCCGGACATCAAACCCTTTTCACTCATCTCTAAACATCACGATTTCTTTCCTATCTTTGGTTAACATCCCAAACAACGCACAAAAAACCCATCAACAAAATTACCTCAACATTATTCCCAATACTATCTTATTTGTATTGTCATCTAACTCTCCACCAAATATCTCGTATCGTTCCAATACTCCACCAACTTCTTACTCCCTTAGTTCCTCGAAACTCATTATCAATCATGTTGTCCTGAAACTCCTATATAACCATTAGCTAACATCCTCGTGATATATCACCCATTTCGCTGATTCCTTACCTTTATATCACATAACTCCGGTGAACATTTTCCTCAGCTTACTTTTATCCTTCCTTTCTCTTTACACTCAATAATACCAATTAATAGTTCAACTCCTTATTCCTTTTACCTAACTCTTTAGTAAACCAGTTACCCTTTTGTTTGTTGCTCCAAAACTCAATTTCCCTCATTTCATATTAGTACCATCTCACTCTTTCTTACCATCAATCTTTTCTTATCCTGCTCTTACTCACACTTAACATAAATCAGTCCAGACCACCTCATGCTATTACTCACCCTGATCTCTCATGACTTACTTGCTTAAGGAAGTCACACATTAGTTTCATTTCTTAATGAACCAAATCTCCCAATCTCACTCACTATCTGGAAATCTACGTCGCGACATGCCTCCATTAAGTTCGCTATATACCACTCTTCTCAATTCCTCTAAAACGACCTTTCATTACATATATTCTTACTCAACTCTATTTCTAACCATCTCCCTCCATAATTCTTTACACATCTCAAGCTGCCACTATCCGCATCCTTACTTTCAATCTTTTTATTCTCACGTTCATTATACTCACATCATCCCTTGCCCATATTCTCTTACTTTTACATTACTCAACACACAATCATATCACTCATCCCGTCTCGCAAAATGTGCTCTATGCCTCAATAAACTATACCAATCTTCCTTTTCTTTTTCCACCATCTATCATAATAACATATAACTCATGTCCTCTCCACTGAACTCATATTCATCATAAGTGCCACTCTTTACATCATAAGATTGGGTAACTTACGCTTCAGGACCAACACATACGTAAAACAATGCATAAAGAAGTAATACAACACCTTTGGAATAAACATAATATGCAACGAATGTCAAAAGATAAACATATGACCCGAAACACGCATATGACTCACGACAGACCCCACTCGATCGAGTACCATAACCTACTCGATCGAGTTGAGGCTACTCGATCGAGTGCCCAACATGCTCGATCGAGTGCCCCGACTCGAAACCCAAACAGGACCTTCGATCTTCGACTTACTCGACCGAGTAGCCAGGCTACTCGATCGAGTGACCCCATTCTCGATCGAGTGCCCGCGGTACTCGATCGAGTGCCCAAAAACACGATTCTGGTCAAAATAACGACAAATACCCACTCGATCGAATCAAACCCACTCGATCGAATCATGCAGACTCGTGAATACTACCCGCTTGTTATCTCACATACCCCAACGTACGATGCATTCATTATTATTTCAACATTATGATTACAACTACGCATTCAAATCTGCGCGACTCCTCATACAATCAACATAATAATCTACTTCGTGTTATCAAGTGCCACGTTATAAACAACCATCATGCTTTTCATCCAATTTGTTATACAAAACACATATCATCGAACCTCTATTCCTCATGTTACTACTTACCAAAAGCCAAACATTACCATCTATCATGCTCATATAACATTCAATTTTCAATCATGTATTACCCGCATGTTTTAAATTTTCATAACTTTTCATAACACCAACCACACACATACACTACAAATCCTATTTCCATGTTGCTAATACAACAACATTACAAATCCACTTCATCACATAAACACTTCCATAATCAAGAAATTCATATCCTTACGAAATTGCCACTTCATCTTTTCCAATCAATTCATCTAGTTCAATCACATACTTCATCTAACAAGCGCATATGATACGATAGTAGACAATTATACGAACTTAATATATAGCTTTACGCAAACAAAACTATGAAAACAAATCTTATCACACATGTTATTAGGATTGCCTCATTATAAATCATTCATCCTACACATCATTATTCATCACATATAAACTATTTCCTTTTTCCACCACATCATTCGTCATTCTCACATACTTTTCCAACTATTCCAATCAACATGGTAAACCAAGTATCGTCCAACATGCTTTCAACCAACAGCATACAAAATCACCCTTATTCATGCCACACATCACCATATTGTTACACAATTCACAAGATAAACACATAGTGATCCCGACTCATATCCCATGGTGACCGGTTCAAAATTGTAGGGCGAGTTCGCGACTTTAGGACGTCTCCCAAGCCTTTGCATTAGCTCCTACAACTTTTACCCCGGGTTCATTTTAATTTGACTCCCTAGATTCATTAGGTTCATTGGTTACAGGTTTCAGGATCGTCTCTCTGATACCATTTGTAACACCCCCATACTCCAAGTGCCTTACCAGGACCACTCAGGTATAAGGATGCCACCATCTCGGTTACCCGAGGCATGATAATCATAAGACAATGAAGAAACATACTTTATTAAATAAGTTTAAGTGATTACATTACAAAACCAACTGAAAGGAACTGTTCTAATAAACACAGCGGAAGACTAAAGACTCTGATATGTGATGACTTCATCCCCAGCCAGATCCCACGCGTATCCAAGATATACCGCTTAAGAATCGCTCACCACCCCCGAATGGATCACCACAGTTTTTAAAACATTTAAACGGGGTCAGTACTAATCACACAATTTACATATATATCAACAATAAGATAAACAGACAGCTGAACTGTCACACACACACACACACCACCAATTCCCATCATCTCAATCCCGACCGTCCCACCGGACCCATTACCACAGATGGGGACCGCAGCCGTTCCCACCTAAGCCCCGCTCATCATACCGAGCGATAACCCTGTCCATTAATGTGCACATCCCCTCCCGTGGCGGGTTCCACGGAGGGCGAAACTAGGGCGTGAGGCCACTCCCGCAAGCGACCCCACTCAGCCGAGAACGCATCTCGAGAACCATCAACAACGATCACAACCACAAACACAGTACAATCATTATATCAAACAACTAAATACAAAGACATCACCAATACCCCATTATGGGACTAATACGAGTAGGAAATCCTGCACGAAGCACAACATCGGACGGTATCAACAAATTTGTATCAAAAAGCCTCTTCTACGAACCCTCCTCCTATCATATAACACATAAAGGCTACACATCACATACTACACACAAAAACCCCCAATCTCTAAATTAGGGTTTAACCAAAACAAGGGAAAGACAATAAAAAGGGTACGTAGATCTTACCCTCGACGCAAGGAACTCAACGATACGAACAACGACAAGAACTGACCGTCTGAACTCCGGGAATTGCTAAGAATGCGATTAGGAAGATGAACTTGTTGCTTTCTTTCTTAAACATGGTTTTAGGTTTTGTAAAAGTGATTTAAAACAATGACGACGATACTTAAATACCTAAATCGCATAATTAACAAAACCCGAGAAAATCCCCCGTAAAACCGGACACTCGATCGAGTACCCAAGGTACTCGATCGAGTACCCCCTTACTCGATCGAGTACCCAACAGGTCAAAAACTATTTTATTTCGCAAAACTCCCTTACTCGACAGAGTAAGGCCTACTCGATAGAGTACCCCAAGACTCATAAATACGGAGTATTACAGTCTTCCCTCCTTAAAAAGAACTTCGTCCCCGAAGTTCAACCCATACATAAAAACAAACATACTAACTCGATCAAGACACAACAACGTGACTAAGAACTCAAAACAAAGCTCCAACCCAAACATGAACTCGTAACACCAACTCCACTAACTATTCCTACCTCCACAACATGGTTCACGATATCGTATCAACTCCATTATATCTCTCTCAACACTAACTCCATACCCTACCAAAATACTCATAACATGAAACGGAATGTTACAATATCTTTCATGCTCCCCCAGACTTTCACACCGCAAATTGACGTGGCGCTGGAAGGACTGGGGCAATGGATAGTCCTCCGGAACCTCGACGTATACCCACCGCCCCTTCCAGTCCTTGCAAGAGGTCAGCTTAGAAACGGTCACATAACCCGGCTCGGTTTGTATGTTGTACCACCTCGTGCCGCCTAGGGTAGTCTGCCGAAGATGGTGGAGCCGGCGGAAAAGGTTCACCGTTGGGACCTCCCCCTTAAAGAGACATAACCACACAAAGCCAATAATCGTCCTGATGGCCAACGGGTGCAGTTGTGCCACGGCGACATTCATAGCTTTGATTATGGCCGCGACGTGTGGATGAAGAGGGAAACGGAGCCCGTACTCCAGATGCCGAATATATACACCTATACAGCCTTCGGGAGGGCAACAGACTGCCTGATCACCCTCAGGGACAATGATTCTATACCCCCTGCCGAAGTTGTAATGGTCTTCGAACAGTTCCGGCCCGGCGACGGAAGCGAACTTGTTCGACCAAACGCGATCAGGGTTTATCGAACAGGCTTCGCCGTGCCACAAGAGATGCGGCCTCTCGGAATCAGATTGGTCTTTTCATCATCGTCATCTTCAAAATCCTCCAAAAATTTCTCATCAATTTCAGGAGAAGACGACTTTCGACCCCCGAACCCTACCGGGGTGACAACCAGTGGCTCCTGCTCATCGGGATGCGACGGTTCGCCCCCCGGAGTTTCGGTACTAGGCAGAGCATCAGCAGTAGACATGGTGGCAACAATTAATTAGCAAATAAAAAGTTGGGGAAGAATTTGTTGTTTACCTTGAAAGGAAATGTTATGCCTTCGGAAATTAGAGAGAAAACTCTTCGAAAAAAAACTAGAGAGAGAAATTTTTTAAAAAAAATGAAATTTGGTGCAGCAAATGAGGGGCACACTGCTCTATTTATAGAGCAAAGCCCATTCAGTGGACCAATCAGAGCAAAGCCCATGAAGCGTCCACCAATCAATGTCAGGCCACGTGTCAAGCATGCAACCGCAGAATGTCAATCGACATATAGTGCCTTCTTCAACACGCTCCTTGATATCTACTTGCCAACGGCCAACTGATCAACCAAGCTTGGCAGCACCTGTTAGGGGCAATCAAAGCAAACGGCACTCCCAACCTTGGTCTCGACCAACGCCATTTTCTTTTCCACATTCGATGTCCATTGCACAACAATGTGGAGGGGGGATATGGTACGGCCTGAACAGGACCAAGCCGAGGAAGAAGTTCAACATGCACAGAATACGCTCAACACTCATCGAAGGTCCATACCACGGCATAGACTACGCTGGGGGCAAATTGATGGGGCATATTCTGCACCCGCTGACCGAGTCAACATATTGACCAAGGTCAAAGCCAAAAGACAACAAGTCAAAGGAAAAACAACCTAACCGACGAAGCCTATCGGCCTGTCACTTGGGTCTCGGCTCGGCAACCAGCCGGCCGAGAGAGACATATCTGTGTACTCACATCCAGTCCCCTCGGCATGGAGTCAACCAGGCCTGCCAGCCTGCCATGGGTCCCTCGGCCGAGGGTAAGATAGTCTTTCCACCTGCTACGACCACTTGGCCACTTGGCCACTACGTGACAAAAGGTGAAAGTCTATAAATACTCCACATCTCTCATTGAGAAAAAGGATCTAAGAATATCACAATCCACTAATCTGGTATAAACTCCCTTATCTCTCTACAATATACTTTGCCAAGTTAACACACAACTTATCTCTCTAAGTTTACTGACTTGAGCGTCGGAGTGAGTACGCTCGGCCCCAAGCCGAGCCCTCAGTTTGTTAAATCTTTACAGGAAAGAGTGAAAGGAAGAGACAAGCAACGACATCATTCTACAAGCTCACGTGGTCACAATAACTGCTCCGAAATTACACCCGGAACAGGTTGGATTACACCTTTTGCCAAATTAATGGGGCTTAATTACACTTTTTGTCAAACTAATGGGGCTTTATTACTCCAATTGAAACTTGAAAAGCTTAATCTCACAGTTAGACAAAGAAATGGGGGTCAACTACTACTTTCGCGATTATTTATATAATTAAGCATGTGAGAATTTTTCTTCGGAATTTATTTTCACAGTACTCATTTTACTCATTTTAGCCCTTGTCTAAAAACTCAAACCTAATTTTTTCTACCTTCTCTATTGTAAAGTCTTTAACCACCTTCAAATTCTTCAATTATGAAATCCTTCCAATTTTTCAATTATAAATAATAACTAGTATTGGTGTCCAGCTTCGCCCGGGCTACCTCTACTTACCATTAATTTTTTTTTTCATTAAATAAAATTACTTAAAGTTGCATAACCCATAAATTTATCATTAATATATTTTTTTTAACATATCCTAAAATTACGATGAAATAAAATTTGAGACAAATTCAATACTCACGCTATTAATATTTTACTCTTATTAATGAAACAATAATAATAACATTTCACCACTTGCCCGTAAGGCCGTAATCATTGTTACTTTCACTACTCACTCCGTAATTATTGTTACTGTCACTACTGCCGCATTAATATAGATAATTTCACTACTCCCGCTGTAATTATTGTTACTTTCACTATTGCCGCATTAATATTGATTATTTCACTACCCCGTTGTTGTTTCTACCACTCTCACTAATCTCGTTGATAATATTGTTACTTTTACTATTTATATGAGTGATTACTATCATATAACTATATCCAATGTTACTATTATTTTTTTCTTTACTGAAGAAATTACTTTTACTACTTAGGCGTGCAATTTTAAGAGGATTATATATTTATATAAATATATTACATATATGCATTAAATCATATCGAAAGAATTGTGCAATATTATATATTATGAAATTTAACTTGAATTATTTATAACCTACTTATTATATTTTTGTATGTTAAATAATTAACATCTATATACATCTAATAAACTATAAAGTTTAATAAAATTGCATAAATTTTAAATTTAATATATAATTTTATGATGATAATAATTAATACCATAAGTGTACATGTTTATACTAATTAATTATTTTATTTTAAGGAAATCGCCATCTTCTAGTCTTGTATAAATATTTAGGAAAATTATCAGGCATCTTCTTTCTTTTAGTCTCCTTGAAATTGACTATCTTAATTAATTATTTTATTTTAAGGAAATTGACCATGTTAGGAAAATTACCAAGCTTCTATATAATTTAACTTTAAGCCAAACTATATAATATTTGCATTGAGATCCCTTAATCTGGTCCATCACACGGTGCTATTAATTTAAAATTATATAGTATAATTAATTTGTATAACTTTCTTTAATTACATTAAAGTCCCTTAATTCTGGATTTAATATATGGTATTGATTGATTCGAGTATAGAGCAAGTATTGAATTCATTGGTCCATTATTATAGTTTTGTTCTTTATAAATTGTAGTATAATACTTACTTCATTTTCATCAATTCTATACATTTGCTTTTTTGGCACTATTCATAAATCATAGTAAGTGGGTAGAATCTTCTATAGAACTTTTTATATATAGCATAAATTATAGTCATGTGAGATGTGAGATCTTATTTAAATTGTCTTATAGAACACATTATGAATATCAATTTTTTATAATTTTTATTAGTGCGTAACAAAAAGTTATTAGAAGAAGAAGCCATTTTTTGTAAGTTGAATTTGATGAAGTTGCCATTGCAAAGAGAAGAATAAAGAGATCCGTATGTATGAGTAAGGGATGAAGGTGTGTTTTTTTATGATTGGAAAATTATGTTGGAAAAAGTTAAGTATTTGGACGAGTTATATAGTCATGGTGTGGACTAAATAGGGCATGGAAAAGGCTTGATGGACACGCAAATTCTTTATATGAATAGGAATTGAAATAGTATATGAAATGTCAACGAATGGATGAGGAAATATTGGTAAAGTTTCTTGAGAAAGTTGAAAGTAGAATTGTTATTGAGTATCTTGGAACTAGATTTGGTCAAATAATTGACCAATGCAAAAGCTAAATTCTTAAAAAAATTACTCCATAGTTTATTGATAACAGTATTTGAGGTTAATTGAAGGATTAATGCCCTGTTCTTTTCGATCGAAAGAAGCTGAACTGAATTGAACTAAGCTAAATTGAATGAAGTTGAAGTAAGAGTTAATTTGTGAAAATGAGTTGAACTCAATTGAAGGAAGCTCAACTGAAAGTAATAGAGTTGAGCTGAAGTGAAATGAACTGAAATTAAGTCAGAAAGAACATGGCCTAAATACTCTTAAGGGCTCGCTTGGAATGAGAGTAATTATTAAGGGAGTAATAGAGCTAAAATGAACTAAAAAATAGAGGGAAAGGATGAGGATGAGAGATAGAAATTGATAGAAATGAGGAAATATAATGTAATAGTTCCTCCATTAGGGGAGTAATAATTACTTGAGGTGGAGGTAGGTAACAATTACTCCCCTAATGGAGGAACTATTACACTATATTTTCCCATTTCTATCCATTTCTATCTCTCATCCTCATCCATTCCCTCCATTTTTTAGTTCATTTTAGCTCTATTACTCCCTTAATAATTACTCTCATTCCAAGCGAGCCCTTAAACGTTAATCAAATCATAATATGACCTTAATACAAACCCGATTCAATTACACTAGACTCTTACACTAACTCAAAATATTCGAAATTTGAAGTTTCTTCAGGGCTTACCTGGAATCCATAGAATTATTAAGGGGGTAAGTTTTATTGGGCGATAATTACTATGGAAATTAATTAGTGGGGTAATGAGTTCCTTGATGATATGTTTGGCATAAGAGTAATGATTATTGGGTAGATCTTTTACTCCCTTAATCATTACCCAGGGGGGAGGGTGGGTAATGTATTACCCCTTTACAAGGGTAATAATTCCAGGAGGTGAATAATTACCCGCATACCAAACATGGGAAATACACCTCACATATTACTCCCCTATTCATTCCCCTCCTACTACCCTCAATCCAAGCAAGCCCTCAGATGTAACTCTAGCGGAGGCTTTCGCCCCCGCTGAAGAATGAAGAAACCGAAATTTTTAGTACAAATTTTCGTCTTTCTTTTCTAGTTTACTTTGCCACGCTACTTGTTAGTAATTCACCCTGCTGCAATTTTCTGCTCCTATTAATATAAAATCCTAACTTCATCACTGCATGCAACTCGGAGTAACTCAATTTCCGATCCCATTTAATAAACCTACAAAATATGAATGGGGTAGTCAACTTATACTTTATGTAAGTACGTTTTCGTACGAAATCCTCATGTCTTAAAAAAAGTGGGTTGGCAGTTATTGCCAAAAAGAAATGATGGGTTGGTACGGGCATAGATCGATATGGTGTGAATTGAAGTCGTGGAAGAATTTGTGTTTATTTTGTCATAATTAAATCACAAAATCTCATTGAAGACGGCGATATCCGTCACAAGCTTGTGACGGATACCGTTTCCTCTCACAAAATACCCATGAGAGGTGAGTGGGGAAGCACATGGAGGGTGGCCTACCTTATCCCCTCTCCTTTTTTGTGAGAGGTCTTCAGCTTGTGACGGGATTAGCCCGTCACAAACAAGACGTTTTGTAATTAAATAAAGGTTATTTTTGTTGTTGTATAAAGATTCAATAGGTCTTGGTATAGACGGGTGGGGCGTTTAGACGGGTAAAGACCTCTAATAAAATGGGTAGAGGGGACAAGGTGGAACACCCCTCATGTGCTTCCCACTTTATGATAAATGAGTATTTTATGAGGGAAAATGGTATCTGTCTATACGTATAGACGGATAGTGTCCGTTTATAATGAGAATTTGTGATAAAGATTATGTGCATATGGAATGTCTCATTTTCTTAAGACCATTAACGTAAATGACATTTGAGGTGAAAGGAGATTGGTAAAGTTGTAAACAAGTTTGGTGCACATACGGAGTATAACATATCACACACGCACGTTGTTATGTTTGTGGGTCCAATATAGTTATAAAATTAAATTACAGTATTAAATACGGAGTATTTATTTTTTTATTAATCAAATTAACTATTTATTCTATACTCATATTTACGGATATAATCGACTTGTTTGATCGTTTGCACAATTTGTTTATGGATTCATCCGAGATTTATACTCCACCAGTTTCATATTCTTTCGAAGTTAAAGTATTAACTTCTAATTTTATAAAACAATGTTTTGGAAAAAATAATGAAATTTATAATAAAATGTCATTATATAAGATACTCCATACATTTCAAAATATTTACCCATACCTTTTTCCTGAAATATTGACGAAATAATTGAATATCTCTGATATTAAGCATGTTTTTTTCCAGGTGTAATTAGTTAATTACACAACATTATACTTCTTATTAAGTTTACGTTATCCGAGTTAGGCCACAAGTACTATTATACAACCGGTTGTACAAGAGCATTGTACAACCATAACAAATTTAACCGAGTTTATGTATATTTTTCTCGAGCTTTTATAATTTTTGATTTATATTTTAATTTTTAACGTTAGAAACTAAAATCTAATTGAGTTCATAAATAATACTCCCTCCAATTTCTTATTATCTTCCCTTTTTCTTTTTTCACATAAGTTTGATTATCTTCTCTCTTTCATTTTTTGGTAAGTTTCATTCATTTGTTTATTAATTTCTCTCTCCTAAAAAATCAACAACTCTCATTACTTTATCTATTATTTATTCATTCTCCATTCTTCACTATTTTCTCTTCCTTATAAATTTCTCAACTTACAATACATTATTCTACTTTATTCTTTCTTTCATCCCCTTTCTTAAATTTTGTGCCCAAAAGAAAGGGGAAGATAATATGAAATTGGAGGGAGTATTATTTTTTAGTTTCATTATAATTTTTTAAGTTACATATTTTTATAATGGGGTTCGAATTCTTCAAATAAAGCTCGTGATATGTAGGTTATTTAAACTCAAATAAACACATTATAAAACTCAAATTCTATTCTATACAACCAGTATAACTGATTGTATAGAATAGAATAACTATAATAATAATAATAATAATAACTATAATAATAATAATATTAATAAGAATAATAGTAATAGTAGTAATAATAATAATAATAACTATAATAATAATCAGGGTCGTCTTGAAGATTTGGGGACCCCTGTGCGAAGATAAAAAATGGGGCCCTATATTTGTGAAAAGCGGAAATTTTTTAAGTTTTATATAAATCTACTCTGTATATTTTATTATTACAAAGTCAATTTAGGATACCAAATAAAATAGGAGTAATAAATTAAACCCACGTAAAAATATAAAATGCATTTCTCATTTCCGCGGGGTACTTTTTCGTCACAAATTGTGACGGCCCCCAAATTAACCATTTTAATGAGAAAACTAGTTTTGTGACCCGTGAAATTCACGGGTTGTTCTGTTTCTAGTGTAATACTTTAGTGATTTAATACAATAACATACTACGATCAATTCAATTTATGGTTTTCATGTTTTAAGGGTTGTATAAATTCAATTAATATTTTATACAACAGTTTATCAGAAATTAAAATTTCATACATTAGATATACTAAGATACGCCTATCAAAACTAAAGTAACTCAATGCAAGCTAAAATGAATTAATAATATAAGTATTCATATAATCAAATTAAACGAAACTATATTATCAAACAAAGATCCACAAAGATAGAGTACCCCCACAAATTAGATATCAAAATTTCATCAACAATTCTGAAAATAACATAAAACACACAATTAGAAATGTTATGACAAAACTAACATTTCATACCCCCATAAAATTGAAGCTAATACAATAATAAATTGCGGAACTAAAAATTTTAAAGCAGCAACAACTTGAACAACAATTGGATCATTATTGCCGAATACTTCACCTATTATATTAAACAATATTATACAAAAAATGCTATGTCATCCCCTCAAATTTTCCACCTTTTAGCCATATATTTCAACAGTAGGTCTCATGAGAGACCGTCTCCCACTAATTTAGTGGGAGACATAATAGGGAAAAAAGAAATTCAGTGGGTCCCTCACCCTATCATGTGAGAGGTCTCTCAATAACGCTATTGAGAGACCGTCTCTCCGGAGTTTTTGTGATATTTCAAAATATATATAATAAATGCTCAAAAAATTATTAATCATCCACGATTCCACGTTGATGTCACCAATCTTTAGTTAGTATGTAAAATGTAGTTGTTTAAGCAATCTTAGTATTTCACTTCTCCTTATAATCTTCTTTCTTCAATAAATCATACCTATTAAAAAAAAGTAACATAATAATAGTGGAATTTGTTTTATGCAATATTATCATTATTAACTTAGTTTCACCTTAAGTAATGAAAAAAAGAGGGAATGATTATCAAATCGTAGAGATGTAAGTATATTTACCTTGGAAGAGCTTAACACAATAAATTATCTTGATAGCACCTAAATGAGAACAAAACAAACACATACGCGAAATTGAAAATGTGATGAACATTTCATAACCCAATGAAACTTCCAATAAAAAAATAAAAAAAATTAGTTAATAATATCGGTGACACATACCATTCTACTAACGATAGAGATAAGAAATTTTTTGCTTACAAATTTTGCCTTCCATAAAAAATATATAAACAATTGAGGATGCGTTTTATGGCTATTAAATATTATTTTTTCATTATTATCAAATTTAATATAGGTATAAATAAAGATCAAGTTCATGACTTTTGAGCATCCATTTTTCATTATTATGAAGTTTAATATAAACATAAATATGGAAAAATGAGAAATGGTATGTAAAAGGTTTGCATTATTATTATTATTATTATTGTTGTTATTATTGTTATTATTGTTGTTATTGTTATTATTATTATTATTATTATTATTATTAATTTTTTTTTTCTTACAAACTCCACTTTGCATGAAAGTTGTTTAAAAAGTTATCTTGTATATATAATTAAAATGTGACATATTGACGATGATAGATATTTTGGTTTTCCTTTTAATTATATTTATAAATTTGTAGATATTAGTAGCTTTATAATCCAAATTATTAGATTTTTTATTTACTACATATCAGATCTTTTAGCTACTATCTTTATGGTTAAGGAGGAGTTAGATGAACAAATTGAATGTTTTAAATGATGAGAGTAAATTCTTAATTTATTTTTATAATTTAAATCATGATCTTATAGTTTCCACACAAAAATAAATATTACTAAACCTTATAATGAGTTTTAATAAATTTATTAAAGTAGCCTTAATATTAACAATATAAATTAATAGAATTTAATTATGATAATCCTACATGGCAAAAAATTAAATGTATTAAATTGCCTTTTAACTATATAGTTAAAATATGACATATTGATGATGATAGATATTTTGGGTTTCCTTTTAATTATATTTATAAATTTGTAGATATTAGTAGCTTTATAATCCAAATTATTAGATTTTTTATTTACTATATAAGACCTTTTAGCTACTATATCTATGATTAAGGAGGAGTTAGATGAACAAATTGAATGATTTAAATGATGAGACTAAATTCTTAATTTATTTTTATAATTTAAATCACGATCTTATGGTTTCCACACAAAAAAAATATTACTAAACCTTATAATGAATTTTAATAAATTTATTAAAATAGCTTTAATATTAACAATATAAATTAATAGAATTTAATTATGATAATCCCACATGGCCAAAAATTAAATGTATTAAGTTGCCTTTTAATTATATAGTATAGGTTATATAGATTTATAGATGTGACATTTGTAATGCACGCGTGGCTTTTTCTTCGCCTATGTGGCTTTGTCTACGTGACCTTTTAAGGTTACCCTTTTAATATAGTTTTATAGATATGACCATAATTTAATAGTTAACATTTTATGAGTAATTAATTTTCATCTTAAAGTGGTCACATTTAGAGCCGTCACAATTTGTGACCGTCGCAAGAGAGACGAACTGAATATAAAATTATATTAGTTACTTAATTTTGTGAGCCACACTGAAAGTCGTCTCCCACTATTTTTAGGTCATTACTTAATAGAAATTATTTTAGATTGAAATCCAACTATTAAGTGCAAGAAATAAAAAAAATGGAAAATATATGAGCAATTGGAGAATCGAACCCGGGGAGATAGGAATGGAAAGCATATGACAAACCACTGAGACACTATGCTTTTCAGTTATTCTTTTGCGCTAGATTGATACTACTCCGTATATGATTAGTAAGTTGGGGTTTTTGGGCTTAAATTTTGGGGGCCCTGTGGAGCTGCACGGGTTGCACGGGCTCAAAGACGGGCCTGATAATAATATTAATAAGAAAAATAGTAATAGTAATAGTAATAATAATAATAATTATTATTATTATTATTATTATTATTATTATTATTATTATTAATTTTTTTTTTTTTTTTTCGCAGCTTTCATTAAAATAAAAATAAAAGTTTACATGAAATTGGTGGGGAGCCGAGAGACAATCTGGGCTCCCACACCCTTAGCAATAGCAAAGCTAAGTAAAAGCTAGTTCACCTGTGACGGACATCAACACATTATTATTATTATTATTCAATTCAATTCAGCTCCAATCAGCTTAGTTCAGTTCAGCTCTATTTAGTTCAGTTCAGCTCAGCTCCATTCAGTTCAGCCCAGCTCCATTCAGTTCAGCTCAGTTCAGTTCAGCTCTAAAAAGCCAGAAAGAACAGGGCCTAAATCCCTCTTTGATGGAGCAATTTCTTGAATCTTGAAAGACTACGACAGAATGTGTTCCCATTATATGATGTAGATTCTGAATTTGGGATTTTGAATTTCCTTTTCCATTTTAAAAATTAGTTTGTGTAATTTTTTAATAGGAAGATTGAGTTTTCTTTGGAATTTACATTGTAATTATTAATAAACGTAGGATTATATATGATGTAATAACAGTATGGAGTAGTGAAAATCGGTTGAGTTAATTTTAATGCAATCCAAAGTATTTGTAAAGTTTATATTGAATAATTGCGTTAGTTCACACTCTTTTATAGAAACCACATACAACAATAATAAGCGGCTTACTGACTGATTAGATGTTCATGTTCGGCTCATAATATAAGAGGCTATAGATTTAATTGCAGTCAAATAAAGCTATTTACGCCTTTGAAAGCCCAGCTCAAACTGAAGGCAGTATAATTAACTTATGGTTGGCGCCATAGAGAATACTTATTGGTGTGCAACTATCCTAATCGACCTAATCGTCTCAATCGATTTTGGTGGAACGATTGATTCAATTGAAAGGCTAGGAATCTTCTCCTCCAAAATCTTACTCTACAACCCGGGACGAAAAACGGGTATGAGATCTCAAGATGTAGAACTAGTGTCAAAATATCTCGATATTTAACTTACTTTTACCAAAATAAAAATAAAATATATATATATATATATACCAAGCATTCATATGACACAAATTGTTATTTTAAGTAAAGGTATATTTGTTTTAAACTGCAAAAAACTTGTACTCCGTATTATCTTTTTAAATAAGGTATAATTTGTTTTTTTTTTTTAAATTAAGACGAATATACCCGTCTTAAGAAAGACAACAGTTAAATCGAGGACACATTTTTCAATAAAAGACCCAAGTTACCAAGTACCAACATACTTTGCCAATAAAAAAAAGTCAATAAAAACCCCTGTCAATTAAGCTTGACAAACGGGCTAACCAGTTCGGATTGGGGTTGGGTTAGTTTAGACCAGGTTATTTTTTTTATTTGCAAGAATCTTGGTCAGATCAGGTCGGTCATATTCGAATTTATTATTGGCATACTCTTTTCCATCCAAACCAAAGGTTACATTTGACTTTATTACGGTTGCCGAGTCGCGTTTTGCAACGTGAATATCTTTAGTTACACATTATTAAAAATTATAAAAACTTGATATTCTTATAGCATTCAAGACGATGAATCAAATAAGATCTCGCATGACTTTGTTTTCTCTCATACATCAATATCTATCTATATTAATAAAGGAAACTTTTTTCAAGCGATTATAGAGAGTCCAACTTTAATAAACCCTTTAATATTAAAAAAAATAATTAGTTAAGAGTTTTTGTCTCTCTCTTCTACAATATTCCACGGAAACTATGAGTCTATCTGTAACATAACAATAAGATAAGAAATAGAGTTCAACTATTCTTCAAATAACTTTGTATAAGTGCATAGTATATAAAATACGTCGAACTATATATATAGATTGCACACACAAATATTTTTTCCCATTCTGATTATTGTTGAGTGCATGCATAGATTATTCTTTTTTGTTTTCTTATAGATTATTGTGTTTTACGAAGTTGTATTTTAGAGTTACCATTTGTACTAATATTGTTTGCGTTGAAATTTCAGGTACGTAAAAATAAAATAAGAAGATCGTTGAGCTCATGCATGGATGGAAATGATCAAATAATCTATGCTGAGGTATGGTCAATTTTGATATTGATCATGTTAGGATGTACATAAAATTAACCCAGCTGAAGCATCTTTCCGGTCGCAAAGCTTGGTATACTTCCTTGCCAACAACTAACATAAAACCATCGTTTTTGGTAAAATTGACTTGCTCTAATTACATACTTGGACAACTGGATTGCCATGATAGACTAATTTGCCATTAGTAATTATCTTTTGTACGAGTATATATTTCGTTGGATTCATTTAGTAAGACGGAAAAGTTGCACGGTCTTTCCTGCAAGATAAAATCTATAAATGTTCGAATTTACGTAAGTTGCTTATAAATTATAATTACTGTCTACAAGTTCTCTTTTGAACATTCGCCGCTCCCGTCTTAAAAATTTGAAGTTAGGTTAGATTAGAATATAGTACTAAAAAATTACATAATTTGGTATCTTACAAATACAAGCTCCGATGTTAAGAAGATTTTTTTATTTTATAATATAAAAGTGTTTGAATGGAAAACGGCTACAAGGAGCTGGGTTGTGCTACGTTAATTACATATACATACATGGATAATCGACTTTTTTATATGTTTCGATCGAAGCCGACAACTTCCTTCGGTTAAAGCTACAATGAGCTAGGGTGTTGTTTGAAGATGTCAAATTTTTGAGTATCCGGTTGTCGGTTAAAAATTATTGGAAAAAAAAGTTAAAATATCTCAACTATCGATCTCAAAGGTTACAAGTAGGAAGCACATAAAAGTCTTCTCATGTTAAGTAAGGTGCATGAAACTCTTGAATGGGAAGAAGTAAATCATGACCCATACTATAATTATAGATTTTTTTTTCCGGGAGATTACTGTAATTATTACCGTATAAATTAGTGTGTAAATAATGGTGACAAATCAATCCAATAAACCTCCATCCCGAAGTGAGTGTGTAGGTTGAACATATAAATGCTGAATCCTGAAGTGGCCGGGACTTACTATATACTTAATCTTGATGATCACGAAGTAAATAATTTTTTACTTTTATTTTCATGTAGATTTTTAAAACAATCTCAAATTAATATAGAAGACTTTATATGAAGGATAGATTTGCAATAAGTTGATTAGAATATTAATCTCATACATGGATAAAACGGTAGAACACCACATAAACAAAATAGCATATAGTTGCCACATTGTATATGACAGAACATTACAAATAGGCCCGTGCATCGCACGGGCATTAAATCTAGTATATATATAAAATAGGCTTTTTTCAGGCAATTTTAGAGTCTCCAACTATTCTAAAACACCTAAATAATTTTAAATTAAATTAATAAATTAATATTATTAAAACTAAATCTTAAAACTATTTTAAAAGTTAAAAATAAATCTTAAAAGATAGAGAATTTGATAAGATGTCATATTTTAGTGAGATAGAATTCTACCTTAACTTAAATTGGCTATATGCATAAGACTAAGGTTATATAAACCCATCATTATGGCAATATTTCGCTTAATAATCAATCCTTCATCTTTATCAATTAATTCATCCATACCAATAATCAATCATTCAGTCATTCTACAGCGTAGACTAGAATTCTAGATACAATCAACAATATCGCGGTTTCTTGACGTTGTCGAATTTTATTCGAATGTTAATAAGAAGAAGAAGGAAGATGTTGGAGGTGGCACCGAAGCTTTCTCGGATTTAGGAGCACATTGCGAACAACCTGATTGTCGTCAGCTTGATTTCGATTGCGACCGTTGTCATAAGGTAAAGCTTATTCAACTTCAATTATTTATATCGTCCTGATCAATTCTTTACGTTTGTTTTAGTTATTGATCAATTCTTTCGATTGCAGACGTTCTGTTTGGATCATAGAACATACAAATCACATGAATGCACAAGACCAAACGAGAGGGACAGGAAGGTATTCGTCTGCAATATTTGCTCAACATCGATAGAAACCACAGGCTGTTTCGGAGCAAACGAGAAGGCGATAATTGACAAGCACTTAAACTCGAAAGACTGTGATCCTTTGAAGAAGAACAAGCCATGGTGTTCTGCACACCGTTGTAAGTCGACACTCACATTTTCCAACAATGTGGTTTGCAGATTTTGCAACGTCAAATTCTGCTTGAACCACAGGTTTCCGGCTGATCATGCTTGTAAGAGAGGGACTTCATCGTCTAATTCCAAGAATTTGGTTGAAAGGATGGTCAAGGGTTCGCGAGCAGTAAAAGCTTATTGAGTACAATGTGCTCCCTCCATGTTTGTGAATTGTGATCTTTGAAAAACATACATATAATATTCTATGTTTATTGTGTTAATATCAATTGGAAAAATATAATTTTTCAATGTTGATTTTAAATTAATCCAATGCAGTGCAAACTCGATTTTTTCTTAAGCTTTTAAGTTCTGTTTCGTTTGATAATTCTATCAAAATTTTGTGATAAATCTTACCCACATCATTCTTGATCAAAGTCAAAACCCACACTTTACTGTATGAGGTTTAAAATAAATTATGAAAAACGGATCATCTTTTAATGCATATATTTTGACCTGTTCGCGAGCAGAAATTGAATAAATAGTTAAGTTGCACCTGTTCACAAGAGACTCATAGAATGACAGCCTCGGAGATCGCCGCACTCATTGTACAAGATAATAGTACTGAGACCAGAGGGAGGGACATAGTTGTACATCATCGATCGAGTGGTTTACGAGCAATTAGCGAGTTGCATCCTTCGTATATGGCTCTGCAGTATCCACTATTATTTCCCTACGGCGAAGATAGTTACCATACTGGCATACCATATCACGTACCAGATGGGACACAAAAGAAGGGCAAGAGGGAGTACGTCGGTATGGGACAAATTTTTGGACAACGAATAGACGGAGATGGAGCTGAAACCACAGCCTTGGAGGATGAATTTCCACTCGGATCGAAGATAGGGTTTGATGGAGCCATGAGGAGAAGGAATTTGGGGTTGATGAAGTGTAATTAATTAGGTGAAGTTCTATTCAGTGTTAAATTCTACCATGTTGCAAATTCAAAACGTACGAATTACAGCATATCAAATTCTCTACATGATAGAAGTAATAAATTAGGATTAACAATTTATAATTTTGCTTAATTTAATACTTACATAGTGTCTCATTAAAAATGTGTATTCAAAAGTGACGAGCATTTATCTCTTAGATTTGGGCTTTAACAACTTACAAACAAATGAGAACAAGCTTTTTTGTATTCAGATGTAATGAACTTGATGTACAGAGCAAACTTAGCACATCAGTTGAAAGATGATGATGTATGCATAAGGTATCAAAGTGTATGGTAGAAATTAGAGAGGGCAACACACGGAGCGTATGCATTTGTTACAAGATCTGGGTCGTAGTAGTTTCCAAGTGAGGCAAAAACTTTATGACCCAAGCCGTCGGAAAGTAGGAAAGTAGTAAAACAAGAACAGAGATTATACAAAGTGGTGAAATAGAAACGATAATATTAAGTATTCAAAGTTGGTTATTATACATAAATTGGGTCTTAAACCTCTCATCAAACATTTATTATTGTGTGAGGCGGTCTCATATTATAAGACGGTTTAATAATGTAAAAAATAATTTTTTTTGTACAGAATATTATGAAACGGTCTTAGTCTATAATTTTTGTTCATCTAATACAAGAATAGAGTAAGAGGACAAGGACGCACAAATATGGTGATACGGAAACCCAGTGTTGGAAAAACGCTAGGAGAGTTGGTATCCCGCCAGTTAACTCAACACAAAAGAAGCAATAGTTATAATTGATTTCTTCCATCCTTCTTAGGTAGGGACAACAACCGAGATTAACTAGGACAAAGGGAACAAACTTTTTATATTTTTAGGCAGATTTGATATGAATACTTCCATTTCTCAAAAACTAATGGAAATATACAGGGTATTGCAACAAAAAAGGTGAAGGGCATGGTAGTCGATGCGACCGCCTTTTCCCATTGGAGCATCTTCCACATTCATGTTTTCCGTTCGTTAAAGCTCGATGGATTACTTAGCTTCATGTTTTAAGATCCATCGTTTGTCCACTATAACGTTTTGTGGATCAGAAAACAATTATATAAGGAGTATTGTGTTGCATGTTAATTATTAGATGTAAACTCGTGTAAGATTGAAGTGTGTTTTTATAAGCTATATATGATATTTCCATGATATATTGGTTACACTTAGAGTGATTTGTCACAATTAACAAAATAACTTGCTCTGATATATATAGTAGATGGAGCCTATATATAAGGTGTTTATATAATAAAATAATGTTATAGTATTTAGGTTGGTTTCAATTATACATTATTTATATTTATTTTGAGTTTTTTACCCACTAAAACTCATACGAAGTATTTGCATTTTTCTTTTTAAACCTAGAGGGTAAAATCATTAATATTAACCAACAAGACAATCAGCTATCTCGGGCAACAACTACTATCGGTAAAATATTATATGGATGTTAATTAATATTTAGAATTGTGAACACCCGCTTAAAATGGTAAAAAAAGTTCCACAACAATTAAAGGAGAATCAAATTTAAAACCCGTGCAACGCACGGGCACAAAATCTAGTTGCTAATAATACCAAAGATTCTCAACAATTATGAATAGGGCAAAAAAGTCAAATATAACCTTTGTTTTGGATGAGAGAAAATATTATTTATGAATAATAGTTAATTTGTAATGATAAACATTCGGATCGGTCATATTAATATAGGTCAATTCAAATTACGAGTCCTCATTTCGAGTGTTGGCTCGAGTACGGGTCCAGGCGTCCAGTGAGTGAGTCCTTGATGGAGTTACCGTTGACCAAAAGATTTCCAAAACCAACATTTTTTTTTTCAAGTAAAAGCAAAAAAGAAAACCATACTAATCCAATCAGGTACCGTACCTGATTACCTCACTCGTTCTCAAAAGAAGTCAACAAAACCCCAACTTTCACCTACCTTCCCAATTCTCCGTCGATTTCCATAATTCCATGGCGGCTGAACCCCCGAAAACGACGTCGTCTACGGATTCATACATCGGAAGCTTGATTAGTTTGACTTCTAAGAGTGAGATTCGTTACGAAGGAATTCTCTACAGTATCGACACCAATGTATCCAGTATTGGCCTTCGCAACGGTACTATTTCGCTTTTCAATTTCCCTAATTTCGCTTCAATTTCCGCAATTTGAGCTTGATTTTACTGTTTGCGTTAATTTTGTGATTACGGAGATGTTTATTGATGGATGTGCGGTTTTGTTATTGTTTTTTGTGTGATTTGATCTTTAGTTGTTTTTGAAGTTTACCTTTTGATGAAAATCTTATCAAAATGTGGATTACTTTGAGAAGAGATGAATCTCGTATGCTGAATGATTGAAATTGAAATTGTGAGTAGCCTTGTGTAAGACGGTTTTATGTATGTGATGTATGTGAAGTTAGTACTATGACTGAGATTAAGTGAGGTGCCGGGTGCGTGACATGGAAGAGGAATGTTCCACGCTTACAACGGAGACATGATAATTTTGTATGTAGAAAGATTGATATTGGATTGGTCTTGTGTAGGAGTGTTGTATGTACTCCGACATACGTGTGGTTACTTTGAGTAGCATTAAATGAGGTGCATAATATGGAATGGGGCCGTTGTATGTATGGTGTGTGCGTACAATGGTATCATTTGAGCTTTCATACTGAGTTTGAGTTGTGTTTCGTGAAGTGTCATTTGGGGATGGTATAATCTGTATCGTTGTAAAAATGACACCAACTGCCGATAATTGATTTGATGGAAACACACTGAGTAGTAAGCTTAATTCATTGTTTTTGTTGGTACTTGTGGTGAATGTATGAGCGGGGATTTGCAAGGATAAACATAGCTCACACTCTAGTAGAGTAGTAGTGCTAGTGAGTAGTAACTATATCGAAGGAGCCCAGGCATCAGGCATCAGCGCTATTGGATTGATTACTTGTTAAGCATCATCATAATTATACTAGGTGTGAAATACATGACAAAATTGAGTGAGCTGGGAATTGATGCTTTTATGAGAGCAAATTTCTGCTACGTCTTAGGGTTCCTTTAAGTTTGAGAAGTAAAGTTCCACGGTACCCAATTTCTGTATTAAGCTCTGTCAGGAAGAAAATAGTTCAGAAAATCAACAGAGGTTAACTAGTGTACACTTTTCATGTGTAGGTGCTGTTACCCTAGTAATTGCTGTTTTAGACTGTAATGGCTTAAATTGTTCGCTTTTAGTGTTTTGTGTAAATGCATAATGATAGATTGTGAAAGAGATGAAATCAGTAGTTGCCTAAGAATCAACTTATCGTCACTCTATACATATATTTTTTTTTGTAGTAAGATCGTTTGGAACTGAAGGAAGAAAGAAGGATGGTCCACAGGTTGCTGCAAGTGATAAAGTTTATGAATATATACTTTTTCGTGGAACTGACATTAAGGTATATAGTGTTTATTAATGCCATTGTTATGACAATTATACTGACGTGTATTCGTTTGGATTCACTACAGTTTCCTTAATTAAATTTCCACTTTTTGGGTAAATTTTGACTATAAAAGACAAGCCTACCTTCCCAAATGTCCAAATGTCCATTGGCTATTACTTAACTCTATTCACAAAGCATATCTACACTTCCCACTTACCTCTTTTTAAAACTTGGATACTGAATCGTAGTAGTTGTTCGGTATGCATGCCTTAGCCTTAGGTTGTGTGAAAGTGTTGTGATGTTACCCTTTATATAGGGATATGATTAAATCTATGTTCTCAAGCGTTTCTGCTAGGTAATTCAAGATTTTAGAGACAGTTTATTTGCTTGTTATTCTACTGATATCTGTAATGCTAATTCCTTTCCTCATTTCTCAGCAATTAAGTAATTATTAAACACACTGAGCCCAGAGGTAGAAAAGTACTCCATTAGTTGCACTTAGTTTGGTTGACCAGAAGAATGTAGAGTGACTTGGGTTATACATTGCTGTGTCTTGCTGGTTCATCTATTTTGCACTGGCATACTTGTGGGATTACTGTGTATGATTCGTAGAGTTGGTAACATACAAATAGTTCAACTTAAGCGTGCAATATATTGATTTTTGGTACTATGTTTCTTTATCATTGTAAACGTGCAGGATCTACAGGTGAAATCATCTCCTCCTGTTCAGCCTGCAGTATCATCGTCGTCAATTGACAATGACCCAGCTATCATTCAGGTTTGAGAACTCGTGGTGTTTTTTTTGTATTATATCCAAAGAAAGCTGGTCACTGATTCCAGGTTCATTCTGCAGTCGCATTATCCTCCTCCTGCTACCACGTCAACTAATATACCACCTGCATCCTCTACATTTGGTAATACTCATGTTTCACAGCTTGGGCATCCTGGTTCAAATTTTCCGAGTCCCCAGCCTATGTATCAACCTGGTGGAAATTTAGGATCGTGGGGTCCATCACCTCATCCAAGTGCAAATGGTGGTGCGTTTGCTATGCCCATGTATTGGCCTGGATATTACGGGCCTCCAAATGGGCTTTCACAGCTGGCACAGTCGAATCTGTTCCGACCACCTGTTGGACTCTCTATGCCACATACCTTGCAGTAGCCAATACAATATCCTGGATTTAATCCCCCCATGTCAACTGGGGCTGCAAATTTGGCTGGCCCAAAATTGCCAGAGATCCCTCCTAGCCTGGTTACCTCTACTATGAACTCCACCATTTTGTCATCAACATCTTTCCCGCAACCAAATTTGGCTCCTGTTCCATCCACTAGCTTGGCACCTGAAACATTGTCAAATGAACTGCTGTAGACTCTAGTACCACTATGTCAGCAATCTCTAATAAGGTCAATGCTGTTTCTATTTCGGGATTCCCAGGCCTAACTATATCTCAAACAACGTCGTCCATTATTAGCTTTCCTGCTCTAAGCCGGATGGATACCGCAACTCTTTCATTGGTTACTCCGGATCAGCTTGTGCAAACCAGACAAATACCTTTGTCCTCCTCATCTTCACAAGGCAATCACAAAGATATGGAAGTTGTTCAACTGCCATCATCACCATCTTTGGAGCCTAAAGCTGAAGTAGCAAAAGAAGCACAACCACCAATTTTACCACTGCCACCAGCTTCAAGGGCTATCCATAAGGTTCTGACCTGTCTTATACTCTTAAATCTATGTCCTTTACTGTTAACAGCAAGCTTGATTTGATTTTGATTTTATTACTTTAGCCTTTGGTACTCTCATGTGGAAGATTATATTCGGATTTCTGGCACACATACGAGTCTGAAACTTCTTTTCCACAGCTTTGTCGTCATTGTGGCATTTTTTTGGCTTTCCAGCTCTCACGTACGCCACTGATACTAGACAAGGGTTTCAGTGTGTAGCATATTTTATGTAAAAATATGGAGAAAAAAATGAAAAGAAAAATGATTATGTGAAGTAGTAGTGCTTTCAGAAGCTGGAGGCTCATCACTGATATTCTGCTTAGGGTTCTACGACACTGAGGCTTGTAAACCTTAATATTTTCCATCTTTAAAACAGTGGTCTATGTCCTATTTTCTATTGTCTTACATGTCGCACTGTTCTTACCGTGTTGTTTGAATGTTTATTTTCTTTGAGGACTCTTTCTGTCATTTTTTCACAACATTCCCAAACCACTAACGTTAAGTTTCGTTTTTGGGAATAAACTTTGTAAGATACATTGATCTGTTCATGTTTACACTTAGACGAAGTAAGCTTGGCAACATTTTCATCTTCTGATAGAGCAATTTTTATTTATTTGCAGCCTAATCCTAATGAAGGTCCTTCTCAACCGCGCCAGAGTTCTAACCAGGGCCGTCCTTAAGCATGTTGAACCTGTTCAACTGAACAGGGCCCCCAAAAATTTGGGGCCCCAAAATTCTGTTTGTGTAGCCCAATGAGAAACGGTAGAGGCCATAAATAATGTATTTGCATAGAACCGTGAAGTGTAATAGGTGGGCCAACTACCAACATATTTAAGCTTCTTTTCTAATAATTTGGCCCAATATAAAATCTTCCCTGATTTGTTAATTCTTGACTTTTACATCCTATTTGAATCTACCTTAGTTTTTCCAATTTCCTCTAATCTTCTAATTTAAATTTCAATTTTCTCAAATTTTTGACACCTAGGTAGGAAACTAGAGGGATGTTGCGGTAGTGATTTTTGAATCTACCTTAGTTTTTCTAATTTTCTCAATTTGTTTTTTATTTTTTGATTCTTGCAGGTAGATTTTAATACTTTATGGATAATATTTTTGTTTTTGATAAAGTATTTGTCGATTATGTGGTTTAACAATTTACCCTTCGAGCAATATTAGTATTTTGGTAATGATTAAGTTCCTGGATTAAGAAAAAATATTTTTGTGTATTCGTAAAAAATATATATCCTTTCAGAAAAATAATTATATGTATAACTAGTCGTATTAGTTAGGGCCCCCTTTTCGAGATCTTGTACAGGGCCACCGTAATCTCCCAGACGGCCCTGGTTCTAACTATAG
This sequence comes from Silene latifolia, assembly GCF_048544455.1. Lineage (NCBI taxonomy): Eukaryota > Viridiplantae > Streptophyta > Magnoliopsida > Caryophyllales > Caryophyllaceae > Silene > Silene latifolia. The sequence continues at coordinate 9,502,201 of NC_133534.1, read as the reverse complement.
GGGACGCGGAAGGGGAAGAGGAAGAGGGAGAGGAAATGTGGTAAATATCTCTATTTGTTGATTTCTGAGCTTGGCAAACCTTTCACTAATTTCGTATTTATATTTTGTGTGGTCTTTAGTATCGATATCTCTCTTCCATAAAAGAGAACGTACAAGAGTAGGATTCAACAATCTGAACTTGGCATTTGAATGGACGTAACTGCATACCACTTTCTTATACACACGTGGCTGAATTGTAAATTCATGTTCATGAGAATTTTTACAAAGATGAACCTTTGACTACCAAAAAGCCAAGAACTGGAATTTTTAATGATTGCTGACGTTCATTGTATTCTGACAATGTTTGAATAACATTACTTTTTGCAGTCCTAATAGAGCCAGAAACTAATTATTCTATCATAATGGAATAAAGTGAAATGGATCATTGAATATCCTGCACTTCTTGTATTGCGAAGTACTTGAGTAGTAGTCAAATGAAACAGTGTCACTGTTTTTGACACAAGGATAAGCCTGCATGCATCTTAACCCCTTACCCCACCTTCGGCAGGAGCTTTTGAAGTACTGGGTTGATGGGGTTGGAAATATTATTATCTCACTGAAAGTCAAATGGAAGTTTAATTATCCCCTCTCTTGTGCAGAGCTCACATGTAGTAACAAGATTCGCCGAGGACTTTGATTTCGTGGCAATGAATGAAAAGTTCAATAAGGATGAAGTGTGGGGCCATCTAGGGAGTAACAAGTCTGTAACCAAGGAAGAAGGTTCAGTTGATCACGGCAATGGTTTTGAAGCGGAAGGTAAAAAGGAGCAGCCACAAATCGAAGCCAAGGTATACCTGGAACATTTGTTGATTGCCATGCTAAAGTTAACATTGAGCTTCAGTATGAAAAGAGGGAGTTGTCTGTGACTCTGTTCAACTGGCTGCTGCTGAGGGGAAAGCAAGTGCTCTTTCTGACATGACCGAGGTTATAATTTTATATTTCTCGTTGTTCCCAAACCATTCCTCCCCTTCCCTACTGAAGTAAAGGCTTATTTTGTTTTCCCAGCTTTAGGATATACGTACATTTTTTGGGAGTAAAGAGAGCTATGAGGTCGGTTTTGATGCCATCGGTTTTTAAACCTGGATCATGGATATTAGGGCAGAGTACGGATCGAGTATCCGATCCAAAGTGCTAGTTCGGATCGGATATCCATACTAAAAATCCTGAAGTTAGATATCCAATATCCAAACCAAATGTTTCGGTTATCCAATGTTCGGGTATCCAAAATAATCGGATCGGATGCGGATATCAATCGGATATCCGTACCTTTGAATTTACTTTAAAATTAAGTTTGAAACACGATTATATTCATAGTCTTCCATGATGATTTTCTTTAGTATTCTTAGTCCAATGTTCTCGATATAAAATTTAAGTACCACCTAGATATTTCTCTAATATTTTAAACATTAATTAAGTTGTTGGTATCAAATAAAATTTTATTTTCTCGAAATTATACTAGAAAACTATAGTTTCGGATAGGATCAGATATCCAAATGTTTTAATTCTAATATCCATATCCAAACCAAAACCAAAGATTTCAGATATATATCCAAACCAAACTTAACTTTTGGATCGGATATCCAAAAAATCGGATCGGATATCGGATCAGTTTGGATAATAGGATTTTTTGCTCAGCCCTAACGGATATCACTAGTCAATGACTTTACTAACTAAGCTTGTTGACATCTGCTTGCTTGTGATATATTGGACTAGAGCAAATTGTCTTTTAAATCATCCACACCTATTTTTCTGCCGGGTAGTTGATATTTTCCGTGTTTTCAGCTATAAAGTTCATGGTAAATAACCTCTTTTTTAAGTGCAGAGGAAACTGCTTCTTTACTTTTGACCCCCATCATTTACCACTTATGTAAATAGATGGCTGTAAACAGACTATGTTCATTGTTCAGTAGTATTATAATGCAGGCCAGGAAAAACGAGTAGATACCGTCACATTTTTAACATGTACAGTTTACTTTCTTGCAGACTGAAATGGTTGCCAAGGTCAGGGAAGAGGTGAACGAGCTAAAGTATGCAAATGAAGACTTGCAAAAGCAAGTTGAGGGACTTCAGATGAACAGGTTTAGTGAAGTTGAAGAGCTGGTCTACTTAAGATGGGTGAATGCTTGCTTAAGATTTGAACTTCGAAACTACCAGACACCTGCAGGGAAGATGTCAGCTCGTGAGTTGAAGAAAAACTTAAGCTCGAGATCACAAGAGAGGGCCAAACAGCTATTACTAGAATATGCGGGGTCTGAACCTGGACAAGGGGACACTGACCTCGAAAGCAACTTCTCTCAGCCATCCTCACCTGGAAGTGAAGATTTTGACAACGCTTCAATGGATATAGCTCGTTTAGTTGATACAGTAGCATTAGCAAGAAACCAAGCATAATGCAAAAGCTAAAGAAATGGGGCAAAAGCAAGGATGACTCATCAAGTGCCCTTTTGTCACCAGCTCGATCTTTTGCAGGTGGGTCTCCAAGGAGTAGAAGTAGCATAAGTCAAAGGCAAAGAGGACCACTGGAATCCTTAATGCTCAGAAATGCAAGCGACAGTGTTGCTATTACCTCATTTGGAAAGGCTGAACAGGATTTGAACGGATATTCTGAAAACCCCAATCTCCCTAATATTAAAACAGGGGTTGCTTCCAGTGACGCGCTAAATTCAGTAGCATCGTCATTTCAGTTAATGTCTAAATCAGTTGAAGGAGCACCCGATGAAAAGTATCCAGTGTATAAAGATAGGCATAAGATGGCATTAGAGAGGGAAAAACAGATTAAGGAAAAGGCAGAGCAGGCTAGAGTAGAAAAGTTTGGAGACAAGCCAATTACCACACCCTCCAAAGCTTTGCCTCCGAGGCTTTCTCAAATAAAGGAGAAGGTAGCTGTACCTGTCTCTGTCTCTATTGGTGCTAGCGATCGATCTCCCAGTGACGTTAAGATGGTTGATCCTACAGCCGTGACCAAAATGAAACTTGCCTAAATTGAGAAAAGATCTCCCAGAGTTCCACGCCCCCCACCAAGAGGGTCTGGAGGGACTGCCACTGGTGCAACTACTAAAGTACCTGGTGGAGCACCATCAGGAGGCCCACCACCGCCACCTCTACCTCCTGGGGGACCTCCCCGTCCTCCTGGGGCACCTCCCCCACCTCCCCCGCCTGGAGGATTATCAAGAGGAGCAGCAAATAATGACAAGGTTCACCGGGCTCCTGAAGTTGTTGAATTTTATCAGAGTTTGATGAAGCGTGAAGCAAAGAAAGATACGACCACCTTGATATCATCAACAGCTACTACAGCTGACGCGAGAAACAATATGATTGGCGAGATTGAGAACAGATCAACTTTCCTCTTAGCAGTATGTCCAAAAGTTTTTTCGTGTCCTTCTACATCTTTGATATGTGCTAGAAAGTGGCCTATTCATGTTTTCGTAACTGATGAGGCCATTATTTTGTTTTAATGGAACTAGGTGAAAGCTGATGTGGAAACTCAAGGTGATTTTGTTCAGTCACTTGCCGCTGAAGTTCGTGCAGCTACTTTCACCGACATTGAAGATCTTGTTGCATTTGTGAACTGGCTAGATGAAGAGCTTTCTTTTTTGGTAAGGATTTCTTGATTTGTCTGTTAATCTTGGTAAGGTTGGGTTGTATGCTTGTACGACTAAAACAAAGTTCAGTATTTATTTGAAGTAGCAAGTTCTATTATAGGAGACTCCTTAGGTACCAAGAAATGACTGTTTTTAGTAAAAGAGAGCCACCACTCACCAGGGTAGTTCAAATGCTGACGGGTTTAGAACCCATGTCAATATGTCATGAGGACCACAACTTAATGAACTTACCATCTAAAATCTGCAAGATATGACTAGTTCAATAGAGCAAGATTACCAACCTGCCTCCAAAGAACACGCCTTATTGGCGGTAAAAAGGATACCGTTTTCCTCAGACCTTTGCTTGAAATGCAGTCTATTTTTCTGATTTAAGAAAAAGAGTACTCAGTGGTAGTCGCTTTCGTCTCACATGTTTAATGCGTAATCATCTGTTTAAGTCACACATGAGTGACGAGCAATTTTCTGTCACATAACTTTGCAGATTAGAATGATGAGATGTACAGTATGTAATTGTTTGGAACTTAGAAGTGTAATTTTTTACTTTTCTCCTTGGTAAGGTTGATGAGAGGGCAGTTCTGAAACATTTCGACTGGCCTGAGGGGAAAGCAGATGCGTTGAGAGAGGCTTCATTTGAATACCAAGATCTGAAAAAATTAGAGAAACAGGTTACAACTTTCGAAGACGACCCCAGCATTCCCTGTGAAAAGGCTCTCAAAAAGATGTACTCCTTGCTCGAAAAGTAAGTACAATGATATATCTTACCTCTGTACGAGTGTACGGTATAAAGAATGAACGAAAAACTTATGAGGAGTGAGGACCATAGGTAGAGCATCTAAGTGATCTAACTCAGCACAAATCGGGTCATATTTGGGCTTGAGCACGACTGCACGAGTACTTGAGTTGTTTTCTGTTTTCACCCGTACCAAGACCGATACTCCTTATTGCATCTCGCACCTTATTCTAAATTCAAAGCTCATAATTTAGCTGCCACAGAAATACTCAATAAAGTCTCCGTCCAATACCAGGTCTGGTCTTTATAGAAATGAAATCTCAAACGCGCTAATCGCACTCATACTAACTAATACTCCGTACTTCATTCATTTCATTTCCGTACATTTATTTAAAATTTTTTCCACATATTCTGAGAAACTGTATAAAAATGAAATGACCAAAAAATATACTGATTGATTTCAAACCAGGTCATAAGTATCATTCCTCGTGACTTTATCCGTTAAAATAGCCGACATCTGCTGCCTTGTGGTTTAAGTCAAACTAGTTTTAAGCCCGTGCAAAATAATGCACGTGTTACGATAACAATAATAATATATTGTTATAAATTAAGCTAATGCGGATAGAATTGTACGGAATTTAATAGGCAAGAATTTGAATAAAATAAAAATATCTACCATTTGTAAATTTAGATAGTTTCGAAACTCGACATAAATATAAATGTAGTATTAGATAGTATATCGCCTAGACAAAAATATGTTCATGTAAGTACGATCCGGTCACTTATATCTGGTTTTTTAATATTTGCTTTGCATTTATTTTGCAGTCGATAGTTCATATTTTTAATATCTACTTATACTAAATCAAGAAGGAAAAAGAGGAAATGAAAAGAAGAGAAGAGAAATTACCGTGGATCCAGCCCACTAAAAATTATGAGGATCAATCATATTCTTCTAAAAAACTTGGCTTTTATAATTAGAGGATGTACGAAATGCATAACATTGATATTTAGGGAGAAAAAGGATTGTACATCGGATGTACTACCTCACACTTGATGAATTTTTGAGTTTTTATGTATTTTTTTTGAGTTCTATAGAGTATATAAATTACATTTTAGTTTTATGATTTCAAAAATTAAAATTTTCTGAGCTTATATGTATTTTTTTTGAGATTAATGTTTAAGTAAATAAACTCAAAAACTTTATGATAAAACTCAAAATCTTAAAACTAAAACTCAAAAACTTTATGTTAATGCTCAAAAAACTATACCATCTGATATACTATATCAGATGTATAATCCACTTACTGATATTTAGGTCCTCCTCAACAAATCAGATCAACATTATCACCTTATTAGGGCATCAACAATAGAGGTTTGTCAACAAAGGTTTGTGTACTTTTTAGAGGTTTGTTGACAAACCTCTCTATTGTTAAGAATGGGGATTGATGTTCATAGATGAGAATGGTTACAATTTTGTATACAAGTTTGTGTTTTTGGTTGTGAGTGATAGTGGACCCCATGTAGTATATTTTTATGAGGTTTGTCTATTGTTGTATTGAGGTTTGTTGTTACAGAGGTTTGTGTGTTGAGCGATGTGGCATTAGACAAACCTCATTTGGGGTTTGTCTATTGCTAATGCCCTTATAATTCACAATTACCAGAACAAAAAAAAGTACCAAAATTACATGTGGTCATCAAAATATATGGCACCATCATAGTTTCAATCCTACTCATTTTAGACAAAAATAACAAATTCTACCGAAAAAGTCTTAGACTAGCGGTTAAGACACTGACGCCTCTAATTTAAATCAATGCTAGAACGACTCGAAATAGGAACCGAAAAACTCCCTTGATTAACAACACTACTAATCCTTGGAGATCTTGGAATTTCAGTACGATTACCATTATTATCATAATAAATTACACCCGAATATTCGAGTGGTTGACATTTTTCACCCATTAATATGTTCTTTTGCCATAATCCACCTTCACCAAATGTGTCTTTAGCTTCTTCAATCATTTCTTCATCTTCCTTATTTTTCTTGTTACTCTTTATGCTAATGATGCTTAAAGTTGTCAATAACCGTTTAGGCGTCGACAAGGCCGATTTTGGCATCTTGGTATTATTCATGGGTGAGTCTTTTGGGTTTTTCACGTCGAATAAATTGTTATGGTCGTTGGTTGGGGTTTTTGGTGAATTAGTCGCACTTTGTGCACAAAGTGCGACTAGGGCGAAAATTGAGATAAAGAGGCTAAGGGCGCGGATTGGAAGTGGTATGTGGCATAGGTAGGAAATGCCCGGAGTCCCGGACCATGGTAAATGTTTATAAAGGCGTGTTTTGTTGACAGTTACCCACCTATGGTAGATGGGTTTATACGTATTTTGTGATTCAATGAAATATGAAAGACTTTTTAATTATAGTGACCGACTATTGAAGAATTGTGTTGAGACGGATTTGTGATTTATATGAATTGATATTGTAGATGAAACTTGAAAGGAGGATTCAACTAAGAAATGAATGATGGTGATGTATTTTGTAGGCAAATTTTGTAAGTTTTGATGTGTGATGAAATGATTATGAAATATTGAAATGAGTTTGATCATCGCCATAAATCCACGCAAGGAATGTATTGTCCCACTGAATTTACATGTATTCTGCCTAAAATATCCTTTTTTCTATGCAATTTGTTCAGGTGGTGGGCCACATATTGAGGGACAACTCATGGAATTGCATGGATAAATCCCGTGTTTCAGTTCTTTTAACCCGCGAATATATAGCTATATATTACTAATAAGGCGAGTGCTAAAAGGCCGACATAGTTTGGTATGTATTCGTTATTATTAGGATATTAGGCCCATTGGGTTTAATATCCTAATAGTTATGCTTTCAGCGGTGCATGAAACTCGGTCAACATAACGGTAATATACTCTCAAAATGTTTGATTGTATACCATACTAAAATTTGTGACGTACGACTACTAAATTATTGAATATTCTACATAGATGTTTTACAATAATCACTTATTTGAACGGTTTTAAACGAAACCTACTGATAATCTACATTTTTTTCATACACAAATTCTTGTTTACATCCGTTGTAAATAAGAATAATTGTGAATTATATAAGTCAAGATTGACTAATGTTGACTAGTTAGTTAATTGATTAGAGAAGTTAGTTACTATATATATTATCTCAATGTAACAGAATTACTCACTTCTTATGAATACAAATTCTCTCTCTTACTTTACATTCTTCTCTCTATAACAAACTCACTAACAACTTCAAGCTTTCTTGTTCACTACATCAATGGAGGTCTATACCATTTCACATGGTATCAGTCGCTCAAGTTCATGATCCTGTGATCTTCTGCTTCCGCTTTCTTCGTTCTGGTATCGATCTCCGTTTATTTCAGGTGTGATTCCTTCACATTTTTCTATCATTTCCAAGTTCTTGATTGATTTACGTTCATTCATCTCTTTACTTTCGATTATCTTTTCTATCTTTCTGGTTATACTGCAATTATAATCATGCCTGAAGATACGAATTCTGTTACTTCTAATATTCCTGCGGCATATGAAGTTTTTGATGATCCGCTGTATATCTCTACTTCTGATCAACCTGGTTTGCGTTTATCTGAGCTTAAATTTTCTGGTGACAATTTTTTGCAATGGAAAAGAGAAGTTTTTCAAGCTTTAATTGCTAAAAATAAAGAAGGTTTTGTTGATGGCTCTTTTACAATCAATGATAAAAAAGGATAAACGATTTCATCATTGACATCGTTGTGATTTACTGGTTAGGCGTTGGATAACTAATTCTATGGAGCCACAAATTGCTGAGACTGTGAAATATGCTAGTAGTGCCAAAGAGTTATGGAGTGAAATCTTGGAACGTTATGGCCAAACTAGTGGGTTGGAGATTTATCAATTAAAGAAAGACTTAGGTCAGATTTCTCAAGATAATTCTAGTCTTATTGAGTATTATAGCAAATTAAAGCAAGCTTGGGAAGATTTAGATGCCATAGATCCCATTCCCTATTGTTCTTGTGGTGCTATGGAGGCATGTTCTTGTTCAATGCTTAAGAGAATAGTTGATAGGGAAACAAATTCTAAGCTCATTCATTTTTTAATGGGACTGAATAGTGCTTTTGAGACAGTTAGGACGACTGTTTTGTCTATGGAGCCATTGCCTCCATTGAATAGGGCACTCGGGCTTCTGCAGAAAATTGAAAAGCAGAGAAACATCTCAGAAGTTGCAGGTGCTCACATAGATGGAACTGCTTATGCCTCTGCTAGGTCTTCTGAGGTTGTGCAAGGAGACTGGAAGAGACAGAAATTGGATGTTCCTGTTGATAAGTCTACTGATAAGCCTACAAAGTTTTGTACCCATTGCCAAAGAGGTGGTCATACTTTAGCAGAATGCTTTCATTATCATCCTTGTGATTACTGTGGTAAAAAAGGACATCCTATTTCTAGTTGTTTCCTCAAAATCAAACATGCTAATGCTGGTTCTGCTAGGGGTAGAGGCAGGTCTCATGCTTCTAGTGGAAGGTCTACTGGTGGTAGATCTAATGTCTATCAGAGGAGGGCCAATCATGCTGACTCTTTAACTTTTGCTGACAATCCTCTTGAGATGTCTCCTGCAGATACTGTCACTGCAGCACCTGCTCAGAATCATATGCAAGGGGTAGATCAGACTGTGGTGGATGGTATTATGCAGAATGTTATGAAGCAGGTTTACAAAGCCTTGTCCAATAATTCTAACAATTCTATTCCAGCTGGTACATCATCAGTCAATTTTGCAGGTATAAACCTGTATTCTCAGGCTTGTACTGTTGCTTATTCGTATGGTCAAGTCTCTTGGATTGTTGATACAGGGGCGTCAGATCATATGACCTCTGATGAAAGTTTATTATATGATATCAAGTTGTTACATAAGCCCATTATGATTGGTTTGCCCGATGGAACTATTAAGTTGGTGCACAAGGTTGGGAGTATAGACCTTACATCACATATTAAGTTGAGAAATGTACTGATTGTACCTGATTTTAGACAAAATTTGTTATCAGTAAGCAGGCTGATCCAACATTCTCCTATGACTGTGTTATTCACTTCTAAGTTTTGCACTTTCCAGGACCTTTTCAGTAAGGTTACCTTGGGATTGGCAGAAAAAAGAAGAGGTCTATATTGGTTTGAGCCTCACATCAAGCATAAGGATCAGTGGAGTGATTCGCAGTCCAGTCAAAATCTTGTGTTGCAGCAGTCTTCTGTTCAAGATAGACATCAATTTTCTTCATCTAATGTTTGTAATAAAGCATTTAATGTTCATTTGTTTCATTCCAGACTTGGTCATGGTTCTTTGGACAAATTGAAGCATGTAATAGATTTTTTTCATAATAAGAATTTCACTTGTGAGACATGTATTCTCTCTAAGTTTCATATCCTACCATTTCATAGGAGTCAATCTCATGCTAAGAATATTTTTGACTTAGTTCACTTGGATTTATGGGGTCCTTATCGAACTCCAAGTAGAACAGGTGCTAAATACTTCCTTACAATTTTGGATGATTGTTCTAGAGTTACCTGGGTTTATCTATTCCAGAACAAATACCAAGTACCTGGGTTGTTGCAGAATTTTATTCAGTATGTGCAGACACAGTTTAGCAAAAGAATTCAAATATTCAGAAGTGACAATGGTACTGAATTTTTCCAAGATCATTGCACTCAATTATTTCATAACAATGGGATTATTCATCAGAGGAGCATTGTGGGAAGACCTCAACAGAATGGTCGTGTTGAAAGAAAACACAGACACCTACTTGAGACAGCTAGAGCTTTGAGGTTACATGCTAATTTACCTATCAAGTTCTGGGGTGACACTATTCTATCTGCTACTTATTTAATCAATAAAATGCCCACAACAATCCTAGATTGGAAATCATCATTTGAAGTTATTTTTGGGAAACCACCTACATACTCTGAACTAAGGGTAATAGGATGTTTATGTTATGGCCCTGTACCTAAATCTAATAATGGCAAAGATAAGTTTGCTGCAAAAGGGAGAAAATGTGTCTTTGTGGGGTATCCCTATGGGCAGAAAGGGTATACCTTATATGATCTCAAGGACCATGTCACATTTGTGGCTCGTGATGTTATTTTTGAAGAAGAAGTTTTCCCTTTCAAACAAGACCAATCAACAGGAACAACATCTGATTCTATGGTTGATTTATTTCATTTCCATGAGGAGACTGAAACCAGACCTGGGCATGTTACTGAGCATGTTCCTGATCCATTGATTCAGCCAAATTCAGAAGATCAGTTGCAGACACAGCACAATACAGTACCAGATACTATATTTGTATCTCATGATCAATCTCAGGTTGTTCAGTCACAGGAAATACAGAGTCCTTCCCTGGGACAACCTGATCCTATTAGACAAACATCAGCATCAGGAGGCCAAACCAAAACTTCTGCTAGACAGTCAACAAGACAAATTAAGCCTTCCTCCAGATTCAAAGATTTCCAAGTTGGTTATAAAATCTCTGATCGTTCTAAGACACAGCACAAGGATAATGCTCTTAGCACTGCAATGTTTGCTGAGCTAGTTGATTTTTCTGATGAATATATTCAATCTTTGGCCAATGTCATTAATGAAATAGAACCAGTCACTTTTGCTGAAGCAGCAAAGGATTCAAGATGGAGAGAAGCTATGGAGAAAGAATTGACTGCCTTAGAAGAAAATAATACTTGGGAGTTAACTACATTACCTGCAGGACATAAGCCTATTGGTTCCAGATGGGTGTATAAGATAAAACACAAGGCAGATGGGACTATAGAAAGATTTAAAGCTAGGCTAGTAGCTAAGGGGTATAATCAAGTCAAGTATAAGGATTATACTCACACTTTTTCCCCAGTTGCCAAGTTTGCAACTGTTAGAATCTTACTTGCTGTTGCAGCATCTAAAAACTGGCCATTATTTCAGCTTGACATAAACAATGCCTTTCTACATGGGTTCATTGATGAAGAGGTGTATATGGTGCCACCTGAAGGATATGCTAAAGCTGATTCAGGGAAGGTTTGTAAATTAAAAAGGTCTCTATATGGCTTGAAACAAGCTTCTCGACAATGGAACATAGAGCTTACAAAGTTTCTACAAAAACATAACTTTGTTCAATCAAGACAAGATTACTCCCTCTTCACCAGGTTCAATACTGAAACCAAAAAGTTTACAGTTGCCTTAGTTTATGTTGACGATGTGTTACTTACTGAAGAATCAGTCCAAGAGATTGAGCAACTGAAACAAGCATTGCATACAACTTTCACAATAAAAGATCTTGGTAATATGAGATATTTTTTGGGGCATGAAATAGCAAGGAACAATACAGGAATCTTAATCAATCAGAGAAAGTTTACTCTGGACATATTACAAGATCTACATATGGAAACTTGTATTCCTGCTGAGTTTCCAATGCCTAAGGGACTGAAATTGTCCACTGACACAGGAGAATTGTTGGAGAATCCTGAGCAGTACAGACGGTTAATTGGAAGATTATTATACTTGAATATGACGCGGCCGGATATCTCCTACTCCACCCAACATTTAAGTCAATTTCTACAGCAGCCTAGGGTTCCCCATATGCAAGCTGCTATGCATGTGGCCAGGTACTTAAAAGGAACTGTAAATACATGATTGTTTTATCCCGCAGCTACTCCTCTCACTGTTGCTGCCTACAGTGATTCTGACTGGGCAAAATGTGCATTTTCTGCAAAATCATTAAGTGGTTATTGCATATTTCTGGGAGATTCTTTGGTTTCCTGGAAAACCAAGAAACAAAAAATCGTAAGCAAAAGTTCTGCAGAAGCAGAATACAGGAGTATGTCGTTTACAACTTCTGAGATGGTATGGATCAGCAATTTATTAGCAGATTTACAAGTTACAGTCAACACCCCAATACCCCTCTTTTGTGACAATCAAGCTGCACAGCATATAGCTCATAATCCCGTCTTCCATGAAAGAACTAAACATCTAGAAGTGGATTGTCACTATGTTCGGGATAAGTTGCAACAAGGCTTTTTGTATACACAGCATGTTAGGACTGGCCTTCAGCTTGCAGACTTAATGACTAAGGCCTTAGGTTCTCAACAACATCATTATCTGGTTGCCAAGCTTGGACTCAGAAGCAATAGACAGAGTCCAGCTTGAGGGGGGAATGTGAATTATATAAGTCAAGATTGACTAATGTTGACTAGTTAGTTAATTGATTAGAGAAGTTAGTTACTATATATACTATCTCAATGTAACAGAATTACTCACTTCTTATGAATACAAATTCTCTCTCTTACTTTACATTCTTCTCTCTATAACAAACTCACTAACAACTTCAAGCTTTCTTGTTCACTACATCAATGGAGGTCTATACCATTTCACAATAATTTATAACGGAGGTATGAATCCATCTCAACCAACATCTTTTTTTGGGGTGATAGGGTGATACACCCCTTCGTTATAATTTACAACGGTTATAAGCAAGACTAATTGTTTTTCATATATCCGTGAAGAGGATTTAATTTGTCTCATTTTTTAGGCCTAATCACCATAAAAGTTCATTGTATTCTAGAGGTTATTTGATTATGTGAGTTGTGACATTGCATTCCCGATCATTTTTATTTATGACCGTGATAAAACAAATTGCATGTTACAAATAATAATAAGTTACACCATCTACCAAAGATTATAGTAAATGAATTAAAAATTAAAAAATGATTAGAATCAACAGAAAACTATAGACGACGTATGAGTGGTGCATATCATATGGAACGTGCATGGCATAACTTAGACAGTTAGACGCAAATAATACAGTTAATACCAACCTATACGTTGGTGGTTGTACAATGATCACGATAATGACCCATTTTAATTTGCCGTGGTCGGTTTACTTACAACTTGATGGAATTTCAAACAACACTAAAATTGTGTTCGCTACGTGATTCCAATTTCCAAGTACTAAAAGTCATCTTAATTCTAAGCCATGATTTTGACTATTTGAGTTTGATAAATTATATGGTATCGTGTATATTTGGAGGTTTATTCAGTGCTCGTTAAAGCTACATAGCTCGTGAAAGGGAAATTTATTGGTTAAAATTGGGTGAGAATTTCATAGGTATCAAGTTCAAGTCTCTCCTTAAGATCGATTTGCTCAGATTATTTGTGGTCTAAAACCGTACCTTTCCTTCTGAATTTTGAGTATGTCATCCACTCATCCTAATAAAAAAAGAATGGTTAATAACTTAATATAAATGGTTTCGGGGGCTATTACGAATGCACTATGATTTATCCAGTACGCATTTAATATAAAAGATAATGACCACGAGGTCCCTTATCATATAAAAAAATGTGGTACACAGGTATTATAGGGTCATGTTTTTGTTTCTCCTGGTTTTCTACCTCATGTCTGAGGTCGCCTCAAAATTTACCCTATTAAATTTCAGCTCCAAATAACAAGAACTAAAGCATTTTCTTAACGAGTATTCGATTTTCGCCAAATACTGGCTTACCGCACACCAGCAACCGAAAATGTCATCTATTATTCCTCAAATTTTGTAAGAACGCTTAGTCTAACCCGAGCAACTGTCAATATGATTACGAAAGTTTTTGTTCTGTGACCCTGTAATTCCGAAAATCGTGTATTATACGCACATTAATTTGAGATGTTCTAAGAGGCCCTATCGAGTCATGTTTTTGTTTCTCCCGGTTTTTGTACCTTATGTCTGGCGTCGCTTCAGAAATTATTCAATTCGATTTCAGCCCCAAATAACAAGTATTAAACCATTTTTATCGAGTATCGAATTTTCACCAAACACTGGTTCATCGCACACCGGTAGCCGCAAATATCATCTGCTTATCATCAAATTTTGTGAGGCCACTTTGTTTGACCTGAAAAACAGACTGTATGATTTACGGACATTTTTGTTCGGGACCCTGTAATCCCGAAAACCGTGGATTATTACACTTCAATTTGAGTTGTTTGGGAGGCCACATAGAGTCATGGTTTTATTTCTCCCGATTTTTCTACCTTATGTGCGGGGTCGCTTCAGGAGTTACCCTGTTCGATTTCAGCCCCAAATAACAAGTATTAAACCATTTTTATCGAGTATCCGATTTTCGCCAAACACTAATTTATCGCACACGACAGCCGCAAATGTCATATGTTTCTCCTCAAATTTTGTGAGATCGCGTTGTATGACCTAAGAAATAGTTTTTGTGATGATTTACGAACTTTTTTGTTCCGGGACTCCGTAATCCCGAAAACCGTTTATTATACTTCAATTTGAGCTGTTCGGGATTCCTTATAGAGTGATGTCTTTTTTTTTATCCCGATTTTTCTATCTTATCTCCGAGGTCGCTTTAGGAGTTACCTTATTCGAGTTCATCCCCAAACAACAAGTATTAAACCGTTTTGATTGATTATTCAATTTTCGCAAAACAGTGATTCATCGCACACCGGCAGCCGCAAATGTCATATGTTTCTCCTCAAATTTTGTGACACCGCTTTTTATGGCCGGAGAAACATTCTGTGTGATTTACGGTCTTTTTTTTTCGGAATCCTGTAATCTCGAAAACCGTTTATTATATATACAGATATACTTCAATTTGAGCTATTCGGGGCCCCTATAAATTTATGTTTTTGTTTCTCCTAGTTTTTCTACTTTATGTCCGGGGTTACTTCTGAAGTTACCCTATTCGATTTCAGCCCCAAATAACAAGTATTAAACCGTTTTTATCAATGATCCGATTTTCGCCAAAGACTGGTTCTACCAGCAGCCGCAAATGTCATTTGTTTCTCCTCAAATTTTTTGAGAACGCTTTGAATATACCCTAAGAAACAGACTATGTGATTTGCGAACATTTTCATTCCGGAATCCTGTAATCCCAAATACCGTGAATTATACACTACAATTTAAGCTGTTTAGGAGGCCCTATAAAGTCATATTTTAATTTGTTTCTCCCGGTTTTTCTTCCTTATGTCCGAGGTCGCTTCAAGAGCTACCCTATTCGATTTCAGCCCTAAATAACAAGTATTTATTCAATTTTACCGATTATCCGATTTTCGCCAAACACTGATTCATCGCTCACGGCAGCCACAAATATCATATGTTTCTCCTCAAATTTTGTGAGACCGCGTATTATGACTTGAGAAACAGTCTGTGTGATTTATGGACATTTTTGTTTCGGGACCCTGTACTAATTCCGAAAACCGTGTATTATATATTCTTCAATTTAAGCTGTTTGGGAGGCCCTATAAAGTGATGTTTTTGTTTCTCCCAGTTTTTCTGCCTTATGTCCCGGGTCGTTTCAGGAGTTACCTTATTCAATTTCAGCCCAAAATAATAAGTATTAAATCGTTTTTATCGTTTATCCGAATAACGCCAAACACTAGTTAATCGCACACCGACAACCGCAAATGTCACATGTTTCTCCTCAAATTTTGTGAGACCGCGTTGTATGACTTTAGAAACAGTCTATGTGATTTACGAATATTTTTGTTCGGAACCTTGTAATCCCGAAAACAGTGTATTATATATTGACCTGGCAAAAGCAACCCGACCCGAGACTCGAAATGACCCGAACTACATCACCCAAATGTGACTTGAAAACCCGAATTGACCCGACCCGACCCGCATATGACCCGAGCTTTCTTGACCCGTAACTGACTCGACCCGAAAATGACCCGATCCGAAACCACCAAACCCAAAAAATTACCTACAAGATATAACTCTAATTGAACGGAAAAGACTTGAAATGACTATTTCTCTATTATTCATTAACCCGAAAATGACCCGACCCGAAACAACCCGGCCTGCTTGACCCGAAATAGATTCGACAACTAAAACCGAAACAGACCCGAAATGACCCGTCCCGACCCGAATTAACCTGAAATCAATGAGAGGTTCAAACTGACCCGACCCGAACCCGACCCGATGACCCGTTTTAACCCGACCCGTTGACCCGAATTAACAGACATTTTATACTTCAATTTGAGCTGTTCGGGAGTCCCTATAAAGTCATGTTTTTGTTTCTCCCGATTTTTCTATCTTATGTTCGGGATCGCTTCAGGAGTTACACTATTCGATTTCAGCCCAAAATAACAAGTATTTAACTATTAGTATCGATTATCCGACTTTCGCCAAACACTGGTTCATCGCACACCAGTAGCCGTAAATGTCATCTATTTTTCCTTAAATTTTGTGAGACCGCTTTGAATGACCTAAGAAATAGTTTGTAAGATTTATGGACATTTTGTTCCGGGACTCTATAATCGCGAAAACCGTGTATTATACACTTTAATTTGAACTGTTCGGGTGGCCGTCTAGGTCAAATATACATAAGAATTTTCAACGTGGATGCACAGTTCCCTTTCTCTTTGGAAGATTTTGCTAATCATTTTCTAAATTATGTCATCTATGACGCAATGTCGCATTGCACCTTAATGTTGTGAAATGATGGAGATCGCCATTGTTGGAGGAATAAAGGGTTGGAAATAGAGTAACAGAATGTAGAGAGAGAAACACAAAGCTAAATAAAGTTTGTTGTATTATGATTAAGTTAGTTACGAGAGTTGTTACAAGGTATTTATATACAAGCTAGTTATGTACAATCTACTATGTTCATATTCCCCCATCATGCTGGACTGGCTGTGAAGACTAGGCCAAGCTTGGAAGCTAAGAAATGATGTTGTTGAGGCCCAGAGGTTTAGTCATTAAATCTGCCAGTTGTATTCCCGTTCTTATATGGCGAGGCTCAAGCAACCCTTCTTGTAGTTTATCTCGCACAAAATGACAGTCTATATTGAGATGTTTTGTGCGTTCGTCAAAAACAGGATTCTCTGAGATGTGCAGGGCAGCTTTATTGTCACAAAACAAGGGTATGGGTAAGCTTGATTGTATTCTCAAATCCTTTAGCAATGCCTGCAACCAAACAAGCTCACTAGAAGCATAGGGCATGCTCCTGTACTCGGCCTCAGCTGTACTCTTACTGACGGTTTTTTGCTTCTTGGTTTTCCAAGAAATTAAAGAAGAGCCTAACAACATACAAAATCCACTCAAGGATCTGCAGGAAAACATAAAAGTTCCCCAATCTGCATCACTATATGCAGTGAGGTTTAGAGTAGTGTCAGCAGAATAGAACAATCTTGCATTAATGGTGCCTCTGAGATATTTGACCACATGAATGGCAGCCTGAAGATGAGGTTCCCGTGGCTGACTCAAAAATTGGCTCAAATGTTGGACAGCATAAGAAATATCAGGACGTGTAAGATTTAAGTACACTAACCTGCCAACAAGTCTCCTATATTGCTCAGGATTGTGTAAAACATCACCATTATCAGTGGACAACTGCAGGTCCTTAGGCAGAAGGAAGGCAGATGTGGTGCAATCTTCCATTTTCATATCCTTGATGATGTCAAGAATATACTTGCGTTGATTGAGCATGATCCCAGTAGTGTTCTTAGCCACCTCAAGCCCCAAAAAATATCTCATTTACCCTAGATTTTTAATAGTAAATTTAAGATCAAGTTGATGCTTTGTAGCAAGCATTCCTTGAGAATCATATCCTGTGAGGAGGATGTCATCAACATACACTAGGGCAACCAAAAATGAACCAGCAGTGTGCTTAGTGAACAGAGAATAATCTTCCCTAGACTGTTCAAATCCCAAATTCTTCAAAAATTTGGTAAGTTCTATATTCTAGAGGCTTGTTTAAGGCCATAGATAGATTTCTTGAGTTTGCAAACCATGTTATGCTGTGCTTTGGTATATCCTTAAGGAGGCTTCATATATATAAACTTCTTCCTCAAGATAGCCATGGAGGAAAGCATTATTGATATAAGGCCACTTCTTAACATCTGCAATGACTAATATTGCCCTCACTGTTGTGAACTTGACAACAGGAGAGAACGTGTGCTTGTAATCCTTGTCCTTGATTTGGTTAAAGCCCTTAGCGACAAGCCTAGCTTTATACCTCTCAATACTCCCATCTGCCCTATGTTTAACCTTGAAAACCCATTTAGAACCAATGGCTTTATGACCAGGGGGAAGAGGGACCAGATCCCATGTCTGACTGCTCTCCAAAGCTTGAAGTTCTTGGTGCATTGTTGCCATCCAATTAGAGTCAGTGCTTGCTTGCTTATAGGTGGAAGGCTCCATTGTGGTAAACACATTGTTTAGAGAGGCAACATATGTCTCAGCATAATCAGGGAGATCGTGAAGAACTTTGGCATGAAAAGAAACAAATGAAGTTTTGTTGGTATAATCTCCAACATTTTCTGCAGGAATGACGGAGTTGAGCAGATTTTTAGGGCATTGATATCCCCTGAGTCTGACAGAAGCTTGTCTAGGCCTGAGTAATTGCCTAACAAGTGGAGGAGGATCAGAGGAATCAGAATGAGTATTAATAAGAGGTGAGACAGTTTTTTTTGTGGCATTATTGAGAGGAACAGAAGAAGAAATTGTAATGTGAGGGGTGGGTATATTATTATGTGTGGGAGAGACTGAACCATCAACATTAGGATGTGGAGAAGTTGGAGTGGAATGGGCTGTATTTTGTGAAATGGGAGAAGTAGATCTGTGATGAGAGGACTCCTGAAGAGGAGACCAGGAAGAGGTGGCAGGATTGACACAATCTGTGTCATTATTCTGGGAATGAGGCAAGGCAGGAATAGAATCCTTAAAAGGAAAAGTACATTCCCTAAAAATCACATCTCTACTGACAAAGACCTTATGAGTGTCTAAGTCATAGAGTTTGTAGCCTTTTTCTCCATAAGGATACCCTATGAAGATACATTTTTTTGCCTTGTGGCCAAACTTGTCCTTATGTGTAATAGGAATAGAAGCATAGCACAATGAGCCAAAGACTCTCAATTCATCATAAGATGGTTTTTCTTTCAACAAAACCTCAATTGGAGTCTTCCAATGAAGTATAGGAGTAGGCATTTTGTTGATTAGGTAAGTAGCAGTGAGAACAAATTCTCCCTAAAACTTAATGGGTAAACTAGCATGAATCCTTAAGGCTCTGGCAGTTTCAATCAAATGTCGGTGTTTCCTCTCAACCCTGCCATTTTGTTGAGGTCTACCAACAACACTTTTCTGATGCACAATCTCTTTAGCAGAAAAAAAAAATCCCCACAAGTGTCTTGAACAAACTCTGAACCATGATCAGTTTTAATAACTTTGACACAAACACCAAATTGTGTTTGTACTAGACTCAAAAAACCAGTAATCAAGCCATATGCTTGCTGTTTATTTTGCATCAAATATGTCCAAGTACACCTTGAACAGTCATCAACAATGGTTAAAAAACACTTAAATTTCATGCTCATTTACCTCTTAAGTTTTGGGGTGATTGTCTACTTACAACAACTTATATAATCAATAAATTGCCTTCTTCCGTACTTAATTGAAAAACACCCTATGAGCATCTTTTTAATAAATTACCTTTTTATGATGAATTAAAATTGTCTGGTACTTTGTGTTATGCAACCAGATCATCGATTATTACAGAGAAATTCCAATCTAAAGCTATAAAATGTGTTTTTATATGGTATCCACCTAATAAAAAAGGCTATAAGTTGTATGACCTTGACACACATACTACCTTTATGAATAGAGATGTACTTCCTTCATTCAACTTCACTCTACCTATTTCACTTTTCTACACTATTCACAATTGTATATTCAATTTCAATTTTCTCTCGATACGTAAGTAGAAATATATTTGATGGGGCATATTCTGCACCCGCTGACCGAGTCAACATATTGAGCAAGGTCAAAGCCAAAAGACAGCAAGTCAACATATTGACAACCTAACCGACGCAGCCTGTCGCCCTGCCACTTGGGTCTCGGCTAAGCAACTAGCCAGCCGGGAAGCATATTCGCGTACTCACATCCAGTCCCCTCGGCGTGGAGTCAACCAGGCCTGCCGGCCTGCCATGGGTCCCTCGGCCGAGGGTAAGATGGTCTTTCCACCTGCCCTGCCACTTGGCCACTTGGCCACTACGTGACAAAAGGTGAAAGTCTATAAATACTCCACTTCTCTCAACGAGAAAAGGATCCGAAATCTATCGAAAATATAACCTAAACATCTCATAATCTGGTATAAACTCCCTTATCTCTCTACAATATACTTCGCCAAGTAACATACAGTTTATCTCTTTAAACTTACTGACTTGAGCGTCGGAGTGAGTACGTTCGGCCCCAAGCCGAGCCCTCAGTTTGTTCATCTTAAACAGGAAAGAGCAAAAGGAAGAGACAATCAAAGACATCATTCTAGCAGCTCACGTGGTCACAACACTGCTCCGAAATTACACCCGGAACAATATTCATGTGGGATTTTGTTTGATTCGTCTTTACGAGTACATTAAAAATATCTAACTTTTATAATTTTTGCAAATACATAGCTAACGATATTTAGCGCGTAAAACACGCGTTGACAAACGTGAAAAAGAAAAGTGGTAGAGTGAAGTTGAATGGAGAAAGTAGTTTTTTGTGAGAATATTTTCTCATACATGCCTGTTATCACTAGTGATAATGCTCATTTTCTACAATGCATTCAAATGAAAATTCCAATTTTTTGTCTGACCTTGATGCTTCAGAAGATGTGCAATCTTCTCCATTTAATAGTAATAAACTAGTTTTGTTGCCCGTGAAATTCACGGGATTCTGCTAAAGTCCTATTTAAGGTGTTTACTCGCATAACATGTTATCCTTGTTATATTTATAACTGACAAATTTGTGGTTTTTTAAACGGACCTATATAATTTACTTTAAAATTAATAGAATGCTCATTATTGAAATTGTAATTGACAAATATTACCCAAGGTATTTTACACTTTAAGGGCTTGCTTGAAATGAGAGTAATTATTAAGGGAGTAAAATGGCTAAAATGAACTAAAAATTGAGGGAAAGGATGGGGGTTGGAGATAGAACCGGATAGAAATTGAGAAATATAGTGTAATAGTCACTCCATTAAGGAAGTAATTGTTCCCTACCTTTCCCCCAAATAATGCATTACCTCCTCTTATCACCCTTCACAACCACCACAAACCACCAATTTCCTCACATTTTTTCTTATTTTATCTCTCATTACTCTCTTAATAATTACTTTCATTTCAAGCAAACCTAAGAATAATTAAAAGGTTGGCTAGTAGATAATAAAGTGTGATGAGAATATGAGATATCCTCTTTATTAATAGGTGTCAATGTCACAATGCTACACCTCAAATAACAAAAATACATGTCTGTAGATGATGAAATTGTAGACAACTTATGTAAACTTTTAGAGTGGATATTTTTATTAGTTATATTAATGTAGGGGGGCTTCATTTCAGTATTACCCTTTTTTAACCAATCGTTGGTTGGCGCAGTGGTAGCATGGGGCTGCGCTTGGTAGGAAGGTCTGTGGATCGATCCCCCACAACTGCGATTGGGAGGGGTTTAAATACAGTAATCTTTGGACACGCCCCGAAATCCGGATTAGTCGGCCCAATGTGGTTCGGATTACCGGATGGTTCAGACAAAAAAAAAAAGTATTACCCTTTTTTAAGTAAGAAAATTATAGTATTTCAAAATGAATTAATTAAAAAACGACGTATAAATGTATGAAAGACCTCAAGAAATAGTTAAGTGTAAAGAATAATTAAATCTTATTCAAATTCACTTCAAATCCTTTCAGCGAATGTTTGTTTTATTTAAATCACTTGTTGTTGTGGACCTTATAATTGAGAAGTATTATGTACCCTATTGGCCTATTTCAATCTTCTCCAATTTTTTTCTTCTCAATTCCACTAAAATAATATTTTTTGTTATTACAGGAATGTAAAATAACTAAGAAAAATATATAGAGAAATGATAGTGAAGAAGAAATAATGGCGAAAGCGATATAAAATTTAAATATTTAAGAGTAGTATGTCACTTATTATGAATTGCTCAACGCCAATTTATGAAATGCATGCAATATTTAATAATTAATCTATTATTGCTTCCTTTTTCCTTTTTGTTACTTGTTAGCGTATTTTATAGCACGTCTCATAACACTTTTACAATAAACCATCTTTCAGGGGACTTGATCGATCTATCTCAAATATGTTTTATGTTTTCATGCATTTCCATTCCTCCTAGAGCAACGGTCATTTTGATTAGGGTCCTAATGAACATTGAACAATGATCCAAAAACACTTCACATTGAAATAAATTGATGTTTCTCCCCTCTAAATGGTGTAGAAGCATTAATTCACATACATAGTATCATTATCTTCTGATTCTAGCTACTTTGATCCTCTTATTAGAATTAATGATCCCTCCATTTTCTACAAAGAAATGAGAATGAGCCTCATCCGTTGATCATGTGTTTCCTTAGCTCACATATATCGTCTAATTGTTCATTTGTTATGTTCAAAAATAATACAATAGATTGTAACATTATCTGTTCTTACTTTGATCCTCTTAATAGAAATGGACCCTCCATTTTCTACAAAGGCATGAGAAAGATCCTCATGCGTTGAAGATGTGTTTATTCCTTTAGCGAACACAAACATCGGGCCGTGCCTTTAGTAAGCATTTGCGCACGTTTATGATATGTACCTGTAAAAAAGATAGGGTTTTCAAATTAAGTTTTAATAGTACAATATAAAGTCAATAATATGTTATTTAGGAGGAGGGAGCATATAATTTGGAGATTCCCCAACTAAAGGAACAATTAAACTATTCTCTAATACTCCAATATAAATATAAAGTAAACAAATCTAAAAAGCTTACCATATTATCCCCTTACTATAAAAGCTGAAGCAATTCTTGCATTTTTATTGGTCCCTTATTTGTAGGGAGTGAAAAATCTTTTATTTCAAAATGCAACCCACATTTTATGAAAAGATTAATTACCATCTCTCTTCTACCTAAACTAGGTTCCTGCTTTCATAAATAAATTCATAAATAAATCAAGATTAGATTAATTAACATTATACTATGCTTTCATTTCATAATTAATCTGTAAATCAATATTTAAAATAATTAATAATTACATCCAAAATAACCAATTACAAAATGAATATACTATGTATATTATAATTACAAAACAAAAAAAAAATCTTACTAAACAAAAAAAATCTTCATTTATTACTGATGTCTTCACGATACAATTTAATGCCCAATTAAAATTTATGCCACTTAAAAAAATTCAATAGTGGTATTAAATTTACATTGCTAGATTTTAAAATACAAAATCACTAAAAAAATATCATAAATCATAATTTAGAAAAAAATAATGTCGGCGTGATTGATTACAAAATCAAAATCATTATAACCAAATTAAATACATAAATAAATACAGTTGAAAAAAATGAAGTTTGGATTGAACAAATTAAATAAATATTTATAAATGCTTTCAACAAATCTGAACATTATAAGTTCAAAAAACAAATTCCACAAGTGAAATGAAACAATTGATGCGATGATTAGAACTGGAGTTTCAATCAAAAACTTTACCTGGAGGCATTCAACAAAAAAAATAAAAAAAATCATGAAAGCAGGGAGATTTACGGTAAAAATAGATTGAAATAGATAGATATGTGAATGTTAAGAAGTCCATAAATTGTGCAAAGACTCCACTGTTTTTGTGTGAGTATTTAATAATTAATGTGTTTTATAGAATATGAGATTTAATAATATGAGATTGAATTAAACGGGTTGTGTATATAGGAGGAATATATATGAGGTTTACGATTATGAATAAATGGTTAATGGATGCAAGTAAATTTAATGTGATAGAACTATAGAAGTGATTAAGTGATTAAGTGAGTAAGTGACGGAGGCGGTTGGAACTTGGAAGTATGTTCAAGAATTTAGGACGACAGCATCATTCTCTGTGAAAGCAACAGAGGATGAAGCAGAGGTGGTGAGTGATATTTTGAAGAGATACGAAGCTGCGTCGGGGCAATTAGTCAGCTTGGATAAGACCACGGTGTCCTTTAGCCGAGGGGTTCCACGTGCGAGAAGAGACGGGGTTGTTAGTAAGCTGGGAGTGAGCGAGGTGGAGGTCCAGGAGCGATATTTAGGCTTGCCTACGGTAGTCGGGAGATCCAAAAAAGTTCTCACTGACATCATTCGTGACAAGTTGAGTAAGAGGTTACAAGGTTGGCGTGGGAAAACATTGTTTAGGGCTGGTAGGGAGGTTCTTATAAAGGCTGTTGCCAATTCACTCCCTACCTATGTGATGAGTGTATTCAAAATCCCTGCGAATTTTTGTAACGAGCTCTGGTCGATGGTCTCTCGCTTTTGGTGGGGGCATGGGGAGGGGGAGAAGAGGTATCTCGTGGGTCTCATGGAAACAACTTTGCAGGCCGAAATATGAAGGGGGGATGGGTTTCCGTGACTTTGAGCTTTTCAATGATGCGCTTCTAGGAAAACAAGCTTGGCGGCTCATCTCGGAACCGGACTGTTTGTGGGCCCGTGTAATGAAGGCTCGCTACTATCATACCGGAGATTTTATGAGGGCGGAGATAGGGTATAGGCCAAGCTACACATGGAGGAGTGTGGCGGGTGCTCGGAGTGTCTTGGAACGGGGACTGCGAAGACGAATTGGTGACGGGAGGGATACGAGTGTGTGGGGGCATGCCTGGGTGGTGGGGTCGAAAAGTGGGAAGGTTATTTCACCTTGTAGACCGGGTAATGAGCTGATAATGGTGGCGGACCTGATTGAGCCGAATGGTATGGAGTGGAATGTGACGATGTTAAATCAGTTGTTTCTCCCGTTTGAAGTTAAGAGGATCCTTAATATTCGTATTAGTCCCAATGAGCCGAAGGATGCGTGGTACTGGAGCTTGGATAGAGAAGGGGAATACTCTGTGAAGACGGCTTATGCGAGTATTGTCGGGGATTTATATGAGTCGGGTGGCCCGTCGAACTGGGAAAAGGAACGGTGGCTTTGGAATCGGTTGTGGAAAGTTTGGGTTTGGCCTCGCATCAAATTATTCTTCTGGCAACTTTGTAGTGGAGCATTGGCTACGTTGGAAAACATCGCAAGTCGAGTGCGAGGTGAGTCTCTTACCCCTTGTTATTTTTTTTTTGTCTAATGCCGAGTCTTGTTTACATCTTTTTCGAGATTGCAGTGTGGCTAAATGGGTGTGGGATGCGTTAGAGGTGGACTGGAATGATGGTGGGGCCGAAGCGGAGTGTGCGGGGGGAGTACGTGAATGGGTGGAGTGTTTATGGAGGGGCTTGGAGGTAGGGGAGTATGGCAAGTGTATGGTTGGGTGTTGGGCTCTCTGGGAGCACAGAAACAAAATGATTTTTGACAATGAAGTGTTGGAACCGGCACGAATTGTTCAACGCACTCGAGATATTTTAGCTGAGGTTGCTACCGGTGGAGATGAGGGACAAGGCAGGGTGGGTAGGCGTGGGGCTGATAGACGGGAGCAAGAGAACGAGGGTTGGAGGCCGGCTATGGGTGGTTACGTTAAGATCAATGTGGATGCGGGGGTAAAGGAAGGGGAAGGGGTGAGTTCAGGAGTGGTATGTCGAGATGATCAAGGGGTAGTGTTATGGGGGTTAACGGTGGTCCGGGAGGAGGAATGGGATCCTAAGTTTGCAGAAGCGATGGCGGTTTACGATGGTTTGGAGGAGGCAAAGACGCGTGGCTTTCAACAAGTGGTGGTGGAGAGCGATTGTCTTCAAGTCGTAGATGTTAGTAATCTATATCTCATTACTTTACATATTCATATATGTTTCAATTAATTTAGTCATAAAATTAAAAGATGATCTTATGCATGCAAACAAAAATATAATTAAAGAAGAAATCATCATCTCACATTGATATTTCGGTTTATATGGGCACAAGTGAGTTCACCTACTCACTTGTTCTTGAGCTTCCTTAAGTGGATGAATAAGGATTTAAGTAGAGAATCCCTCCCAAGGTTTTATACCCAAAGTAACAACTTAATAAAATTAATACTATTATTACTAGAACAATATTAATTTTGTATAAAAATTGACCCAAAATATTATTTGATCTCTCAATAATTTTGGTTAAGAGAGAGGGAGGAGAAGAAAGATTTTATCTTTCTAAAATTCTTATTTTTAGATGAATAGAATGAATGATACACTAATTTGTTTAGGTAGTGTATAATAGGTAAAAATAAGGAGAAAAACCCATGCATTTCTCCTCTTGAAAAACCGGGTGGAAGGGGAAGGAAGTGCCCAATGCATGCACAAGGTTGTCTTCACAAGATCAAGTAGGTTTGCATGGCTATTCCTTAGGTAAATCATTATGCTTACCACTAACATAATTAACATAATATATTCCTAATACCACCCCTAATTTCGGTCCATTTAGTGTAAAATGGAAAATCCATTTTACACATTATTTTGTCAATTTGTCAATTGTCACATGTTACATGTCACATAAAATTGTTATGTATTTTTAACATATTAAAAATCAACGCATTAATAAAAATACGTCATATACAAAATCGACTTAGTAATTCATAATTACTTATACCAAAATAATTTACCAATTATAAATCACAAGATCTTGTATTTATAATAATTTATTCATTCAAATGCAATTGTTTCCTTAAACAATAATTTCATCTAAGTAATAAAACAATTCGATTACTTAGACCGTATCTTATTTAATCAAATTTCAATGAGACACGTAAATATTACTTCCAAAATCGTCCGTCAATTTTAAGTAATTTAATTGACCCGTATCGTCATACGATCAATTAAATGATCAATTAAGAGTGTTACCCTATAGGTAAGACCTAAGGGGATCAATCGGTCACCACCGTCGCACGACGAATGTCAAACTCTAGTCGACCAATCATTACCGATATGTGTGGACCATTGACAAAAAAATTACTTCCCAATTGTATTCTTTAAAATGAGACTTAAACATGTGATCATCATGATCAACAGTTGTGATCGCATTATTGTCGGAGGACACATATTCCAACAATCTCCCACTTGTCCTCGACAAGTGTGCGTCACCAATTCTCTTATCCTATTACTATCTCCACTCAATGCAAGGTGTCTTTCAGGTCGTACTTGCAAGTGATCATATTGAGAGCGGTTTCCTCGATCTGGAGAATAACTGATTGACCGGATTTATCTACCATAGATATCTTCCGAGCGTGGCCACGCATTTCCAGTTCATTACTCCTCGAGTGGCCCTGAGATATTGTTATAACCCTGACTAGGGGTGGACAATTCTTATCGCACTCATTCCCTTCGACTAGCCACATCCATTATAACCCAAAATATGCCCATTTGAACCCATTTACGAAGGTCGTAGTAACACAAATCAAAGTTAATCTGAAACTGGGCCATCTTAGGCGAATAGTCTTTAGTCAAAAGAATCGACTCATTAGAATACTATAGTAGCTCTCGCCACGACCAGGCTATATAAATTTTTCAGAACTCTATAAGCGGTCATAAGGCCCGACAAAGTGTTCCTAACAATCTGCCTATGTGATCGACTAGTCATTCTCATATGACTCTATGGCACTTGAACTTGCCATCAATCGCATCACATTCTAGTCACTTCGGGACGTCACCTCATGTAAGTAACTATGGGCGAAGACAATGCTAATCCGTGTTCACTTTAACGGGGTTCAATTGTCTCTACAACCCGTTTGGATGTAACAAAGTATGAGGTGAGTTAATAATAACTCAAACGACAAATTTCGACATCACATTCGGGTAGTCAATACCATATTACAACCTTGTGATGCATACCGTAAGTGTGTAAACACTTGTTGATTGCAATAGAAGTTTAACATACCATGTGTCCATGTGTTCAAACTTCTTATAATCGCATTTTCCTTTACGTTCATGTTATCTTTCATAGCATGAACCTTACCAAGTACACATATATGTTCCCAACCTTGGTTTGGGTTCTTTATCTTGAAAGAACTTCCCCGTCGATTATCACATAACCAATGAATTTGTGGTGAATGATATAACTTGCACTGATCAAGTACTCCACCCACTCACAATGCACTAGGTAAATGTTTTGCAGAGTCTTGCAACAATTGTCAAGATGATTGGTCTAGCACTTCTCACAAGTCCTAACATTTTAGAAAATATTAGTCTTGAGTAACTTCTTACTTCAACTAAGTATCTTTCCAAACTTCCTATTTCTCCTTTTAGCTTGAAAAGCTTAGGATTTTCATAAATCCTTACATGTGTTCGAACTGTAATATGTGCAACCTCTTGACACACAACAGAGTCTTTTGTCCAACACTGAAATCGCTCATCGGATTCTCTTCGAGAATTCATGACGTTTCTTCTATGGCTTGCCAATGATTCATCATGCTCTTATGCATATGATTCATTATTGGACATGTGCATGATTATTCTAATGGCGGAAACATTAGTTACTAATAATCAAGAGATCAACCATTCTTAGGTTCAATGAACGACCATGACTGCTAATGACAATTCCATTTTCATTTACATGAATAACCTACATTTCTCGTTGATTCGATGTGTATGTCTCAATACCTATCCAACATCTCTTGATGTAATTGGATTCATCATAGTCCATTTTCATCCAGAATTGAAAACTCAAATACTTCTTTATGAAAGAGTAGTATTAGCTCGTCATTCCCAATGAGTAATGAGTTATAAACCTTTACAGGATGATTGCTCCCACTAAATTCCATGTCTTCACATGATAATTTTCAAAACTCCCACTTATTTCCACATGTTTCGCAATTGACTACTCAATCGAAACATTTCAAGAATTTGAAATATATATTTGCTTTGCCAAGTTATTAAGATAAAACCATATATGTTCCCATCATATCCTTTCAAAATACCTATTTTGAAGAGGTCTCATCTTAACCTTATGGAAAGAGATTTTAATCTCTAACTCATTCAAATCATAATGATGCGTAGCAATGTCATTATTTAAATATGAATAATATCTAATACACGTCCTTCAAAATACCCTTTTCGGAAGGAGGTTTAACCAATTCATTTTCATAATGAGGTTAAGTAATGACTTTTGCGTGGTTAATGCTTAACTTAGCTCTTGTGGATATCGGTATATCAATATTTGCAACTTTGATTTATATAGGCTCTTAAGTAAATATCAATATTGAAACTATTGGTCTAAATTTATCATAAACTAGTCAAAAACTCTTGTTAAGACTTTATATTAGTCATTCTTATTCCAAAACTTTCTTTTGGTCTCCTCGTGTAGTTATCTTAAGAACATATTCTTTTGATTACTTCACTTGGTCTTTATTGTCTTGTAGATCTATTCGAGACCATAGATCTCATCTATTAGTGTATACCATATAAATAGGTATACCTTCATTCAAATAATTCTCCCTTGCGTAGATCTCATTTACACAAGTACACAGATTTTCTTTGGTGTCTTCATTTTCTCCCACTCTATCTTTAGAATGAATATACTAGAGATTCAAAGATAGCATATGAGACACAAATAATGATTTTTGAAGTATAAGGAGGACTATCTCATATGTTGACTAATTGTTTTAGATTTTGTAAATGTACTTGGTGATTGACATTCCTTTAAGAGAGTTCATTAACTCAATATCACTTTACAAATGATCATACACAAGCTTTAAGCTTGTGGACATATAATGAATCCCATCATTATAGTTGTCTATTAGATAACTTTAAGTGAATGATCATATGTTTATATGAGCAAGCGGATAAAGACAAATTTTAGAACAAGGATAAAAACGATAAAACGGGTGACTTGGGTTGCAAACCAAGCCACCATTATCCAAAATACAACCATTATCCAAAATACATTTCCATGTCGAACACGGAAATCAAAAGGTTCTAAAAATCCGAAACATAATTAAAATAAGACAATAAAAAGCGAAGCTTCATGGAAGCTATTCCTAGCTTCTCGATGGTTTCTCAAGCTTGTTTTTCTTTTCCCTTGTCCTTGCTTGGTGGAGGCCCTATTTACAATAAAAAGGGGATACATTATCACAACTTTGTATCACAATACCATAGTTGAATTAGAAACATAAAAGAAAGGATAGTCATTTACCTACTGGAGTGATCTTTCCAGCCTTAATATCACCAAGGTATTTGGAACAATTTCTTTTCCAATGTCCAACACCATTACAATAATGACATTTGTCAAGAGGACCCTTCTTGATCTTGGAGGTGCTAGCTTCATAAGTCTTAGCTTTGGTGAAAGTGGGAGCTTGCTTCTTACTCTTCTTCTCATTCCTTTTGAACTTCCCCTTGCTTTTGGTGCTTATGTTAAGCACATCCTTAGGTGGGTTAACATTTAACCCCATGTCTCTTTCGGCTTGCACAAGTAACTTGTGCAGTTTTTCAAGAGACACGTCCTTGTCTTGCATGTTAAAATTCACCCGAAATTGAACATAAGCCTTGACCTTGGATAAGGAGTGTAGAATCCCATCTACAACAAGTTCTTTGGGGATTTCAACTTTTTGAATCTTCAAGGTCTCGACTAGCTCCATCAATTTGAGCACGTGAGGGCTAACCTTTTGGCCCTCTTTGAAGTCGAGATCAAAGAATGCCACGGCCGCCTCATATTGGACGATCCGCGGAGTTTGTGAAAACATTGTCACAAGCTTGGAGTAGATTTCATTAGCGGTGCCCATTTTAAAGGCTCTCCTTTGGAGATCCGCCTCCATCGCAAAGATCAACACATTTTTCATTGCGGCGGACTCCTTATGGTAAGCCTCATATGCTTCCCGAGTAGCGGCACTCGACCTAACATTAGGTTCGGGTGGAGAGGCCTCGGTGAGGTAACGAAGCTTGTCGTCACCTTGGGCGGCTAATTTGAGTTGGGCATCCCAATCGGAGAAATTTGACCCATTCTTTTCAAGTTTACATCGATCCATAAAGGATCGGAGCCATGAAGTATTAGTGAGAGGCGTGGCGTTGGTGTTTGGATTGGCCATTTGTTATGAGAAATAAAAGCGGTCTACAAAACAAAATAAAGAAGGAATAAAACATATGCCGTTTTCACTATAATAATACTCGTAAAATAAGTTTAAACAAGTTTTATTGCATTTATCTAGTGACCTCTACCCAACTTGATAAATGATTCCAAGACCCAAATTCATATTAATTTAGGCATCGGTAAAGCCGAAAAACAACCCTTATCAATATAACTCGGTGGATTAACCTTTTAATCGATTCTACTTTTAGAACTCTTGGTCGATAAATTTACATTAAAATTTATCTTTAGCCCGAAACACATCCGGCAACCGTCGAGAATACTTTCGTTGAGTTCAACCCAAATTTCGAATAAATGTGTCCATGATCCAAACTTACATCAACTTGGGCATCGGTAAAGCCGAAAACAACCCTCATCTTTATAAATTCGGTGGGGGAGACATTTATCACCCACTTCCCCTACGTAACAAGGTTTGTACCCCGGTAAAGCCGAGTGCACTCCCTCACGAAATAGGTTTTCATGGTTTCTACTTTTTGGTAAGGCTAAGTCTCAATTGATTATTTTAGCGAGAGGTCATGTCAATTTATTATCTATCACGTTTTAAGTGAACTAAAGCGGTGAACTACGATAATTCAAATTGACACGGTCGATAAACTCGATTAAAGATGATGCATGTTTTAGTTATGGCGATTTAGCGATGCATTCAACATATAAATAAAATGCAAAACATAAAATAAATCCTAGTATGGCCTTCCTAAAATAGAAAAACTAATTAACTATTACATATTCGGAAACCAACTCCATTGGTCCCTTGAACTTCGGTTATGGCACGCATCTCGAGGTAACACCGTCTTTATGTATCGCCTTCTTGAGTGACACCGTCTTCAAGGAACTCCGTAATAATTAAATTACATAACAAATTACATAATTTCCTATTATACATTTGTAATTAAAATAAAATAAATCTATTAAATTACAAAACGGTGATACGAGATCACAATAAATTACAACCGAATCGATATTCCCATACATTTCGGGTAATACCAATTAAAAACTAAGGCCATACTAAGTAAAATTACATAATTCAAAATTACATAAAATAAAATTATGACAATCATAAATAAAATGCAGCATTATAATATGTATGAACATGCCCAATTTTATGCTAAATCGCCTTTAAGTAGCCAATATCGTATATTTAACGGTTTTTACGGATTTGCGTGATTCAACCTTTTAAATTCCCAATAAATTACATAAATTCATATTTATGCATAAGTTAATTACCCTAACCTCTTAGGACTCAAAATTAGTCTCCATTAACTATTTGACTATAATTAACTCATATTTCTTAAAATTGTTCATTAATGGACCTAAAATTACAATAAAATGCTATAAACTTCAAATAAGTCACAAAAATTTCAAATAAATTCAAAATTTGAAATTTAAACTTATGAACATTCTGGAAAAATACCATGACACTTATAATGTTCAAAAAACTTAGGTTAAAATTTCGTAAAATTATCGGAAAAACTATGTTGCGGTTTATCGGATTTATCAATAATAATCATAAAAACATGAGAAAAAATTATATTCATCAACTTTACAATTTTAGATCTGAAAAAGACAATAAAATGCAACATGTGACGTTTTTCCTTAGTCATGAAGTGTTCAGACATATTTGTTGATGATGACATGCCCAATCTAATCGTGTTTCTAAGTGTACCATTTCAGGAATAATGCAACCTCCTTAAGCAAGAATTAATCAATGTCAAAGTTAAGAATGGTTGATAATTTGTTACTCAAGATTTAGAGTCAATTGTGTCATCTAATGTATGTTATGGGCAAAATTCACATTTTTATATCGGTACACGTGGCAAGCAACGAATGGACAATCAAGGCTTGAGAGGATCAATGTCGTGGATGAATCTGGGCCGTGGGATGAGAAAAGCACACATGGGATATTAAAACAAGCGCAGTCAAAAAGGTTAAGGGTCAACTCACCTACTTCCTATTTTTGGGCGACTGGACCTAGAAGTCGGAAAACAAATTCTAGAGGAGCCTGATTCTGGAAGAGCCTTATTCCGAAAGATCCTAACTCTAGAGGAGCCTGATTCTAGAGTGACTCGACTCTAGAGGAGCCTGATTCCGGAGGAGCCTGATTCTAGAGTGACTCGACTCTAGAGGAGCCTGATTCTAGAGGAGCCTGATTCCGGAGGAGCCTGATTCTAGGGTGACTCGACTCTAGAGGAGCCTGACTCCGGAGGAGCCTGACTATGGAGGAGCCTGAGGAAACGAAACTCTAGAGGAAGAAGCTATATGAGAGGAATAAAGATTAGCATTAAAATGAGAAGAAAGTTGGGGAATTAGTCAATAACGGCTAGCATAAAAATAGGGATTGGAGAGAATAATATGGGTTAATGGAGGATTTGGTCAAATAACGGCTAGTATTGAATGGGCATTTAGTGGAGCATTTAAGTCGGGGAGTTACTACATTAAAGGGGGTTAAAGTTATTACAAAAATGAGGGATGGAGGAGAAAAATCTGGAGGCATACGTTTGAGGCAAAAACCCTAGACTAGAACAACTATAAAAGGGAAGCAAACAATCAAAAGAAGGGATCTCATTCGATAGTCAAGAAAACATCTGAAAAATACAACGACATCTCCATCATCAATATTACTCATCTAAGAATTACACAACAACACTCTTGAATCCATAAAATACACTCAGGCTCCAGTAGCAGTTCCAGCAGAAAATCCGGCGGAGGCTCCAGCAGAAACTCCATCGGAGGTTCCAGCAGAAACTCCTGCAGAGGACTCAGCTAGAAAACATTCCTAAAGAGCTTTATTTCCTAGCCTTACTCTTGTAGTTCCATCGATATATCTCCTAAAGAATTATAGTGCATAGTTGGTGGGATTCCGACTCCCCCCGCGGTTGTTCCCACACCGGGTTTTCCGCGTCACCAAAATCTCTTGTGTCATTATTCTTTTACTTCGTTCTCATCATTATTTTGGCTTACCTTTCATTCATATTTCACCATAAAATCACCGATAAATTAACCCACGATTTGAGGCTAAATAGAGTAGATCGCTTTGATCCACAACCAAACGATTTAATAATATTTGGTCAATTTTTGGCTAAAACAATTTGGCGCCCACCGTGGGGCATAGTGATCATTCTCTATAACCTAATTTCGCAAGCGCAATTTTATTCAGCGCCATGTCTGGAGCCAGTTCGAATCCGTCCAGCACCCAGGGAGCACCCCCTCAACCTTCTAGTGGAAGGCCTCTTCCAGCATCCACGGGACCAGTCACTGCGTCAATAGCAGCCAGCCAGATGGTCCCCGTCAGCGTGTCTCCTAAAGCCATGCCACCATTTTTCAAGCCACCGCAGGTACCTAAAGCATTAGCAGCACCCAGTGTGACGGAATCTAGCAGGGAGAGCGGACCCAGCAGGAGTGAAGTCCTTACTAGGACCCAAATCCAGGAGGCAGCATCAGGAAGAATTCCCAAGAAATCAGGAGCCTCGCCACCAGATCCAATGCGAGTGGTGCTAGAAGGAATGGATACCCTGCACCGGGCCATTGAAAGCTTGTGGAAGGACAATCAGGATCTCAGGAACCAGATCGTAATGGTGGCACAGGCTAGGCCAGCATCTGCTCCACTACCTCCATCTTCTGAGGCCCCAGTTGCAGCCACCAATGGAGGATTTTTCCGGCAGATTTCGTCAGAACTGGTCACCAGATTGGATCTCGAAGGAGTACCACCCAGAGGAGCCATCGAGCCCAGCGGATTAGGGTTCTTGTATTTTGATCGGCCACCCAGCCTGCAGCAGACTCCAGGTAGTACTTTATCTAATAGCTTGCCAGGGACTAACTTGCAATCTCTTGCAGGAACACCCGTCCAGCAGGCGACAGGATGGAACCCAGGATCCAGCACTAACATGATGAATCCAGCAAGCTGTCATTTCTCTGGAGGAACCTGGCTTGGAGGAACCTCCTCTCAGCAGGCACCAGAATGCCAACCAGGAACCATTATTCACACCACATCTTTGGCGAGTCAAACAGGCAATCAGTTCCCAGGAGGAACCTGGTTCAGAGGTACAGCTGTTGGCTCTTTTCCGCCTCACTCTAACCCTCTTGCAGGAACAGGTAGCTTACTAGAGCAGCAATACCGAGAGTTAAGGGACCTGATGTATAGGATTCCAGGCGTAGCACGACCCCTGGAGAAGGCAGCACGCAATAGCTACGCAGACTCCCCTTTTGTGGATGACATAGCCCTCGTTGGTGTCCCCAAAGGATGCGTACCACCAACCATGACACTCTACGACGGGACCACGGATCCTCTCGATCACATCAACCATTACAAGCAAAAGATGATGGTGATAAACGCAACAGGGTCCCTGAAGGAAGCTTGTATGTTTAAAGGGTTCGGGTCCACGTTGTCCGGAGCAACCTTGCACTGGTTCCTCAGCCTGCCCAACAAGAGCATAGCCTGCTTCGCCGACTTAGTCAACACCTTCCACCAGCAGTTCGCTAGTAGCCGGAAACCAGAAAAGCAAACCAGCGACCTGTATCAGATAGTACAAGGATCCGAGGAGTCTACCCGAGATTTTCTGAACAGGTTCAACAGGGAGAAGGTGGCAATTCCCCGGTGCGACATAGCTACAACTATAGAAGCCTTCCGACAAGGGCTCCACCAGGACTCAGACTTATATAAAGACTTAACCAAGTATCCATGCACTACCTTCGAGGAAGTACAAATGAAGGCAATCGCTGTTATGCGGCTGGAGGAAGACTCAGGGGCCAGGAAGGGCTACCTATGGTGCTGACCATACATCTATAAAGGCTCTTGTGGCAAACCAGACTCGGGAGAACCACTGTTCCTATATCTACCAGTAACTAAGGTGGAAGTCAGTGCAGTAGTGGTACGACAGCAGGAAGAAGCTCAACATACATTATACTATGTCAGTAAGTCTCGGCTACCTGCAGAGACCAGGGTAACAGGAGGGGACCTAATCGTCCAAGCTTGAAGAGTCCCTGAAAGTCAAGCACCTGAAAACTAGACAGATCCCCGGTTGCGGATCAGAATCTGGGGCCAAACACTCTCATTACCCTGGGGGCAACATCCAAGCCAGGACTAGTACTTCTGCAGATCCAATAGATAATCATGCTAGCTGGCAGATCCATCAGACGACTCTGCTTCCAGAATAACATTCAGATAGAACAATTTCTGGAGGATCAACAAGGAGGTGAGGTATTCAGTAGTTGGTTGTTCGTTATCTTGCATTGTGATCCTTGGCAGGGTAGAGATACATGGTCTGGGGGCAGTGCATGTCGTTAAACCATCAATGAGTCTGAACAGCCTGAGGATCCAGGAGATATGCAGCAACCAGAATACTTAAACAACAAATTCTCACAGATAAAATGAAATAACTGGAAGAAAAAATTTGCAAACAGTAACTACAAGAATAGGGGCATTCTGCAACCTGCTTGGAACATAACTAGTTATTACTCAACAAGAGAAAGGTGATCAGGAGCCAGGCTATTTTGCATGCCCTCCACAACGAAGCTGAGCAAGACATGCAGGGGGCAAGAGCCTCGCCAACAGACTGCATATTTTGGTACATAGTCTACCAGATGGAACTCCGCCAGATTCCAGGTTTTAGGCTTTATCGCCAGCACCTCTCAACTTTTAAGACGACATATGTTGGTACACAGTCTACCAGATACAACTCTCCCAATGAAGCGTGGGCCTATGGCTGAGTACCCAGAGATCGGAAGAACGAGGCTCCTGTAGTACTCAGCACCCACGCAAGCGGGGACCCTCTGAACAGAGTAGGCAATTGAATCCTAGAGCCTCCAATCAACGAAGGCCGGCAACAAAACAGCGAAATAAGGTGCACGCACGATAAAACAAAAGCACGCCAGAATACAAAACAAAAGTACGCCAGAAACGGCAGAATACAAAACAAACGATAGAACACTCGCAACATTATAACACACGTCAAACACACGCTCAAACGTGATCATTCTCATGACACATTGATAGACATTGCATTCACAGCATATAAAGGTCACAACGTGTCTAGCCACCATATAGAGTGGATCATGCATTAGTATATCGTCGCATACACCTATGTTGCACCACTGACATTTTTCAGGTACCGGCTGCATACTAACTGCAGGAGCAAGTTCTGCTCGAGGTTCTCACCACCAGAATTACCCCTGACACTCAGAGGCAGAACAATAAAGTCGGGAGGAGGCTGGTCCCAGCTGGACCCTGCATCCACCAGTTCCATCCGCTGGACCCAACGTCGATCAGCATCCTTCAGCATCTACTTGCTGCTACTTCCAGAGTAGGAGAACCATAGAGAGCCTGGAAGAAGATCCTGGAGGAGGCAGCTTTGCCTACTTGTCAACCTCACTCCAA
The DNA here is from genome assembly GCF_048544455.1 of Silene latifolia. Taxonomy (NCBI): domain Eukaryota; kingdom Viridiplantae; phylum Streptophyta; class Magnoliopsida; order Caryophyllales; family Caryophyllaceae; genus Silene; species Silene latifolia. The sequence goes on along the minus strand of NC_133534.1, from coordinate 9,464,434 downwards.
TGAGAATCTACCAACAACGCTTCGCCTGGGGTACTTACATAGCCTTACTTCCAAACCAACACAAACAAAGAGACCCAGAAACCAGTCTGCCAGAGCAATATACTATGGTCCAGCAAGAGCGAGCAGATTAGACTACCAGGGCCTGGAGTAAAATCTCGTGTACAAGTCTGGGTACAAAGAAGGGGTTCAGAACTAAGCCCAGTGTATCCAGCAGGCAGGTATTTGTTCTAGCAGAATGACGACCACATCCAGAACCTGAAAGACTAATTTCCCTCCTCATCTTGAGGCTGAGGAGGAAAATTGGGGGCAATTGTTATGGGCAAAATTCACATTTTTATATCGGTACACGTGGCAAGCAACGAATGGACAATCAAGGCTTGAGAGGATCAATGTCGTGGATGAATCTGGGCCGTGGGATGAGAAAAGCACACATGGGATATTAACACAAGCGTAGTAAAAAAGGTTAAGGGTCAACTCACCTACTTCCTATTTTTGGGCGACTGGACCTAGAAGTCGGAAAACAAATTCTAGAGGAGCCTGATTCTGGAAGAGCCTCATTCCGGAAGATCCTGACTCTAGAGGAGCCTGATTCTAGAGTGACTCGACTCTAGAGGAGCCTGATTCCGGAGGAGCCTGATTCTAGAGTGACTCGACTCTAGAGGAGTCTGATTCTAGAGGAGCCTAATTCCGGAGGAGCCTGATTCTAAGGTGACTCGACTCTAGAGAAGCCTGATTCCGGAGGAGCCTGACTCCGGAGGAGCCTGACTATGGAGGAGCCTGAGGAAACGAAACTCTAGAGGAAGAAGCTATATGAGAGGAATAAATATTAGCATTAAAATGAGAAGAAAGTTGGGGAATTAGTCAATAACGGCTAGCATAAAAATAGGGATTGGAGAGAATAATATGGGTTAATGGAGGATTTGGTCAAATAACGGCTAGTATTGAATTGGCATTTAGTGGAGCATTTAAGTAGGGGAGTTACTACATTAAAGGGGGTCAAAGTTGTTACCAAAAAATGAGGGATGGAGGAGAAAAATCTGGAGGCATACGTTTGAGGCAAAAACCCTAGACTAGAACAACTATAAAAGGGAAGCAAACAATCAAAAGAAGGGATCTCATTCGATAGTCAAGAAAACATCTGAAAAATACAACGACATCTCCATCATCAATATTAATCATCTAAGAATTACACAACAACACTCTTGAATCCAGAAAATACACTCAGGCTCCAGTAGCAGTTCCAGCAGAAAATCCGGCGGAGGCTCCAGCAGAAACTCCATCGGAGGTTCCAGCAGAAACTCCTGCAGAGGACTCAGCTAGAAAACATTCCTAAAGAGCTTTATTTCCTAGCCTTACTCTTGTAGTTCCATCGATATATCTCCTAAAAGAATTATAGTGCATAGTTGGTGGGATTCCGACTCCCCCCGCGGTTGTTCCCACACCGGGTTTTCCGCGTCACCAAAATCTCATGTGTCATTATTCTTTTACTTCGTTCTCATCGTTATTTTGGCTTACCTTTCATTCATATTTCACCATAAAATCACCGATAAATTAACCCACGATTTGAGGCTAAATAGAGTAGATCGCTTTGATCCACAACCAAACTATTTAATAATATTTGGTCAATTTTTGGCTAAAACAATGTACTAGTTAGAGAGTAGAGTATTTTACAGCAATAGAAACAGTCAAGACTACTGTTACTTTCACAAGTAACAATAGCCTGGACTATCACTATGATCCGTAACACTTGAAAGTTATTCTTTTTTCGAAAATCTTTTTTATCCTTTTTAAATGGCTTGGATTTAAATGATAACTTTCAGATTTCTTTTTAAGAGTTGGGTTTCTAGAAAAGAGGTTTTGCTAATTATCAATTCAAATTGTTTCCTCTTTGTGCCAATTTGACTCCTTGGTCTTTTGTAAAAGAAGGAATGCCTTTTTGCCATTTTTGTGAAAGCTTGTCATCTTGTGACTTGTTTTCCACTCTTTGTTTTCTGAAAAATCAAAGGCTTCTTTTGGATAATTACAAACCTTATTTTCTTCTTTTACCTCTCAATAAAAGTACCTTCTTTTGTGCAAGTTTGGGGAAGTGTTGGTCTTCATCACATGTGAAGACCTTTGACTCACAAACCCTAGCTTGCCTCCTCTTGTGTGCCTCCCTATAAAAGGAACCCTTCTCTTCACTTTGAAAGCAAGACTTTCCAGAGAAATCAAAGTATTTTTGCAAAATTAGTTTTTAAAGAACACGAAATTTTCTTTGCAAAAAATCTTCTAAGTCTTCAATTGCGACAGTCGAAATCACTGTTACTTCACAGTGTTCTACACTCTCATCTAGAAATCGTTTGCACCAATAAGTTGTCCTTCTCAATTCTTTTTAAGAATCAGTCTAAGGAAACTTGGTTTGAAAACATTCTAGTTAGAGTGTAGAGTTTGCAAAATTGTTTTCAAGTTTTTCAAATCCTTTTGATATTTTGCAAAGCTTTCAAAGTCTTCAAGTACAGTGTTACAATCACAGTGACTGTTGCTTTAAGTATTAAACTCTCTCACTTATGAACCGTTTGATCTTGTAAGTTGTCCATATCAATTCTTGTTAAAGAATCAGTCCGTGGAAACTTGATCCTTATAAACGTTCTAAGTTAGAGTGTTGAGTCCTAGGACGGAGTAGTCCTTTAACTCTTGTGGCAACCGGAGTAGGTTGTGAGTTGTTGAGTTCTAGGACGGAGTAGTCCTTTGACTCTTTCGCAACCGGAGTAGGTTGCGAGTTGGCTTGTTCTAGAATGGAGTAGTTCTTGGACTTGTGTCACAAGCGGAGTAGGTTGTTGTCTTTTTATTGTACGAGTTTTTAGTAGTCGGAGTAGATCACTAAAATAATTCAATAAAAAGTAGATTGGACGTAGGCACTTGAGTTTCTTGCTGAACCAATTCAAAAATCTCGTGTTTTATCTTCTTTGTTTTATTCCGCTGCTCTTTACTTTTGTTTGCTTTGCTTAAATTTCTACGTAACAGTTCCATATACTGTCACATTTGGTGTGCAGTCTGTACTCCATAAACTGAGACAAATAGCTACTGTCAGAACGATTGTTACTTTCATACTTCAGCCAACATTCATTTTAATACTCGTCTAATCTTGCAATATTATTCGAAGTATTCTCTCATCTCTTTTGTTCATATAACTCACTTTAAATCAATAAAGTTGAAGTTAAAATTTTTAAATAGTACCTAATTCACCCCCTCCCCCTCTTAGGTACTTGAATCCATAAACTCAACATGAAGTATGTTTTAGCAATTATTCACTAATTAAGTCACTATTTATGCTATTTTTCATCAAAAATTCATAAATCATGCATGAAGACTTCATTATAGCCTATTATTTTACACACATCTTGTAAAATTGCATGTGACAACATACTAAATTTCTATGACCAGATTCGAAATTTATCTCATATTAACCTATTTTTCATTTAAAATCGATTTTTATCATGAAAAATCCATATTTCGAGCATAAAAACTCCAAAAATTATGAAAATTTATAGGTCATCTAAAAATAAAACATGTGATAACATATCCAAAAATCACTGGAAAATTCGAAGTTTAGCTAATTTTAGTCCGAAAATGACATTTTAATCATAAAATCACATTTTTAATGCCATTATTATATAAGATGAACAATAAAAATCCATAAATTAACCAAAATATCCTAAAAACATTTTAGGACCAGAAACTTTAACATGCATAATTTTATTTCGTGGTATATCATAATAACACAAATTTACAAGTTTTATATGTTAAACGTATAACTCGAAAAAACTATAACCGATTTGCATGCAAACAACCAAGGCTGTTGATACCGCTTGTTAGTAATCTATATCTCATTACTTTACATATTCATATATGTTTCAATTAATTTAGTCATAAAATTAAAAGATGATCTTATGCATGCAAACAAAAATATAATTAAAGAAGAAATCATCATCTCACATTGATATTTCGGTTTATATGGGCACAAGTGAGTTCACCTACTCACTTGTTCTTGAGCTCCTTAAGTGGATGAACAAGGATTCAAGTAGAGAATCCCTCCCAAGGTTTTATACCCAAAGTAACAACTTAATAAAATTAATACTATTATTACTAGAACAATATTAATTTTGTATAAAAATTGACCCAAAATATTATTTGATCTCTCAATAATTTCGGTTAAGAGAGAGGGAGGAGAAGGAAGATTTTATCTTTCTAAAATTCTTATTTTTAGATGAATAGAATGAATGATACACTAATTTGTTTAGGTAGTGTATAATAGGTAAAAATAAGGAGAAAAACCCATGCATTTCTCCTCTTGAAAAACCGGGTGGAAGGGGAAGGAAGTGCCCAATGCATGCACAAGGTTGTCTTCACAAGATCAAGTAGGTTTGCATGGCTATTCCTTAGGTAAATCATTATGCTTACCACTAACATAATTAACATAATATATTCCTAATACCACCCCTAATTTCGGTCCATTTAGTGTAAAATGGAAAATCCATTTTACACATTATTTTGTCAATTTGTCAATTTGTCACATGTTACATGTCACATAAAATTGTTATGTATTTTTAACATATTAAAAATCAACGCATTAATAAAAATACGTCATATACAAAATCGACTTAGTAATTCATAATTACGTGTACCAAAATAATTTACCAATTATAAATCACAACATCTTGTATTTATAATAATTTATTCATTCAAATGCAATTGTTTCCTTAAACAATAATTTCATCTAAGTAATAAAACAATTCGATTACTTAGACCGTATCTTATTTAATCAAATTTCAATGAGACACGTAAATATTACTTCCAAAATCGTCCGTCAATTTTAAGTAATTTAATTGACCCGTATCGTCATACGATCAATTAAATGATCAATTAAGAGTATTACCCTATAGGTATGACCTAAGGGGATCAACTGGTCACCACCGTCGCACGACAATAATGTCAAACTCTAGTCAGCCAATCATTACCGATATGTGTGGACCAGTTGACATTAAAAAATTACTTCCCAATTGTATTCTTTAAAATGAGACTTAAACATGAGATCATCATGATCAACAGTTGTGATCGCATTATTGTCGGAGGACACATATTCCAACAGTAGATGCAATCAAGGACAAACGCAGTGGGAGAAGCTCCTTTTCGCTTTTAGTTGACGATATTTTATTGCTTTGTAATAGTTTTCAGTCGGTAGTTTGGTCTCATACTAGTCGTATTAATAACTCTGTAGCTCATGCGTTAGCTCATGTTGTTCCTAGGGTAGTCGGTAAAACTATGTGGTCAGCTATGTTACCTCCGTGTGCAAACTCGGCAGCGGCTTATGATTTTTCGTTAATGAATTAATACCCTTCGGGGTGTTTTCCTCAAAAAAAAAAAGAATTTAGGTTTAGTAATTATGATGGGTTGGGCTTGGTATACTTGGATATAGACATGGTAAATGGGACATTCAGGTTGAGTTCGGGTCGGGTTACATTAGATCGGGCCAATAACTTATCGGATCACTTCGACCCGGGTCATATTGGGCGGGTCAATCTGGGTCGTTTAGGTTATTTCGGGTCATGATTTTGCATTAATTAAGTTACTTTGGGCCAATCAGGTCACTTTGGGTCAGGTCAGTTTTGGGTCGGGTCACTTCGGGTTAATTTATTGCGTTACATTTCCGGTCACTTTCGGGTCTCGGGTCATTCGGAATCGGGTCAGCTTTGCTAGGTCTTCTTGGATATATAGTTGGATTTCATTACTATTTCACTTTTTTGTCAATAAAAAATGTGAGAACTTAATTCCGGATTATAATTTAAGCTACGACATATTCGGTACTGCCTTCGGTTATTTGTTTGCTTAGGCTTTAGCACATAGATAAAAAAAAAAAAGGGTAGGTCAATCATTAGATAACAAGCGGGCTAAATTGAGTATCGAGGATTCAATTCTCTATCATAGGCATCCTTAAAATAGAAAAGTAAACAAATAACTGTAACGGAGGGGAGTATAAACAACTAATTTACATCTCACATTTTATGGGAAAAAGAAAATCCCATGATTTGGAGTAACCAAACATCCCTCATTTTTTCAAATCATGGGATTTTCCAATTCACCCATTTTTGTGAGGACAACCAAACGAGACCTAACATTATTTACAACTGCTATAACGATAACAAATGTAGAATTCTATATTCTCATAACATGAATATGATTTAACCAAAATAGTTAGAAGAAACCATACCATCAAGTCATCCACTGCTACACTAAATGAACTCGTTGTAATCAAAATGAATTTTAAATAGTCCTTTAAATATCTGCAAATAAGAAATCATGTAATGAGTTAATAGGAAAACAATAAGATTAATAACAGTAACCTAAGAAAGCAGAAGCCTTAAAACACAATAAAAATGGAGAGACTTGTTTTACATTAACATTGAAAATGTGAAATTATATTAATCTAATAAAATGCTCATAAGCTATTATAACCTACTTTAAATGGAGAATGCAAAGAGCTAGCTTAATGGTTGTAATAAAGAGTATTAAGTATACACATCTTTTGAGTTACTATTACTAACGTTACATATTACACTCTTTAATTAAAGTGAACAATTATTTTTGGAAGTAGAAGAGCCATGATTTTTTTACAAAGAGGGTTAAAACATGAGAAAAAGGAACATACATCGGATGTATTACCTCATATTTTATTTGTTTTTGAGCATATCTATATTTTTTCTGAGCTTGTTATCTGAAAATTTATTTGTTTTTTAGCATATGTGTATTTTTTCTGAGCTTATTAAAGTTTATAAGTTATATTTTAATTTTTTTTTTTCGTCAAAACCCAAATTTAACTAAGTTTGTATGTAATGTTTTTGAGTTTTATTGTAAATTTTTTGAGCTTAATATTTTAGTGAATGAACTCGGAAACTTTATAGTAAAACTCATAATTTTTAAAATAAAACTCAAAAACTTTATTAGAATGCTCAGAAACTAAAAACTGGTGGTAATACATCGGATGTATGATCCACTTACTGTTAAAACATTAACTAAAATCTTAATTGGAGAAATCACTTCAACTTGTGGAAAATGACCTTTGTATGAAGTATAATATTGCCATGTGGTACTTAATATTAGCCTTTTTATAATGTTGTATAGATTAGTAATACTATAGCTAATTATAGGTTACACACTTACACATAATGTTACACAACCTACTTATTTACCTTTTAATTAACACAAATTCTTATTTCAGCCGGAAAATTTACCGTCTGAAATGAGACGGACCAAATGTAGTCATTTTACGATAAAATGTTACTATTTTCTGATAAAATGTTATCATTATTTTCAGGGTAGAAAGTGATAACTTTAGTTACGAGTATAATATTTTGTCATTAAATGGTTACATTCTATGAAAAAAACGGTGACATGTGGTCCATCTTATTTCAGACCGTTTGAAGCAAGACTTATTGTTTAATTAATAGTTTCCAAAATATAATCTACTTAATTATATTTGTGTATGTTAAATAATGGTATAATTATATGATAATACTAATTAATAACATAAGTAAGGTATGTTTATTTTAAGAAAAATCACCATGTTTTGATATTCTCTAAATTATAAATTCAACCAAAACTATATAATATTGACATTGAAGTCCTTGGCCTGGTCTATCACACAATGCTATCGATTAAAAACTATATAGTATATGTAAATTGTATAGATTTATTTGGTTACATTGAAATCCATTGATTTCTGGAATATAGATAGTATTGATTGATTGATATATGTATCGCATAAACAAATGTTTTTGCATCAGTTTTTAAAAAATAATACTTCGTATCATCTAACTTTTCTGAACCGAATTTATAGGATCTCAACTGAACGAAACTTATAGGTCTGAACTTAACTAAACTTATAGAATCTGGATTAAACTAAACTTATAGGATCTGAACTGAACTGAACTTATAAAATCATCTAAAGTCAACTTAAATTATGTGATTTAAGGCTAACCCCTCTTAAACTTATATAGTATTGCCTTTTGAACTTTGTTTTAACAAAAATTCTTACTTCAGACGGGCCGTTTTCCCGTCTGAAATAAGACAGATAAAATATTGTCATTTTTTAAGAGAATGTAACAATTTAATCCACAAGATTTTATCATTAGAGATGTCACTTTTTACCTTGAAAATAATTGTGAAAAATAATGGTAGCATGTTATAAGAAAATAACGACATTTTATTGTAAAATGATAACATGTTGTTCGTCTTATCTCAGACGAGAAACAAGCGTCTGAAGTAAGACGTGCTGTTTTAATGGTTTTTTTTTCTTATCTTATCTCACATGGTTCATTTTATAATTCTTTCTTACATCCATTTCATAAAATACCAAAGTTGGTTGGTGCTAGTAATAAGGACTCTCATCTCTTAACCAAATGATGATCACGGGTTCAATTTCTGACTCTTACAAATATTCCGCTACATTACAAAGAGCAGTTGTGAATAGTCATTCTATCACTATCACAAAAAAAAAAATCACTCTTTATTTTTACAAGTCTGCTCTCCCCGGCCAACAAAAAGGAGAGACTTTATCTTCTGTCTACTTGTTAAGGCGTATCGTTTGACTTCTTTCTGTTTAATTAAGAACTAGTTTTGTAACCCGCGAATTTCACGGGATATTTTGTTTTTAGTGTGATGTTTCTTTATAAAATATCAAATCACGTAATAAGATAACCTAATAAATAATTCATGATAGATCGTGTACTAAAAATACGTTCATTGACATGTTAACATAAAGATCAAAGTCGATAAATTAATGAGTGCTATTTTTTCGAAGGTAAAATGATGAAAAAGAATCAACAAATACCAAAATAAAAAATACAGTTGAAAAAAAAAAAACTAAAAAACTATTACTCATTAACGTTGATGTTGTCAATCTTACACTTAGTTTTTAATATATAGTTCTTTAAGCAATCCTAATATTTTACTTCTCCATATAATCTTCTTTCTCTAATGAATCGTTCCTATAAAAAATTAACTCAGTAATTAGTGCGAATTAACCAACAAAACGGTGAATTTGTTTTATACAATATTATCGTTATTAACTTAAACTTCCTCTTAAATAGAGAAAGAAATGGGGAATATGAATGAAGTCTTAGAGATGTAAGTATGTTAACCGTTGAATAAGTCAACACCACAAATCTTGGTAGACCCTAAATGAGAACAAAACAAATACATACGATGAAGTTGAAAAATGTGATCAAAGCTTCATATCAATGGAATTGCACTAAAAAAGAAATAAATTAGTTAATAATCTAAAACCTTAATAAATTTACCTTAATTGGAATAGAATCATAGGAAGATTAGTGACACATTTAATTCTACTAACAATAGGGATGAGAAAAATTTTGGTTTATAAATTTTGCCTTCCAACAAAAATATATAAACAATTGAGGATGCGTTTATGACTTTTGAGGATCATTTTTTCATTATTTTCAAATTTAATATAAGTATAAATATGAATCAAGATTCATGATTTTTGAGTTTTGAGCATCATTTTTTTTTCATTATTATGAAATTTAATACAAACATAAACAAGGAGTAAGGAGAAATGTAAGGAGAAATGGAATGTATAAGGTTTGTTTGAATATTAATAATTATACTTTTTATTTTATTTTTCCAAAACATACTTTATACAAGAGTGGTTTAAGATATTATCGTATGTAATTAAATATGACATATAGATTATGGTAGATAGTTTAGCTTGCCTTTTAATTAGATTTATAGATTATAGATTTTTTTATTTAGATTATGGAGTTATAGATTTTTCTCAGTACTATGAAGTCTAATATAGACATAAAATATGGTGTAAGGAGAAATGGAATGTGAAAGGTTTGCTTTATTATTATTATTATTATTATTGTTATTATTTATTATTTTTTTACACAATCTACGTTGCATGAGAATGGTTTAGAAATTATCTTCCGAAATTAAAATATGATATGCTGAGTAATAATGGTAGATAGTATCGCTTGCTTTTTAATTATCTTATGGAATTAAAGTTAAATAAATAGGTAGATTAGTAACCAAATTTATGAGAGGAAAATAAAAAGTTTATATTAGTGTTTTAGTGATTGCAACTACTATTTTTTTTTAATTCTTTTGGTACTTATAAGAATGTGACAATTTTGGAGATAATTAACTTTTTAATACATAGTTTTGCCTTTTTATAATATTATATAAAAATAAATAATTAAGTAATTAATATAGATGAATTAGTATTCAACCTCTATAAAAATGTTATGTGAATTAAAATTAAATGTTTTAAATAGCCTTTTAATTATATTGTATAGATAGATTTTACCTCAGTTTCGTGCTTTTTGTATTTCTTCCCTCTTCAGATTACTCACGTGATGCTTTGTCTTATCTGCATTCACATACATTTCACAATGCTTTAAAATTTATATAAAAAATACATTGACCAAAAGGTAAAAACATCAACATGGCAAAAATTTCACAAACGAATCAACATTATCACATGTAAATCATTGAAATTAAACCAAATGAAAAACATGAAATTAAATATAAATCAAAGGATTTATAAAACCAATAACATAACAAATTAGAACATACTTTATTGGACATAACAACAACAATACTCAATAATAATACTCAATATACTCTCTATAATCAAATAAATAAATTAAATCATAAAATATAATCCACAACTTAGAAACTCATAGGCAAATGATCAATAAATTTTAAATAAATATTGTGAATAGAAACTATCATAGGTATTATAGGTTTTATAGCCATCACACAACCATAGACTATCATATTTTAATTTTATTTTTAATTTATTTTGTGATATATTAAATTAGATAATTGATTGTTGAGCAACTTAAGAGGTGAATTAAATAGGGAAATTTTTTAATTAAAATTATGGGTATTAAGTAGTATAAAGAAATCTAATCAATTTATTAACATATTATATTACAAAAATTAATTAGATAAGAACAAATTTTAATTAATTTGGTGGGTGTTAAGTATTATGAAAAGTTTTAATCAATTTATTATAACTAGTTTAGATTCCGCGCAATGAATGCACGGTATTTATAGAGTATTTACTTTTATATTACTTAATACGGCTAAATTAATACCTCACGAATTTTTCATATTTCACGTCATTATATTTTTATATGAGAAAAAATTTGAACTGTAAAATTATTCAAGAAAACTGAGTAAAATTGAAGTGCAAAATAATAGTGGTATCTAATTAATTGTTCATTTTCTCGTTATTGTATATTTTTTCGAGAAAAAAAAAATAAAACTGAAAATTAGTCAAAGAGAATTGAGTAACGTGGTGAAATGTATTTTTTAAAAACTATTTTTTATACCACAAAGCTAATGATTACAATTTATTATTTATCTCATTTGTTTTTGTCATGAAAGTAATCAAAACGATTTATGGTTTTGTTTATACATAGTATGAGTCAAGTCATTCTCAAATAATAGCATCAATAAAAGATTTAATAGTTTATAGCTTTATATTATTTATATTTTAATTAAAATACTGTAGTTTAGTAATTAGTGAAAACTATAAAATTTGATGAAAAAGTTAATATTTAATGATAAAAATTATATAATGAAATACATTATAAATAAATAATAACTTATATTTATTAATTACCTTATTTAGTTAATGCAATTAAATTATCAATAGTTTCCTTATTTATAAAGATGCTTTTTGGAAGAAAATTTTTGGAGTTCACCTATTCATTTAATAAATAGGGGATGTTTAATTAAAAAATTGAACTAAATAGGAAAAACTGTTAATAAAAATGGTAGGTGCATGTTAAGTAATATGAAAAGTTTAATTTATTAACATGTTTTATTACCAAATTTCAATTAAACAATTTTAATTATAAATTATGACATTTATTAACATCTTTTTATTATAAAAGTTCAATTAAAATGTCAATATTGATTATAAATATGAAATTTTGATGTAAAGTTGTAAGGGTTACATAAATTAAATTAATTTATAGAAAAATGAATTAAATCTATAAAATAAAACAATTACGTGGCTATGAGTTTTGATGCTCACATTTACGTGGCATTTTTGGATCATACGTGGCTTTGTTTACGTGGCGTTTATTAGTTATTTTAGGGTAGCCTTTTAAATACTCCCTCCATACGACACCAATGGTAACATTGAGAATCTTGGCACTATTTTAGGGTTGCTTGTTTTCATGTGAACAAGATAAAAAGAATCCTAATGAGAACTAAGAAGTGGTACAATTTGGAGAAACGAGTGTCATATTAATTTCCTTTTGGAGAAGGTCATTCATAGCACCGGCGGCTTTTAAATTTCTGTCCCTATTTAACAACACAATTTGCACATTTTGTAACTCACTCTGTGATGATATATTTTCATCATTTCTTGAATCTTTATCAATGCATTAATTAAAAAAATCAAGAGTGATAGCAGTCTTAAACACTGGAAAGATAACAAAGTAATTCAAATGAAATGAAAAGGTTTGAAAAATAAATCAAATGCTCCTAACCTCAAGGATGAACAATTACCTTTTTAGTATATGACATATATCCACGGGGAATAATAGTATTCTGTGATTCTTTAGTACTTGTGACTTGTTAGATCAAATCAGTATTTATCGCACCTTTCGGGATATGCTTCTATATTTAACCTTTCTATCTTGTTTCATTACAAAAGATGAAATGGCATATTGATGCTGCAGAATGGCTGATAACTACCATATCTACAATCAAACGTCGTTTATTAGACTTGTCCGATGCATGGATTCGTACTCATATGTAGGACTCAAATTGCACGCTAATACAATTTTCTATCCATCTGCTAGAGCTCGCTGGCATACGGCTGTCCAGAATCTCAATGCTGCTCTCAACACTGGTCAGAACATTCATCAGGCTACACTAGAAGAGCAAGCAGCCAGGATTAGGCTTATGGTATTGAACCAGGAATATTTCAACTTGAGGCTAAGACAGGGACAGCTGGCCACTGACCTTGAAAATGCTGCAGGGGACTGTTATGCAGAAGTGTTAACTGGGCCGATGCAGAATGGATCGTTTCGTGTGAAGCAGCGAGCTCACCTTCGTGCGGGATACTACATGGATACACTCTTCCGTGATGAGCCTGGTGACTATGTGTTCAGTATATCTGTGAGTCGCTCAACACCACACATGGATGCCATGATCGATGCGGCAAATTGCTTCAACCTGAACTAGAGGTGGTGTCTTCCCAATCCTAATGCTGCGAATCAGCCCCATCAAGGTGAGCAACAGCCTTGTTATTTGCTTCTAGCTTAAATTGGTATAAAATTACAGATAAGATATGTTGCTCGCCTGCTCCCCCCCTCATTGTCATTAATTTGTATAAAATTGCATCTATCTGTCTCTGATTGGTTAGGAATGTGTGTTTGTGTTAATTTTTTTTCTTTGACAGGTTTCATGTTAAGATAGGTATACGACGGAATGATACGACTTGTGTTATTAATCATCATACGAAAGTATATATAAGAATACATAACATAGCTAAGGTAAATAACCCTAAGCCCATAATACGACATACTACGACGGGCCTCGTTACCCCCCCTCAAGTTGGAGCATACGGATTATAGATGCCCAACTTGGAAGTCAACGAGATAAACTGTGACACACCCAATGCCTTAGTAAGTACATCTGCGAGCTGACAAGTAGTCGGAACATAAGATGGAGCTATGAGTCCATCAGTGATGGCATCGCGTACAAAGTGACAATCAACTTCGATATGTTTAGTACGCTCATGAAAAACCGGATTTTTTGCAATATGTAACGCAGACTGGCTGTCACAAGAAACGGGTACGGCAGCGGAACGTGAAACTCCCAGATCGTGCAACAGGCCAGTCAACCATTTTATCTCGCAAGTGACGACAGCTAATGAACGGTACTCAGCTTCAGCAGATGAAAGTGAGACGGTGTGCTGTTTCTTAGTTTTCCAGGATACAACTGACGATCCTAAGAATACTACCCAACCTGTGAGAGAACGACGAGTAATGGGACACGTTGCATAGTCAGAATCGCACCACCCTCGCAGATGGAGGTCGGCATTGGAACGAAGTAGAATACCTTGGCCCGGAGTACCTTTAAGATAACGAACTACACGGAGAGCAGCGTCCCAATGAGCACATCGAGGGGCATGCATATACTGAGACAGAACATGTTCGACATAAGTAAGGTCGGGCCGAGTGACTGATAAATAAACCAACCGTCCTGTCAAGCGCCGGTATGCTTCCGGGTCATCCAGGAAAGGACTCGTAGAAATGGATAACCGGTTGTTTTGCTCAATTGGGGTGGAGGCCGGCTTGCTTCCGAGGTACCCTACTTCAGCTATGACGTCAAGAGCATACTTGCGCTGACACAGAAAAATACCGTCGGAATTCCTCGCTACTTCTATACCCAAGAAATACTTTAGGATACCCAAGTCTTTCATGTGAAAACACGAATGAAGATAGTCTTTAAATTTGGAAACGGCAGCCAAGTCATTTCCCGAAACAATCAAGTCATCAACATAAATTAATACATTTAGTTGCACATTCTTGTCAACAAACGTAAATAGCGAATAGTCACAGTAACTTTGTTTGAACCCGTATTTTTTCAATGCAACTCCGAGCTTAGCAAACCAACATCGCGGTGCTTGTTTGAGAGCATACAAAGACTTGCGTAAACGACACACCATACCTGGAACTGGTGAGTCAAATCCAGGTGGTAAACGCATATATACTTCCTCACTGAGATCCCCATGTAAGAAGGCATTGTGCACATCCATCTGATGAAGAACCCAATTTTTAGCAGCTACAACAGCAAGAAATGTACGAACTGTACTCATTTTTACCACCGGAGCGAATGTTTCTTCATAGTCAACACCCTCTGTCTGATGGTTACCAAATACAACGAGCCGAGCCTTTAGTCTTTCAATCGTAGAATCGGATTTGTACTTAATTTTGTACAACCACTTACTACCAAGTGCTTTCTTACCCGCGGGCAACGGCTCTAAGGTCCAAGTACCATTCTCAATTAAAGCATTCATTTCTGTTTCCATTGCCTGACGCCATCCTTCGTCTTTGATAGCTTCTTTAAAAGAAGGTGCTTCCGTATTCGAAGAGATGGCTGCCAAGTAAGGGCGATGTTCCATAGAGAACTTATTACAATCAATATAATTAACTAAGGGATACGGCATACCTGAGACAGATGATGGAACGGTGACTCGTATGGCATCGGATGGACTGTTTTGAAGAGTACTATCAAGAACATAATCACGGAGATTTTTATTGGGAATCTTAGTGCGGTGGCCACGACCCAGCACCGTGTCACCTGTAGGTATGTTAATGACGTTATCATTGACAACATTATCGTCACCACCTGACACCCCACCTCCCCCTGCATCCGTATTAACAACGGTGTCCGCACCGTTTCCCAAGACTGGACCAGGCTGTGGGTTAATATCCGTATACTACCCCTTAAATTGCAGGACTATAACGTAAAATTTACATGCAATTTATAGTCATAAAACGATAAAACAATAGAAACGATAAGTGTATAGAAATCAACCTCGGGTCCTTTTAATTGCGGCGTAAAGATCGAAAATCTAAGCGATTCCCTCCTAATCGTTGCACCCAAGACTTGGTCCGAGATATGCCCTTGTGCTAGAACAGTGTTCTCCGATTGCCTTGCAATATAGGGAGAACTGTTGTGAGTTTTGTCGAGATGTGAGATCTCGGTTTCTACAGAGAAGAATACTCTTTCGAAACCCTAATTTTCTCTCAAATGATGATTAGGTTTAACAGAAGGAGGAGGTCTCCTTTTGTTCTCCTATTCGGCCGAGAACCGTGACCCACACAGGGAAGTGGGCTTCCACTTCCTCTTGGTTTTAACTCGAGGTCCGGTTCGTTAATTACTAAAATGTATATGACGGGTTTGTATTATAAACTGTTATCGGTTATCGGAAATTAAGGCATCAGCTAATAATACGGGTTAGCTGAATTATTAATACGTGTCCGACAAAACAAAGATTGTATAATTATTTTAATATACATTTAATTAAATATAAATCACGTATATTTAATTTCACGAATTAATCGTTAATTCGCCTTAGCTCATGATATTTAATCCGTATTAAATATAATATCTCAACATCACGTATTTGACTAATTACTTAGTCAAATAACTCGGACTAACTGGTTAGTCAATTTTGGCATCTACATGACAGTATTTTCATACCGTCACATCTCTCGAACGTATCCTATAGGTGTGACTTTTAGGGACCAGTTGATCACCGCCATCTGTATGACAATAACGTCAAACTTATCTAGCAAGCCAACCGTTATTGATAAACGTGGATCAACTGATAATAATACCAAAGTATGCCCTTTGATCCTTTTAGAGGTTTATAAGTCCTTGCACTAATTGTTAAGGACACCAACCCCAACAAGCTCCCACTTGTCCGTACAAGTGTATGTGCAATGACGTTATCCGCACTAACCGGAGGACACAAGCTCCAACAAACTCCCACTTGTCCGAACAAGTGTATGTGCGATAACCGATTCTCATATTCATTTAAAATCTCTCCCACTCAATGTAAAACAATTTGCAGATCTGGATCCACAAAGGTCGTATTTTACAATCGATCTGTATCTAGAGTGGTTTCCCCGACTAGAGAGTAACTTAACTGATAAAACGAATCCGTATTCGAGCATGGCCATGCATTTCGATTCTGACTCCTCGAGTGGCCCTGAGAAATATCGAGTACCCGATAAAGGCTGAATATTTCCTTCAACTCGACTCCTTCCGATCTAAGCACAAAGATGAAATGACCCAGAAAAAATCTACTTGGCCCCCTTGTTACGGATGACCGTGAGAAAGAAACCAAAGTCACCCAAAATCTGCCGTAGTCTCAAGAGACAGTCGATAGTCAAAGAATCGACTCTTAGGATCACCATGGAAGTCCTATCCACGACCGGGCAACGAATGTTATAAAACATTTAGGACTCCACGTCGATGTCACAATTGTGTCCTACGAAATATCCGTATAAATCGCCTCTGTGATTGGTCAGTCAACCTGTTGACTTATGGCTCGTTGAACCCACCATCAACCAACGTCACGAAATAATTGCCGAGTTATCACTCATTTGGGCAATTAAGGACTAACAAGATATGATGTTTGTTCAATTCACTTTGTGGTGTTCAAAATTGTCGTACAATTCCACATGAAAAACAAAATATATATATAAAATATCAAAACGATGATGTCGTATAGAGTACAAAGGAGAATGAATCTGATCCATAAAAGAGTACTACAACTCAGGAACACGTTTGATTCCCATGGAATTTACGTGCCCTTCATGCTTATCTTGTCGTAATGCTTTAGTGAGAGGATCTGCTATGTTATCATCTGTAGCAATCTTTTCTATCACTACTATCTTTTGCTCCACGTAATCCCGGATTAGATGAGCTTTCCGTTGTACATGTCTAGACTTGTTGCTAGACTTTGGCTCCTTAGCTTGGAAGATGGCACCACTATTGTCGCAATAGATGGTGATCGGGTCATTCGAACTAGGCACTACAGATAGTCCATGTAAGAATTGACGCATCCATATCGCTTCCTTTGTTGCTTCAGACGCGGCATAGTACTCGGACTCAGTCGTAGAATCTGCTGTAACATTTGTTTTGAACTCTTCCACCGATCATGCAGCGCCATTAAGAGTAAAAACGAATCCTGACTGAGATTTCGAGTCATCACGATCCGTTTGGAAGCTAGCATCTGCGTAACCGGTTGCGCATAGCTTTTGATCGCCTCCATAAGTCAAAGCCCAATCTTTAGTCCTCCGTAGGTACTTAAGAATGTTCTTGACAGCCAACCAATGTGGTTCACCTGGTTGCTGTTGGAATCGACTTGTCATACTCAATGCATATGCCACGTCCGGACGTGTGCATATCATGGCATACATGATTGATCCTATTGCCGAAGCATAAGGAATCCGTGTCATGCGCTCTTTCTCTTCCGGTGTCTCTGGTGCCTGAGACTTGCTCAAATGCACCCCTGGAGCCATAGGAAGGAACCCCTTCTTGGAGTTAGTCATACTTTGAATCTCTCTAGGACTTTGTCTATGTAAGACTCCCGATCGAGAGATAACATCCGTCGTGATCTATCTCGATAGATACGGATGCCTAGAATTCTTTGTGCCTCTCCCAGATCTTTCATCTGGAAATGGTTTTTCAACCATACTTTCACCGAAGTTAAGAGAGGTATGTCATTCCCAATCAGGAGTATGTCGTCAACATACAATATTAGGAAGACAATCTTGCTCCCACTCGACTTGATATATAGACATGGTTCCTCGACAGATCGAGTAAATCCATTTTCTTTTATCACTTGGTCGAAGCGATGATTCCAACTCCTTGATGCTTGCTTAAGTCCATAAATGGAACGCTTAAGCTTGCACACTTTCTTAGGATGTGCTGGATCGATGAAACCTTCGGGTTGTACCATGTACAACTCTTCCTCCAAAAAGCCGTTTAAGAAGGCGGTTTTCACATCCATTTGCCAAATTTCATAGTCATGAAAAGCGGCGATCGCTAAGATAATCCGAATGGAACGCAGCATGACTACGGGTGCAAAAATCTCATCGTAGTGCAAACCTGGCACTTGGGTGAAACCTTTAGCAACTAGTCGTGCTTTGTAGATATCTTGTTGACCTTCCACAGAATGCTTTATCTTGTAAAGCCATTTGCATTGAAGGGGACGAACCTTAGCAGGTAAGTCAACAAGATCCCACACGTTGTTCTCATACATGGAGTCCATCTCGGATTGCATGGCCTCAAGCCATAGCTTTGAGTCAGAACTGGTCATGGCACCTTTATAGGTTGCGGGTTCACTACTCGTTGAGAGTAGAACGTCATCTATGTCATGTTCCTCGACCATACCGATGTATCTGTCCGGAGGAATAGAGACTCTTCCCGACCTCCTAGGTTCCTCAGGAATATTCACCGCAGCCGGGATTGTAGGAATTGGTTCCTCCAATAGTTGCTCGGTATTTGGTTCTGGAATCTCCGACAGGTCGAAGGTTCTATCACTCTTTGCATTCTCGAGAAATTCCTTCTCTAAGAATGTCGCACTAGCCGCAACAAAAACGCGTTGTTCGGTTGGCGAATAGAAGTAATGACCACGTGTTCCTTTAGGATAACCTATAAAGTATGTCTTGACCGATCGCGGGCCGAGCTTATCTTCGTGTCTCCACTTGACATAAGCCTCGCAGCCCCAAACCCGTATAAAGGACAAGTTAGGGACCGTTCCCTTCCATAGTTCATATGGAGTCTTGTCAACAGCTTTAGACGGACTTCGGTTAAGTATTAGAGCGGCTGACATAAGAGCATAACCCCATAATGAATCAGGTAAAACCGTGTGACTCATCATGGATCGAACCATATCAAGTAAAGTTCGATTTCTCCGTTCGGACACACCGTTCACCGAGGTGTTCCAGTGGAGTCAACCGTAGGGCAATCCCACAGTCCTTTCGGTGTTGATCAAACTCGTGAGAAAGATACTCGCCACCACGATCCGAACGCAGTGTTTTAATCTTTCTACCTAATAGGTTCTGCACCCTATTTTGGTATTCCTTGAATTTCTCAAAGGATTCACTTTTGTGCTTCATTAAGTAGACATAGCCATATCTACTCAAATCGTCCGTGAAAGTGATGAAATACCTATAGCCTTCTCGTGCGGTGATTGACATAGGACCACATACATCCGTGTGTATGAGCCCTAATAGGTCGCAGCCGCGCATTCCAACACCTTTGAAGGAAATCCGAGTCATCTTACCGATGAGACATGATTCACACGTGCCAAATGATTGAAAATCAAAGGCCGAGATAGCTCCATGTTTGATGAGCTGTTTTACGCGTTTCTCATTAATGTGTCCATACGGCGAGTTGCCATAGATACGTTTGATCTTTGTCACCAACCTTTAACTTTTTATTCATTACGTGTAATATTTCATTGGTCTGATCTAAAACATAAATTCCATTCATGGAAACTGCCTTGCAGTAAATCATATCGTGTAATGAGAAAATGCAAGCATTGTTTTCTATTACAAATGAAAAACCAAGTTTATCAAGCGCAGAAATGTAAAATAATGTTTTTAGAAAGACTGGGTACATAATAGCAATCATATAATGATAACTCAAATCCGCTAGGAAGCAGGATCACATATGTCCCCTTGGAGATGGCGGCTACTCTTGCTCCATTCCCGACACGCAGTCCACCTCACCCTTTACGAGGGGTTCGATGTTTCGGAGCCCCCGCACATGATTACACAGATGAGAACCACAACCAGGATCAAGTACCCAAGTTCCGTAACTTGCGTGGTTAATCTCAATCATATGAATAAAAGTAGAAGAGAGAGAAGACATACCAACAAAGGGTTTAACACGACCGCCTTTAAGTCCTCATGATAAACAGGACATGTGCGTCTCCAATGCCCAGTCTTGTGGCAATGATGGCATTCCATGTTATCACTCTTGCTCTTTGTCATGCCCGATGAGTTACTCGCCTCACCAGGACCACTCTTCCCCGAACCCGACTTCTTGAACTTCGCCTTACCTCTCGTTAGGTTTGCCGGAGCTTTGCCCTTACCTTTCCCTTTGTTTGACACAACGAGGACATCCTGTTTCGAACTCCCACCGCACTTCATGTCCTTCTCGGTCTGTACGAGGAGGGAGTGCAGTTCATGGGGAGTTTTCTTCAAATCATTCATATAGTAATTCGCTCTGAATTGCGAATAACCATCGTGGAGTGAATGAAGAATACGGTCGATAACAATATTCTCGCTGATGTTACGATT
Organism: Silene latifolia; assembly: GCF_048544455.1. NCBI lineage: Eukaryota > Viridiplantae > Streptophyta > Magnoliopsida > Caryophyllales > Caryophyllaceae > Silene > Silene latifolia. The sequence continues at coordinate 9,443,519 of NC_133534.1, read as the reverse complement.
AAAGGTCTCCGGTTTCTCGACATTCTCAATCATGCTGAGAATGTGTGGGCTAACCGGTTGGCCCTTCTGGAGTCTCGCATCAAAGAAGCGAGTGGTATGCTCATAGGTCACGATTCTCGGTGCTTTCGAGAATTCCTTGGTGAGCGTGGTGAAAATCTTGTTTGCACCTTGGGCTATGAAGCGTTTCTGCAAATTGGGTTCCATTGCAAAAATGAGCACGTTTTTAATCGCACCCGCTTCCATGACGAAATCGTTATAAGTAGCGATCTCGTTAGCTCCAGCCGTGGGAACTGGGTGTGGCGGCATGGGCTCAAGTAGATATTTGAGCTTTCCGTCGCGGCGAGATTCCGTAATGCTTTGCCTCCCGATCCGCGAAGTTGGATCCATCATTCTTCGATCGAGTAGACCGATTCATCTGATTCATGAAGATCCTAAGCCAGGACTCACGGTCCAATGTGGCACTTGGCATTGGGTTATCACTTGAACCAGCCATTTGATGTTTAGCGATTTAAAACGTGATCTACATTGAAAAAGAAAGAAAAACAAAACGAAATAAGCAACTCATCGAGGTGATTTAAGTCTATTTTAAAATTCATTTTAAACATGTAGACTCTCGCACTTGCATAATTGATCTCCCTCAAGAATGATACAAGTGATCCCAAGACTCAATTTCAGTAAATTGATAAGCCAACTGTTTAGCTAATTCTTCCTTAAGAACTCTTGGTCGATAGATTTCCGTAAATCCTATCTATAGTCCACCATGATCACAGGATCGTACGAGTGACCATAGTGTTGAGATAAAATAGGTCAATCGGTTCCAACTTACCCGACGTAGAAGGGGTCATAGTATGCCTACCGACGAAGAAGGGACTCATTGGAGTTTGACCTATAAAGACCGTTCTCAATTTTTGTTTATACGAGGAAGATCCCATCAACTAAATTATAATTCATTTTTAAATGAACGAATAACTAGCGTCTGTCGTGAATGAATTAATTTAGATGATGGCTTAAAACGTGTGACATGAGAATGTCAATGAAAACTAACTCGTGACCTCTATATGTGTCAGTTTTCATGCAATAAATTAGGTGGTTTGGTTTTTAGGCGGAATATGATGCATATTATCGTTGCGAAAAATAAATAAATGAATGCAAAAACGTAAATAAAAATGTCCTAGTGTGGCCTATCCTAGTAAAAGAGCATAATACAACTTTGGAATCCACCGTTGGACCCGAAAAGCTTGTCTTGATGTTCCATCTTGATCCAAGTAGCGGGAGTGAGCATCCGGTCTCCATCTTTGGTCTTCTCAAAAATTACAATTAAAATTACAAATATAAACCTATTTACATTCTAATTAAAACTGTAATTACAAGTGAAAAATCCAAAACGGAGATACAAGATCTCAAAATACAACCAAGACCGTGTTCCATCATTACGGTAACACGTTCTACTAAGGCCACACTAAGTTACAATCGCTTGTAAAATTAAATACGTAATAAAAAGGCATTCACGACATTCAACAAAACGATAAATAAAAATGCATCAACTAAAACAAATTCATTCGTGACATAATTCTGTAATTATGTTAAATTTATCCAAACCACCTTTTAATGATTAAAATTCGTGTGATAAAACCGCTTCTATCATTTAATTTTAATCTATTATAATCCGTCATTTTAAAAACACTTTAAAACAACTATATGGTACGTGAGTGAACCGATTCACTATTAAGCGAGTGTACTATATCCGGATAAAGTACATATTAAAGCCAAAGGAAAATTTAAATCAAAAGAAACAAATTTTCAAAGTCATTAAAGACGAAATCCCTCGATCCAGGGACATAAGTGCTCGATCGAGGGACGGGGAGCTCGATCGATCGAATCGCAAGTTGATCGAGAGGAATGCTAATCAGGAGGTGCTCGATCGACTAAACTGGTGGTCGATCGAGTACCTATATCAAGAACACTACTCGATCGAGTACGAGGACAACTCGATCGAGCGGAGGGTTTTGAAAACAGTCGATCGAGTACAAAGAAGGACTCGATCGAGCAAAAGGTTTTGAGACATGGGTCGATCGAGTACAACAGGGACTCGATCGATCAAAAACAAGACAAAAACAAAGACTCGATCGAGTAGAAATACGCTCGATCGAATGCAAAAGTGGCTGAAAACCTCTGGAAAAACCAAAACCCTCGTGAAAACTGATTTTCGAGACAAAATCAATTGAAATTTCGATCAAAACGCATCAAAACAAATTTGATAATTGATAAAACATGACATATTGTTATAATCTCTGTATAAAACAACAATATGCATAAAACCAAATCGAGAAAGATGATAAAACCGTGTAATACATGACACGGTTTCAACAAAACAAAACGAAAAAGATGAAATTGCCGTGTAATACATGACACGGGTTTTCAAGCACAAAAACATCGAGAGCAACCGTGTAAACAAGACACGGTTCCCAAATCAACCATAAAAAAAACGCAGCAAATTTAAAAAAAATCTGCCGAGTTAAAAATAGGCTGCCGAGACAAATTTTTAGCCAAAACAAAATCGTTTCAAGATCGTTTTATGAAAAACACATGAAAAATTTACGTGGCCTCGCTCTGATACCACTTGTGGGTTAATATCCGTATACTACCCCTTAAATTGCAGGACTATAACGTAAAATTTACATGCAATTTATAGTCATAAAACGATAAAACAATAGAAACGATAAGTGTATAGAAATCAACCTCGGGTCCTTTTAATTGCGGCGTAAAGATCAGAAATCTAAGCAGATTCCCTCCTAATCGTTGCACCCAAGACTTGGTCCGAGATATGCCCTTGTGCTAGAACAAAGTTCTCCGATTGCCTTGCAATATAGGGAGAATGTTGTTTTTGTCGAGATGTGAGATCTCGGTTTCTACAGAGAAGAATACTCTTTCGAAACCCTAATTTTCTCTCAAATGATGATTAGGTTTAACAGAAGGAGGAGGTCTCCTTTTGTTCTCCTATTCGGCCGAGAACCGTGACCCACACAGGGAAGTGGGCTTCCACTTCCTCTTGGTTTTAACTCGAGGTCCGGTTCGTTAATTACTAAAATGTATATGACGGGTTTGTATTATAAATCTGTTATCGGTTATCGGAAATTAAGGCATCGCTAATAATACGGGTTAGTGAATTATTAATACGTGTCCGACAAAACAAGATTGTATAATTATTTTAATATACATTTAATTAAATATAAATCACGTATATTTAATTTCACGAATTAACTGGTTAATTCGCCTTAGCTCATGATATTTAATCCGTATTAAATATAATATCTCAACATCACGTATTTGACTAATTACTTAGTCAAATAACTCGGACTAACTGGTTAGTCAATTTTGGCATCTACATGACAGTATTTTCATACCGTCACATCTCTCGAACGTATCCTATAGGTGTGACTTTTAGGGACCAGTTGATCACCGCCATCTGTATGACAATAACGTCAAACTTATCTAGCAAGCCAACCGTTATTGATAAACGTGGATCAACTGATAATAATACCAAAGTATGCCCTTTGATCCTTTTAGAGGTTTATAAGTCCTTGCACTAACTGTTAAGGACACCAACCCCAACACAGGCGCCTCTGGTTGGTTACGTGGAGTAGTGTGAGGACTAGCTGCTACATCGTCACGATCCCAGTCGATGACATAATCTGTAGACGTAGCAGAGGACGAAGAAGGAGCGACATTGGTCTTGAACGGAAATTGATCTTCATAGAATACAACATCTCGGGACACAAAGAATCCTTTTGTGTCGAGATCATACAAATACCAACCTTTTTTCCCATGGGATACCCCATAAAGACACATTTACGACTACGACTGGCGAACTTGTCACCCTTGGCTCGCTGATCATGAGCAAAGCACAACGAACCAAAAACTTTAAGACGGTCAAATGGTGGTGGCGAGCCCAATAATACCTCATACGGAGTGATACCGTCAAGCAAGACAGAGGGAGTACGATTTATTAAATATGCCGCAGCCAACGCGCATTTACCCCAAAATTTGAGCGGGAGATGGGCCTGAAAGCGTAAGGCACGTGCAACGTTAAGGAGATGTTGATGTTTTCGTTCGACACGACCATTCTGCTGGGGAGTGCCTACACAGGAAGAATGAAACAAAATGCCCTGTTCACGAAAGTATGGCTGAAGGCAATTGAATTCCGTACCATTATCACTTCGGACAACTTTAATAACTGTAGAGAACTGACGCTGCACCATAGCAGTAAATTGCAAAAATTTATCATACACCTCTGTTTTATTGGACAGTAAATAGATCCATACTCCGCGCGAAAAATCATCAACAAGCGTAAAGAAATAACGTGCTGAACAGGAAGATGGCGGGTCATACGACCCTCATAAATCACAATGAATAAGTTCAAAAATTCTACTGCTTTTATTATTGCTTAACGGAAAGCTATTACGAACATGTTTAGCACGATGACAAACCTCACATGGTTTTGTCAAGTTGTTTTTATTAGTACTCAAAAAAGGAAGCAATTTCACTACTCTTTCAGACGGATGTCCCAATCTGCTATGCCATAAATTTATTGATGTATCTACAGCTACTGAACCCGTGATTATTCGTTCTTGTCTTAAATAGTACAGTCCATCCAATCTGTCAGCCGTTCCAATCACCGTTCTCGTATGTCGGTCCTGTATGATACAAAGTGTAGCATTAGTAATAATTTCACAATTAAGCCCATCACTTAATTGTGATACAGATATCAAATTGCAACGTAATTTCGGTACATATAATACGGGATAAAGAGGTATGGTGGGGGTGGGCACAACACGACCCACTTGCGAGGCACGAATTTGCGTGCCGTCAGGTAAGCCAACCATACGACTAGGCACCTATTGAATGTCAGACAAAGCATCGGAATATCCCGTAACATGATGTGAGCACCCCGTGTCGATAAGCCACTTACCGGAGAAGTTATGATTGACTGTGCCATAGACCGTGACACTCTCATCGTTCTTCCCATCGACAGCAGCTGCAACAACACCACTAGACTCAGCCTTACCCCAGTCACCACGACCAGTTCCTTGGCGACCACCACCTCGCCCAGAACCACGGCTGGAACCACCTCCTCGTCCTGAGGCACCTTTAGACGGTTTCTTAATGCCCTTTAAATCATACCACCAGTCGGGCAATTCGTCGAGAAGGTCGAAGCACATACTTCGATCATGACCTTTACGATTACAACTAGTCCATACCAGCTGCTGACGTTCAGTGCGAGTCATCTGAGACGGAAGACGTGTGACGGTTGCACTAGAACTAGCAGGAGCACGAACGACAAATGAGGACACCTCGGACGCAGGTGCAGGAACATTACTAAGCCCCCGTACCCGTTCCTCTTGCGAAATAAGATTAAATGGCCGGTACAAACTAGGAAGAGGGGATTTGGATAACAGAAACGACCGCAGGGTGGCATACATAGGTAATAGACCAAGCAAGAATTGGTGTAAATTATCCGAGTCACGACGATCACCATATTGCTTAGCAATATTGCAATCACACTTACGACACTTACATCCGATAAGGGGCTGGTATTTATCAAGTTCGTCCCATACGATAGCCTCGCCATAATAGGCAAAGAACACTCATGGACTCGGTTTGACGACAATCATGAAGGTCAGACTTAATTTGCTGAATCTTTGGTCCATCGATGATGCTGAAACGCTCATGTAGAGCATCCCACAAGCGTTTCGCATCCTCGTAATTAGGAAGAAAACTTCTTACCTCGGGGGTGATGGACCGTCTCCCAATCAGCCGGTGTGCACGGAGGTTATGGTTCATTAATCGTTCCATTAAGAAACACATATTTACGACGCGCTTTGAGAGCAGTACGAACAGAGTACGTCCATTCATCAAAGTTTGTGAGATTGAAACGAACGTCGGGGATTGTGGGGTGGCCGCTTGGGTATGGGAGGAGCTAAGAGGGGGAGGGGGTTGAATTAGGTACTATTTAAAAAATTTAACTTAAACTTTATTGAATTAAAGTAAGTTTTTTGATGATATGAGAGATAAGAGAATACGTCGAATAATATTAAGGGATTAAACGAGTATAGAAATGTAAGTTCGCTAAAGTCTGAAGGTAACAATGGTTCTGACTGTTGCTATTTGTCTCAGTTCATGAAATATAGACTGCAGACCAAATGTGACAGTATGTAGAACTGTTGCTTCAAAAGTTAAGGAAAAGAAATGCAAACGAAATAAAGAGCAGAGGAATAAAACAAGTAAAATCAAACAAGAGATTTTTGAATTGGTTCGGCAAGAACTCAAGTGCCTACGTCCAATCTACTTTTTATTGTTTAATTTTAGTGATCTACTCCGACTACTAAAAACCCGTACAATAAAAAGATCAACAACCTACTCCGGTTGTGACACAAGTTCAAGAACTACTCCGTCCTAGAACAAGGTAACTCGCAACCTACTCCGGTTGCCAAAGAGTTAAAGGCTCTACAACTCACAACCTACTCCGGTTGCCACAAGAGTTAAAGGACTACTTCGTCCTAGAACTCAACACTCTAACTTAGAATGTTTACAAGGATCAAGTTTCCACGGACTGATTCTTTAACAAGAATTGATATGGACAACTTACAATATCAAACGGTTCATAAGTGAGAGAGTTTAATACTTAAAGCAACAGTCACTGTGATTGTAACACTTGAAGATTTTGAAAGCTTTGCAAAATATCAAAAGGATTTGAAAACTTGAAAACAATTTTGCAAACTCTACACTCTAACTAGAATGTTTTCAAACCAAGTTTCCTTAGACTGATTCTTAAAAAGAATTGAGAAGGACAACTTATTGGTACAAACGATTTCTAGATGAGAGGGTAAAGCACTGTGAAGTAACAGTGATTTCGACTGTCACATTTGAAGACTTAGAAGATTTTTTGCAAAGAAAATTTCGAGTTCTTAAAAACTGATTTTGCAAAAATACTTTTGATTTCTCTGAAAAGTCTTGTTTTCAAAGTGAAAAGAAGGGTTCCTTTTATAGAGGACGCACACAAGAGGAGGTGATAAGGCTAAAGTCGTATCACCTTAATCAAAGTAAACCTAAACTACTACTAACAAAATAGCTAGCGGTAAGTCAGGGTCGAATCCACAAGGAGGCGGTTATTATCTAGTTTGTTTATATTTAACTCTGTCTTAAAGTAACCAATTGTGGGGGTTTGTTTTGTTTGTATGCTAACCAACTAATTGCAAGTAATTTAAAGGGCAAATAACAGTAATATTAAAGGTCTAGGATTTCCGGTTTACTAGGTCAATTATATGGGGTCTATTAATCAATTGCTAGATTTGTCAAGCTGTCTAAGTTCATAAGATCGGTCGACTCTATTATGCCCTTTAGATCGATTCTAACATGCGGTCGCTATAATTAGATACAATCTATTTGATTATCGCAGCCTATATTAATTCTAACCCGGTCGGTGAAAGGATTAATTCGCTACACTAATTAACAACTCGGGCCTAAGTTAATTAACTAGAATAAGAACAATAATCAAACGACAACTTATATGATTTCCCTAGCAATTAATCAATTTTCCCCTTTTAATTAACCTAGATCCCCTTCATCCTAGATGAGGAAATTAGCTACGCATAATAGAAAGAATAACAATAATAGTAATGGAAAACATGATGAACAATAATAAAGATAAACAAGTAATTGAAATAATATTTGAAGAAAGATTAGAACAATACCGTAATTAAAGGCAATAGATCCGAACAATAATTAAACTAAACTAAGTATTTGAGAGAGTTTTCTAAGGTAGCTATACTAAACCTATGTAAAATAAGGCATAATGTAACCTAGAGTACGAGTTTTGGTATTTATAGTAGTCATAACCGACTTAAGGAAATTTCCGGAATATTGCGGAAACTAGTGGTTCCTCGATCGAGCCAAGGTGCACACGATCGAGGCACCAATTCCCATATACCCCAACTCTCGACATTGTAAAGTTTATTGATTAGGTTGGTTCCTCTATCGAGTCGAGAGGTGACTCGATCGAGCATGAAGTTCCTCGATCGAGCCAAGGTTGACTCGATCGAGGCACCAATTTCCTGCTTCGCGCACTGAACTTCAAACGGCCTCCATTTCTTCGTTACTTGTCAGAAACAAGCGATTTTTGCGGCGTTGGAAAGCTAAGAAGATAAAATTTCACGTCCAATTGGAATCACTTGAAAATCTGTTGTATAACTCGAGATATGGCTCTTCAAAGTAGGCACTTGTAAGAAGAAGCTATTTTCTTCGTGTTTTCTTCTTAACTTCTCTTCCTTCATTCTTATGGATTCTCGTGCCATGCTTCGTGTATCCCTTCATGCTCACTCCGCGATGCCCATTTCATTCTTTTTCTCCTCAAATGCATCATTCCTGCATTAAACATCAAAAGGCGGAAGTATCAACATTCTAACATAAAAGGCATGTAAATGATATAAACTAGCACGAAAACCGTATCAAAAGTAATTAAGGGGAGGCATAAATATGTATATAATTATGACTCATCAGGAGGCAAGCTAGGGTTTGTGAGTCAAAGGTCTTCACATGTGATGAAGACCAACACTTCCCCAAACTTGCACAAAAGAAGGTACTTTTATTGAGAGGCAAAAGAAGAAAATAAGGTTTGTAATTATCCAAAAGAAGCCTTTGATTTTTCAGAAAACAAAGAGTGGAAAACAAGTCACAAGATGACAAGCTTTTACAAAAATGGCAAAAAGGCATTTCTTATTTTACAAAAGACCAAGGAGTCAAATTGGCACAAAGAGGAAACAATTTGAATTGATAATTAGCTAAACCTTTTCCTTTTTCTAGAAACCCAAATCTTTAGAGAAGAAATCTGAAAGTTGTTAATTAAATCCAAGCCATTTAAAAAGATAAGAAGGATTTTCGAAAAGTGAAACCGAGTTTCAAGTGTTACGTACCAAGGTAACAGTCCAGGCTATTGTTACTTTCAAGAGTAACAGTAGTCTTGACTGTTGTTGTTGGTTTTAAATACTCTACTCCCTAACTTGTACATTAGATGACACAAATGACTCTAAATCTTGGGTAGCAAATTATCAACCATTCTTGACTTTGATATTGATTAATTATTGCTCGAGGAGGTTGCATTATTCCTGAAATGGTACACTTACAAACACGATTAAATTGGGCATGTCATCATCAACAAATATGTCCTAACAAATTCCCCCTTTGATGATGACAAGCCCCATAAAATTAATGTTCCCATTGAGTTCCCCCTTAAGTGGTCAGTCGAAGATAAATCATGAGAGTAGAAATAAGATCAATGTAGACTTAAGAAACACACAAAGCCTAGAACAAGATTACTAACATATATAGTCCACCATATAGTAAGAGTTTAATCAATAAGCAAGTAGAAAGAACATGAATTTTCCCTTTTCCCCCTCTTGACATCATCAAAAGGGTAAGAGGCTACCCCCGGACACAGAATAATCATGCATGAGACGTCACATGAAAGACAACCATGGTTGCATCATAATAACAAGGTCAACACAAAGCAAAGGTTTAAACATGAGTTCAAACACAAAGTTCAACAAGGCTAAACCATAGTTTAATTAGTACACCACCGAATGATAATGAGAGAGGGACAAGACGTGTAAGGCAAAAGACAAGTTTAATTATGGAAAAATTTAGGGTGAAGAAGTTTGGTCATCGTTTTTGAGGATAATGAAGAAGATAGCAAAATGGTTGAAGTTTGACAATGAAGGTCTGAGTCACAGTCACCTCTACTGTTGCATTGGACTTTGTATATTGAAACCACCAAAGTATGCACCGATGTAAGTTCTCAACATATGATGAAGGAACATCAACTTCTCATATTTTCCTTAGTACACAACATGTGATGGGGGAACATCAACTTCTTATATGTTGCTCTCATTTCATGAAAATTCTTGACAAATTTGATCTTGACCTTTGAGCATAGCAACAGTGGCATACACTGTGACTTTCTTTCAATTTCTTCCAAATTTTTGCTTTACTTCTTTTCTCAAGACCGTCGCATTTTTCAATTTCATCTATCTCGTTTCCAATAATCACCGTAACATTTCGCATATTGCCATCCCGTTTTTTTTTTTTTTTTTCGTTCTCCAATTTTTCAACCAACTTCAATTTTCAATTTCATCTATCTCCGTTTTTCTAACCAACTTCCCAATCATCTCTTGATGCATATGTAGAACATGTAGTTGTTTGGTTCTTTATTTCACATAGACCTTTGCAACATAAGTGAATTGAATGTGAAGGGGTGAGGTCTTTGGGTATTGAAAATGAAGGATTTTGAGCAATTTGAAGAGTATAAGAGACATCCATTTGACGGTGGTTGAAAGGGTTGGTATTCGTATTGATTTTGAGAGGGGATGTGTCCTCATTCAATAGGGTATGTACCATTAAACACAAGACTAGACATGCGGTTGAGTGATTATTAAGCACAAACACGGTTTATCGATTATGGACATAACATGGAATGAATAGACTAGAATAAAAGATAGCAAACCCATTCTAGTCAATCATATGAGGGATTAGTTGAATTCACACAAAGACTACATGTAATTAATTAAACCAATTTTAAACCTAAGTTTTTCAAATTGTTCTCTTGCAAGTGGTTTAATAAATATGTCGGCAATTTGATTTTCGGTTTTGCAAAAAAAAATAAGTTTAATATGCCCTTTTTCTACGTGATCACGAATAAAGTGGTGACGAACTCAATATGCTTAGTCTTAGAATGTTGAATCGGATTTTTTGGAAATATTTATTGCACTCGTATTATCATACATGATGGGAACGGAGTCGTAAATAATTCCAAAGTCAATAAGTTGTTGTCTTACCCAAATAAGTTGAGAACAACAATGTGCGATACTAACATACTCACTTTCGGCCGTTGAAAGAGCCACCGTATTTTGTTTCTTTGAGCCCCATGAAATGAGACACGGACCCAAGAATGTTGCAATACCGGATGTACTCTTTCGATCTACCATGCAACCCGCATAATCCGCATCGGAAAAACCTATAAGGTCAAATGGACAAGGGAAGGGGTACCACAAGTAGAGATCTTGTGTTCCAATCAAATACCGAAGAATTCGTTTAATGGCTTTGAAGTGAGATTTTTTCGGATTTGCTTGGAACCTAGCACATAAACAAACACTAAAGAGAATGTCGGGACGACTTGCGGACAAGTAAAGAAGTGAGCTTATCATACCTCTATACACCTTTTCACTAACATTCTTACCGAGTTCATCTTTGTCCATTTTGGACCCGGCTACCATAGGTGTATCATGAGACTTACCATTAGTCATCCCAATTTCTTAAGCATTTCCTTAATGTACTTTTGTTGATGGATCATGATTCCATTCTTTGATTGCTTGATTTGGAGCCCAAGGAAAAATCCTAGCTCACCCATCATGCTCATTTCAAACTCCGATTTCATTAGTTTCGAAAAAATACAAGTATAGGAGTTCATTTGTTGCACCAAATATAATGTCATCAACATATACTTGGACAACCAACAGTTCAGCTGATTGTGACTTTAAGAACAATGTTTTGTCAACGGAGCCTCTTTTAAAAGCATTTTCAATAAGAAATTTAGACAATATATCATACCAACACCTAGGTGCTTGTTTTAAACAATAAAGAGCTTTGTCTAATTTGAAAACATGGTTAGGCAAATCATTGTCTTTAAAGCCCGAAGGTTGCTCCACAAAGACATCCTCTTTCAAATATCCATTTAAGAAAGCGGTTTTGACATCCATTTGGAAAAGTTTAATGCATTTGTGAGCCGCAAAAGCTATAAGGCTTATTGCGAAAGACCCATCTAGTACCAATGACGGTACGATTAGATGGTCTAGGGACTAAGTGTCATACCTCATTCCTCTTGAATTGATTGAGTTCTTCTTGCATAGCTATTAACCAGTCAGCATCAGTCAAGGCGATTGTTACATTGGCTGGTTCAACTTGAGAAAGAAAAGCATTGTGGGCACAATACTCATCAAGATGGGCAAGATTGTTGAGGGAGGATCTTGTTTGAATTCCAGAATTAAGATCACTTGTGAGATTTGAGAGTGGATGAGAGTTTTGATGTTTCCACTTCTTTCGAACAATGGTTTCTTGTTCCCCCTCATCAGTGACAGTCTCAGTGACTGTTTCCTCCTGATTAGAGCGGTCATCCTCAACACTATCCTGAGTTGCTTTATTTCTGGAAGTGGAGGCAATAGTCGTTGGGTCTGTTGCATTCTGAGAAGAAACAGTGGCAGTAGAGTTACCACGTGTTCCCCCTGGATTGTTGCTTTCATTTGGATGCAACAGTCCCTGAGGTTGTTGACATTGGCAGGTAACAGTCCGTCTGTCTGTTACAGGGCGTCATTGTTTGGAGCTTCCTCATCCGCAAACACAAAGTCTTTTCTCACAAGACCAATCTCAAATTCATTCTCATCATCTTCATCATCTTCTTCCTTATTTTGTACCTGTCCAAGAATGGTAGATTCATCAAATATGACATGTACACTTTTTGAATTTAAAGGAGCTTCTAACATGTTTGCATCTAGCACGTTCATCACATAACTTATCAAATTCAAACTTCATGTTAGGAAAACCTTCAACTAGGTCAAGTCTTCTAAGGGTATTAGGAGTTTTAGCACTAACATGTCCAAATCATTTGTGCCACAACCAAGAGTCATTTTTCATTACACTTATGCAAGACATAGTATGACCGGATAGCATGTTCAAATCGGTTAAGTAAACATCTTTGACACGTCTACCTTCACGAATCGACTCATGGGTTGTAGTATCAACAATACGACACAAATTAGCACTACTTTCAACAATATTACCCTTATCACAAAGTTGAGAAATACTAAGGAGATTATGCTTCAAACCTTTGACAAGCCGCACGTTGTCGACACAAAGTAATAACGATGACTTACCAACCTTTCCAATGCCTATTACTTCACCTTTTTTTTTTTGTCACCAAACGTTACCGTGCCACCATCATAAGCTTTAAGTGAGAGAAATTGGCTTCTATCACTCGTCATGTTACGAGAGCATCCACTATCCAAGTATCAATTGCGGCCGCCTCTCACCAAGCCCTACACAAGATTAGACTTTGAGTTTAGGAACCCAAACAAACTTGGGTCCCCTTTTATGATCAACATATCTCACAATGTCTTTCCTAATTCACATTTGCTTTAAAACTTTAATGTTCTTGTTAATATCATTATGTCTTTTCTTGCAAGCATTAAAGACATGACCATTCTTACCACAATAGTTGCAAATAATATATTCGGGAAGACCAACATATTTCCTTCTCCTAAAGTCGGGTTTAGGCTTCTGGATGTAACAGTCGGACTGACTGTTCCATTTAAAACCTAGACCGGCAACCTTATCACATCTTTTGGGCTGATTTGTTGGAAAGTTTAAAACATTTTGACTACCTTCCCAATTCTTTGAAACATTCATAGCCTCAACAAGTTCCTTGTTTAGTTCCTCGACTTTTAAAGTGAGATACTTGTTTCTTTCTTTAGAGCTTTCAAGCTCCCTTTTCATTATGTCATACTCGGATTTAAGCTCCATGAAAGTTTCAGATTTTTGTTGAACATTAAGCTTAAGACTCGAGATGCATTTATCTAGGTGAATGATTTTGAACTAGATGAACTACATTCGGGAGAATCATGTTGAAATTTTACAAATTTTTCGTGAAGCATTCTAATTTCCCTTTTGTAGGCATCTATGTTAACCTTAAGACATTCATTCTCCTTGGATAATTTAGTGACAAGTTCATTTGAGACTTCATTGTTACTGTCAGAGGTGACAGTCTGAGACACTGTTACTTTAGGTTCTTCTACCTTATCAGCTAGGTCATTAATGACGGCTTTGAAAATAGATTTTTCTTTTAAAAGTTCATCATTCTTTTCAACTTCTATAGACAATATTTTTTCCACTATGAAGTCATGAGTGTGAGCATTGAGTTTCGACACAAGATATCCAATTCTTTCTTTAGAATCCTCATACTTAGATGTCATTTTATCAAGACGTTTGTTTAGATCAACGAATTCTTCGGATCTTTCGTGAGCATTAGACTTAGAAGTGCTACATTCGGGCATACCTTCTTTGAAAAAGGCAAGCTTTTCATGAAGAACTCCTATTTCTTTCTTATGATCACATAATTCAATTTTAAGACACTCGTTTTCATTGACAAGATTTTTGACATGTTCATTTGACTTAGCTAGATCTTTGTTGGAAGTAACAGTTTCAGATACTGTTTCTCTTAAGTCAATTATCTCAACCACTAGGTCATCCAATTCATCTTTAAGAGCATCTTTGTCCTTCAAAAGGTCATCACGTTCCTTTGTTAGCAAGGAAACTTGCATCACCAAAGTGGTGTTGACATTTTCAAGGTCAGAGACATCCGTGGGGATCATCTTAAGACACTCAAGTTCTTTAGTCAATTGTTTGTTCAATATGTTGACTCTTTTTACTTCATCATAAGCCTCAGAGGTGACAATGACACTGTCTGTTGATTTCAGTTCATTTTTAAGGTTAAAGTTTTCTTGAGCAATTTCTTCAATTTCGTCTTGCATGACATCAAGCTTATCATTTTGTGAACGACACTTATCAAAGAGTTTGTCAAGAAGCTTACATACCTTTTCTTTGGAGTAAGATCTAACCTTGGCTTTTAGATGTTTTACCTCATTGTCGGAGTCCGAGTCAGAATCATCGGGGTGAGCCATGAGACATCTAAGATGTTCAATTTTAGAATTTTTTGAGACTTTGTCCTTGAGATGACTTGTAAGACACATTTTAGACTCTAGTTGCTCCTCGATGAGTTCCTCATCTTCCTCAGAGTCGGACATTCCCCAAATTACGGTCATGACTCTATGTTTGTAGTCCCTTTTAACTTTATCTCGTTTTTCCTTTGATTTGATTTCAACCCACTTGGGACATTCTTTAACTTGGTGAGTTTTATCACCACACTTAAAGCATCCCACGGTGGAACTAGGTCGTTTCCTAGGAAAACGTTTTTTCGAGTAATTATTATTGAACTTTCTATTTTCTTGATCATTGACCAACCCAACTAGATTCCTTGAGAACATAGCAAACTCGTCTTCCTCCTCGTCTTCTCCATCGCTTGGAGAGGACGTGAGAGCGAGACTCCTTCCCTTTGAAGACTCACTAGAATGCTTATCGAGATTGAACTCGTGAGCCATTAGTGATCCCATTAGTTCATGAGGAGATAGGGTTGACAAATATTTGGCTTCCTCTATAGCGGTAACTTT
The DNA here is from genome assembly GCF_048544455.1 of Silene latifolia. Taxonomy (NCBI): domain Eukaryota; kingdom Viridiplantae; phylum Streptophyta; class Magnoliopsida; order Caryophyllales; family Caryophyllaceae; genus Silene; species Silene latifolia. The sequence continues at coordinate 9,428,193 of NC_133534.1, read as the reverse complement.
GGGTTGCCACTTAGAGGTTAGACTACGAAGGATTTCGAATGATGTCCTCGGACTCGAAATTCCTTCCTAGACTCTTTAGCTCATTAATAATACAAGAAAAACGTGAAGAAAAGTTATTTATGGACTCGTTATTTGATATTCTAAACATCTCATATTGTTGCATGAGAAGGTCAATACGGTTTTTCCTAACTTGGGAAGTCCCCTCATAAGCAAGTACAAGAGAATCCCAAATAGATTTTGCCGTAGGACATCCAGAGATACGACTAACTTCCCCCTCACCAACACAACGTTGAAGAAATCAACATTGCTTTGGAGTTCTTCTCGGCAAGTTTGAAGTCATTTTCATTGTAATTTCTTTCCTCTTTAGTTTTGGTGAAACCGGTTAACATATCGGTTTCCTCAATAACAAGAGGTCCATTTTGGATGATGTTCCAACATTGATAATCGATACTTTTGATGTAATGTTCCATTTTGAGTTTCCACCATCCAAAATTCGAACCTGTAAAGACCGGGATTTTGGAGTGTTTCTCGGAATCCATTACCCACGAATCAAACTCTAAGGCGATTAGCCTCGATCAAGAGCACGAGGCTCTGATACCAATTGTTGAGTTTATGGATTCAAGTACCTAAGAGGGGGAGGGGGTTGAATTAGGTACTATTTAAAAAATTTAACTTAAACTTTATTGAATTAAAGTAAGTTGTTTGATGATATGAAAGATAAGAGAATACGTCGAATAATATTGAGGGATTAAACGAGTATAGAAATGTAAGTTCGCCAAAGTCTGAAGGTAACAATGGTTCTGACTGTTGCTATTTGTCTCAGTTCATGAAATATAGACTGCAGACCAAATGTGACAGTATGTAGAACTGTTGCTTCAAAAGTTAAGGAAAAGAAATGCAAACGAAATAAAGAGCAGCGGAATAAAACAAGTAAAATCAAACAAGAGATTTTTGAATTGGTTCGGCAAGAACTCAAGTGCCTACGTCCAATCTACTTTTTATTGATTAATTTTAGTGATCTACTCCGACTACTAAAAACCCGTACAATAAAAAGATCAACAACCTACTCCGGTTGTGACACAAGTTCAAGAACTACTCCGTCCTAGAACAAGGTAACTCGCAACCTACTCCGGTTGCCAAAGAGTTAAAGGCTCTACAACTCACAACCTACTCCGGTTGCCACAAGAGTTAAAGGACTACTCCGTCCTAGAACTTAACACTCTAACTTAGAACGTTTACAAGGATCAAGTTTCCACGGACTGATTCTTTAACAAGAATTGATATGGACAACTTACAAGATCAAACGGTTCATAAGTGAGAGAGTTTAATACTTAAAGCAACAGTCACTGTGATTGTAACAATTGAAGATTTTGAAAACTTTGCAAAATATCAAAAGGATTTGAAAACTTGAAAACAATTTTGCAAACTCTACACTCTAACTAGAATGTTTTCAAACCAAGTTTCCTTAGACTGATTCTTAAAAAGAATTAAGAAGGACAACTTATTGGTTTCAAATGATTTCTAGATGAGAGGGTAAAGCACTGTGAAGTAACAGTGATTTCGACTGTCACAATTGAAGACTTAGAAGATTTTTTGCAAAGAAAATTTTGAGTTCTTAAAAACTGATTTTGCAAAAATACTTTTGATTTCTCTGAAAAGTCTTGCTTTTAAAGTGAAGAGAAAGGTTCCTTTTATAGAGGACGCACACAAGAGGAGGCAAGCTAGGGTTTGTGAGTCAAAGGTCTTCACATGTGATGAAGACCAACACTTCCCCAAACTTGCACAAAAGAAGGTACTTTTATTGAGAGGCAAAAGAAGAAAATAAGGTTTGTAATTATCCAAAAGAAGCCTTTGATTTTTCAGAAAACAAAGAGTGGAAAACAAGTCACAAGATGACAAGCTTTCACAAAAATGGCAAAAAGGCATTCCTTCTTTTACAAAAGACCAAGGAGTCAAATTGGCACAAAGAGGAAACAATTTGAATTGATAATTAGCTAAACCTTTTCCTTTTTCTAGAAACCCAAATCTTTAGAGAAGAAATCTGAAAGTTGTTAATTAAATCCAAGCCATTTAAAAAGATAAGAAGGATTTTCGAAAAGTGAAACCGAGTTTCAAGTGTTACGGACCAAGGTAACAGTCCAGGCTATTGTTACTTTCAAGAGTAACAGTAGTCTTGACAGTTGTTGTTGCTTTTAAATACTCTACTCCCTAACTTGTACATTAGATGACACAAATTACTCTAAATCTTGGGTAGCAAATTATCAATCATTCTTGACTTTGATATTGATTAATTCTTGCTCGAGGAGGTTGCATTATTCCTGAAATGGTACACTTACAAACACGATTAAATTGGGCATGTCATCATCAACAAATATGTCCTAACAAATTCCCCCTTTGATGATGACAAGCCCCATAAAATTAATGTTCCCATTGAATTCCCCCTTAAGTGGTCAGTCGAAGATAAATCATGAGAGTAGAAATAAGAGCAATGTAGACTTAAGAAACACACAAAGCCTAGAACAAGATTACTAACATATATAGTCCACCATATAGTAAGAGTTTAATCAATAAGCAAGTAGAAAGAACATGAATTTTCCCTTTTCCCCCTCTTGACATCATCAAAAGGGTAAGAGGCTACCCCCGGACACAGAATAATCATGCATGAGACGTCACATGAAAGACAACCATGATTGCATCATAATAACAAGGTCAACATAAAGCAAAGGTTTAAACATGAGTTCAAACACAAAGTTCAACAAGGCTAAACCATAGTTTAATTAGTACACCACCGAATGATAATGAGAGAGGGACAAGACGTGTAAGGCAAAAGACAAGTTTAATTATGGGAAAATTTAGGGTGCAGAAGTTTGGTCATCGTTTTTGAGGATAATGAAGAAGATAGCAAAATGGTTGAGGTTTGACAATAAAGGTCTGAGTCACAGCCATCTCTACTGTTGCATTGGACTTTGTATATTGAAACCACCAAGGTATGCACCGATATAAGTTCTCAACATATGATGAAGGAACATCAACTTCTCATATTTTCCTTAGTACATAACATGTGATGGGGGAACATCAACTTCTTATATGTTGCTCTCATTTCATGAAAATTCTGGACAAATTTGATCTTGACCTTTGAGCATAGCAACAGTGGCATACACTGTGACTTCCTTTCAATTTCTTCCAAATTTTTGCTTTACTTCTTTTCTCAAGACCGTCACATTTTTCAATTTCATCTATCTCGTTTCCAATAATCACCGTGACATTTCGCATATTGCCTTCCCGTTTTTTTTTTTTTTTTTTTCGTTCTCCAATTTTTCAACCAACTTCAATTTTCAATTTCATCTATCTCCGTTTTTCTAACCAACTTCCCAATCATCTCTTGATGCATATGTAGAACATGTAGTTGTTTGGTTCTTTATTTCACATAGACCTTTGCAACATAAGTGAATTGAATGTGAAGGGGTGAGGTCTTTGGGTATTGAAAATGAAGGATTTTGAGCAATTTGAAGAGTATAAGAGACATCCATTTGACGGTGGTTGAAAGGGTTGGTATTCGTATTGATTTTGAGAGGGGATGTGTCCTCATTCAATAGGGTATGTACCATTAAACACAAGACTAGACATGCGGTTGAGTGATTATTAAGCACAAACATGGTTTATCGATTATGGACATAACATGGAATGAATAGACTAGAATAAAAGATAGCAAACCCGTTCTAGTCAATCATATGAGGGATTAGTTGAATTCACACAAAGACTACATGTAATTAATTAAACCAATTTGTAACCTAAGTTTTTCAAATTGTTCTCTTGCAAGTGGTTTAGTAAATATGTCGGCAATTTGATTTTCGGTTTTGCAAAAAAAATAAGTTTAATATGCCCTTTTTCTACGTGATCACGAATAAAATGGTGACGAATCTCAATATGCTTAGTCTTAGAATGTTGAATCGGATTTTTTGGAAATATTTATTGCACTCGTATTATCATACATGATGGGAACGGAGTCGTAAATAATTCCAAAGTCAAGAAGTTGTTGTCTTACCCAAATAAGTTGAGAACAACAATGTGCGATACTAACATACTCACCGGTCGTTGAAAGAGCCACCGTATTTTATTTCTTTGAGCCCCATGAAATGAGACACGGACCCAAGAATGTTGCAATACCGGATGTACTCTTTCGATCTACCATGCAACCCGCATAATCCGCATCGGAAAAACCTATAAGGTCAAATGGACAAGGGAAGGGGTACCACAAGTAGAGATCTTGTGTTCCAATCAAATACCGAAGAATTCGTTTAATGGCTTTGAAGTGAGATTCTTTCGGATTTGCTTGGAACCTAGCACATAAACAAACACTAAAGAGAATGTCGGGGCGACTTGCGGACAAGTAAAGAAGTGAGTTTATCATACCTCTATACACCTTTTCACTAACATTCTTACCGAGTTCATCTTTGTCCATTTTGGACCCGGCTACCATAGGTGTATCATGAGACTTACCATTAGTCATCCCAATTTCTTAAGCATTTCCTTAATGTACTTTTGTTGATGGATCATGATTCCATTCTTTGATTGCTTGATTTGGAGCCCAAGGAAAAATCCTAGCTCACCCATCATGCTCATTTCAAACTCCGATTTCATTAGTTTCGAAAAAATACAAGTATAGGAGTTCATTTGTTGCACCAAATATAATGTCATCAACATATACTTGGACAACCAACAGTTCAGCTGATTGTGACTTTAAGAACAATGTTTTGTCAACGGAGCCTCTTTTAAAAGCATTTTCAATAAGAAATTTAGACAATATATCATACCAACACCTAGGTGCTTGTTTTAAACAATAAAGAGCTTTGTCTAATTTGAAAACATGGTTAGGCAAATCATTGTCTTTAAAGCCCGAAGGTTGCTCTACAAAGACATCCTCTTCCAAATATCCATTTAAGAAAGCGGTTTTGACATCCATTTGGAAAAGTTTAATGCATTTGTGAGCCGCAAAAGCTATAAGGCTTATTGCGAAAGACCCATCTAGTACCAATGACGGTACGATTAGATGGTCTAGGGACTAAGTGTCATACCTCATTCCTCTTGAATTGATTGAGTTCTTCTTGCATAGCTATTAACCAGTCAGCATCAGTCAAGGCGATTGTTACATTGGCTGGTTTAACTTGAGAAAGAAAAGCATTGTGGGCACAATATTCATCAAGATGGGCAAGATTGTTGAGGGAGGATCTTGTTTGAATTCCAGAATTAAGATCACTTGTGAGATTTGAGAGTGGATGAGAGTTTTGATGTTTCCACTTCTTTGGAACAATGGTTTCTTGTCCCCCCTCATCAGTGACAGTCTCAGTGACTGTTTCCTCCTGATTAGAGCGGTCATCCTCAACACTATCCTGAGTTGCTTCATTTCTGGAAATGGAGGCAATAGTCGTTGGGTCTGTTGCATTCTGAGAAGAAACAATGGCAGTAGAGTTACCACGTGTTCCCCCTAGATTGTTGCTTTCATTTGGATGCAACAGTCCCTGAGGTTGTTGACATTGGCAGGTAATAGTCCGTCTGTCTGTTACAGGGCGTCATTGTTTGGAGCTTCCTCATCCGCAAACACAAAGTCTTTTCTCACAAGACCAATCTCAAATTCATTCTCATCATCTTCATCATCTTCTTCCTTATTTTGTACCTGTCCAAGAATGGTAGATTCATCAAATATGACATGTACACTTTTTGAATTTAAAGGAGCTTCTAACATGTTTGCATCTAGCACGTTCATCACATAACTTATCAAATTCAAACTTCATGTTAGGAAAACCTTCAACTAGGTCAAGTCTTCTAAGGGTATTAGGAGTTTTAGCACTAACATGTCCAAATCATTTGTGCCACAACCAAGAGTCATTTTTCATTACACTTATGCAAGACATAGTATGACCGGATAGCATGTTCAAATCGGTTAAGTAAACATCTTTGACACGTCTACCTTCACGAATCGACTCATGGGTTGTAGTATCAACAATACGACACAAATTAGCACTACTTTCAACAATATTACCCTTATCACAAAGTTGAGAAATACTAAGGAGATTATGCTTCAAACCTTTGACAAGCCGCACGTTGTCGACACAAAGTAATAACGATGACTTACCAACCTTTCCAATGCCTATTACTTCACCTTTTTTTGTTGTCACCAAACGTTACCGTGCCACCATCATAAGCTTTAAGTGAGAGAAATTGGCTTCTATCACTCGTCATGTGACGAGAGCATCCACTATCCAAGTATCAATTGCGGCCGCCTCTCACCAAGCCCTACACAAGATTAGACTTTGAGTTTAGGAACCAAAACAAACTTGGGTCCCCTTTTATGATCAACATATCTCACAATGTCTTTCCTAATTCACATTTGCTTTACAACTTTAATGTTCTTGTTAATGTCATTATGTCTTTTCTTGCAAGCATTAAAGACATGATGATCATTCTTACCACAATAGTTGCAAATAATATATTCGGGAAGACCAACATATTTCCTTCTCCTAAAGTCGGGTTTAGGCTTCTGGATGTAACAGTCGGACTGACTGTTCCATTTAAAACCTAGACCGGCAACCTTATCACATCTTTTGGGCTGATTTGTTGGAAAGTTTAAAACATTTTGACTACCTTCCCAATTCTTTGAAACATTCATAGCCTCAACAAGTTCCTTGTTTAGTTCCTCGACTTTGAAAGTGAGATACTTGTTTCTTTCTTTAGAGCTTCCAAGCTCCCTTTTCATTATGTCATACTCGGATTTAAGCTCCATGAAAGTTTCAGATTTTTGTTGAACATTAAGCTTAAGACTCGAGATGCATTTATCTAGGTGAATGATTTTAGAACTAGATGAACTACATTCGGGAGAATCATGTTGAAATTTGACAAATTTTTCGTGAAGCATTCTAATTTCCCTTTTGTAGGCATCTATGTTAACCTTAAGACATTCATTCTTCTTGGATAATTTAGTGACAAGTTCATTTGAGACTTCATTGTTACTGTCAGAGGTGACAGTCTGAGACACTGTTACTTTAGGTTCTTCTACCTTATCAGCTAGGTCATTAATGACGCCTTTGAAAATAGATTTTTCTTTTAAAAGTTCATCATTCTTTTCAACTTCTATAGACAATCTTTTTTCCACTATGAAGTCATGAGTGTGAGCATTGAGTTTCAACACAAGATATCCAATTCTTTCTTTAGAATCCTCATACTTAGATGTCATGGTAGATTTGGACGAACAAGGATACCGTGAAGAATCACATTAAAAACAGTTATGGTAATGGGATTATGGTAGATTTGGACGAACAAGGAGATATTTATCTTAATAATTCAAATTCTGGAAAAACCAAGTATATGAAAGGTCGAAAATTGAAGTTTGGTGAGTTTAAACAGCTTTTATCGAATTATGGTAAAACGACTCACTTGGTACTATAACTGCCTTTATAAGGCCCTGAGGCATCTCGGTATCAGTTCCTGGTTTATTTTCGACTACCACAGCAAGGTTTGTCGCAGGATGTGGCGTATATTTGACACTCTGTTGATCAAGTATTACCCCGAAATCAAGGCCAAGGGCTGGGAAGTTGTGTTTGTTCCCCTAAAGTACAAGGACCGCTGTTGGAATGGACAATTGGTGGATCGTTACATCTGGAACGGTCCATATGTGGACCTGGATGAGATGCCATGGCCTATTATGCCTCTATCTGCTGCAGATAAAGCGTGTATCAAGGAAAAACTGTTTTTTTCCTGAAGACGAAAATACCAGTTACCTCTTTGCTGTCGATAAAGATGGCAAAATTGTTTCCAAAGACGTTCAAGAGCGCCTACGCGATCATGGGATTACCGAATCTCTATTTGCTCATGTATTGGAACTCGACTTGGCTTATGGCTTGGCTGAGATGCCTTTATTCGACTAATGTTATTTATGCCTGCTTTTGATTCCTACATTTGTATTATTGACATTATCAATCTATGTTACTCTGTATCAGTATGTCTTTAATTTACGTATTATTATTGTTGTATTCGTTTTTTATGTTTGTTATCAAACAAATGCATCTTGATACTTTGTAGTTTGAGTAAATTGCAGCATATATTTACATATATATGTGTTAACGTACGAACTAGATTAATTACTTTTTTTTTTTTTTTCAGATACATTTTATTAATTTTCAATATACACTTCTTATTAGATACATTTTATAACACAAGTAAATACACTTTTTCTACACCAAAAATTCTAGAAGCAGTTTTACACTTTTTACACTCAGATACACATTATATTACTTCTCAGATACGCACTATTATACTTCTAAATACACAAGTTCATACTTCCGGATACACATTGTAATATTACCGGACACACATGGTTATACTATCGGATACACATGTATCCACCAGAAATACCATGTGTATTCCGGTGGTAATACAATGTGTGTCTGGGCTTGTATTTTGTGTATCCAACGCGGCCACCACCCCCACCACCACACATGTGTATCCGGTAGTTATACCATGTGTATCTCGGGTGGTATTTAGTGCATCCATCACCACTGCCACCATCGTCACTGCCACCACCACCACGCACAACAACATTCCCACCGTTGACCCCAACTCCGGCACGACACAACTAAAGATCCGACGCTAACCCCAACTCCGACCCACCAGTGTCGCGGCCAAACTGATAATCGAAAATTGATTTTTTTTGGGATGTAAATTTGAAAGGACATTTCACTTATAGTGATACAACTTGATAAATCCAAATTAATTCAACCGCCAATTGGTTTAATTATGGTTCAGGTAAAATTGATTTTTAACACTCCGAAATTGTTTACAAATGCAATCTAAGGAATTATTTGATAGTGTGTGTTGCTTGACAAGATTTTTCGAAGTATCAAATCCGACCCATTTATTTGATAGTGTGTGTTGCCGGATCTTACCCATCAACCTACCGGAAAATGACCAAAGTTGATATCGACTCCACAAATCCCCTACAAGATGTCACCAACCTCAATGATTCGACAGCAAACTGAAATAGCGATAGATAGGTAACACACGGGTTCTTTCCTATTCTAGGACGCCTCCTCCAAGCCAAAAGCGGGCTCTGAAGGAGTACTTTGGTGGTTGCGACTTGCGACTAAAGTGGGCCACCAAGAACCAATAAAGCATCATCTTTTAGAGCCCCGACTAACTCATCACAGTCCTTCACCGGATGAACAAGGTGATGTTCTTGGCGAGGGTTGTAGTCGGCACATGGAGGGGAGCTATAGGCAGTCAATAGCAACAAATCAATCGGATAATTTAGAAACAAGCACTTTGTCGGGAAAAAAAAAATCAAAGATACATATGTTGCTACATTTAACAAATCTCCGAAGCCCAGACGATCCTCAAATTGGCAACAAAATTCTAGTTACTACACACCCTTTAGCGATATCGCAATGTACAATGAATTACAAACAAAGAAAAAATGGGAATATGATCATATAAAAAATCGAAACATAAATAAAGGAGCCTATATTACAAACATGGCAATATAAGGGAAGACTGATGATGATACACAACAAGAACTTCAATCAGATGTTACACTAACTTTGAATCAATCGAAAACAAAACAAAAATTGATAATCTCACCCTTTAATCAGAAGATGTTAATATACTTTGACATCTTTGTCCTTGCACAACATATGCCACTCCTGAAGTACGGCGGCTTGAAGAGCAAGATGCTCCACTTCCTCGGCCGACAACTTAGACAAAGTGGAAGGTCCTTTAGTTCTCTCTTCTTCCTCTTCTTTCTTCTTTTCTTTCCTCTTATCTTTCATCTCCTGCCTTCTCTTTCTCCTTTTCTTTTTCACCTCCTCGTCTAACTCGTCCCCGCTACTTCCATCTCCTTCTTCGTCTTCCACGTCACTATCAGACTCGCCGATTTTTGGCTTTGGTTTGGCTGCCTTAAGTAAGGCTATTCTCTCCATTGATGTTCTAAGCCTTTCCGTGGCTGCTGATTTAACCTCGTCTTCAGGCATGTATTCACAACCGCCGTCTGTGAGGTCGTCTAACCAACCTTGTAAGTCGGACTCAATTTCCTTTGTGATTGAAGCATCGGATGCTCTAACTACGAATTTGCACATCATTGTAGTTGTTTCATCGCCCAAGTCTACATTTCGGCTTACTTCACTCGCACCAAATATCATCATCCATAGGAAACCCCCATGCCACGTTTTAGCTGCAAAACAAAGCTGTTCCCAGGAGAGGGATGTTAATAACTGAAACTCTGTAAGGGAAGTGGACTGTATATGGAGGACTACCAAAAACTCTTCAAAGAAAATGAAAGGTAACCAACCAACTCTCAAAAAAGTTGAGAAAAAAATACACACTTGGGAATGGAGAGTTGATTACTATGACAAGGAAAATTAAAAAAAAAACTTGCGACTACAGTTTGTTAATTCATTTATGTGAATGATGATTGATTCTGAAATTTAATACAATGCTCAAAAGGTGCCTGGCAGAAGATCATGCAATGAGGGAATCTAAATCAAAGAATACCTGAAATCCAGCGACTGTGCGAATGATGTGGGAACAAACTTTATGGAAAGGCTTGGAATCCAGAGATTTTAATCCACTAAGGAAAGGTGACGCATCGTATTGCTTTGCGGCAGTCGCCATAAAGCCACTTCCCTCGTAAGTATATGTTCCAGTATACTCCACAATAGCAGGCAAACTTGGCCATAACCGGAAGTACTCAACAGGGGATATTTTGTGTGGAAGAAGCAGCTCTGTCAACGGAATTTTGTACGGCTGGCACCTCAGGATCACCGGCTCCCCTATTTCTGGCTTGGCATTCACTTTTTGCCGTATAATCTGGGGATCTTCTTCAGCGTAGTCACCTTCATAATCAATGGCTCCGGTGCCATAGAATGGATAATATAAGACTTGAACCCAAAAGGCACATCTCTCAAAATGTGAAGCCCCCACAGTGATACTGCAAGGCACTGGATCCTACAAGAAGAAAATTTTTTAGTTTTATAGGTAGATTTTAGGTAAATTAACACCACAAAACAGTTTGAAGGGTAAATAACTAAATACTTAAATCAACCAGTTCTGTTTATGTTTTTTCCCGATAAAATAATGCTAACCAGTCTTAACCCACTCGATGCACCTATTTATTAACTAAATCCTATACTTCAGAAAGAAAACTTTACTAAATTATGTACTGTAGTTGCTATTTCAGAATACTTTTATTCATGTAGAACATCACCTTACTGCTAAAAATAGGTTTGAACCATAAAAATAAACAAAACAAAATGGTGCATGAGCCACGGGCCAAAAAGAATGTGAAAGACGCTTATTATCTTCACTATGATATTGTCAATGTCAACATGAAAGCCTTATATAGACAACGGAACTGAATGATAAGTGAAGCAAAGATTTGAATTGAACCTGAGAAACAAGATTACGCAGCTGCCGCACTGCCTGTGGAGAGCCGTCCATGAAATACAGTGCCCCAGTCAGCCCGACTCGAATATCAACTCGGTTAAGTTCAATGTCAGTCAAATTAATAACCTGAAATCATAGATTCACTTAGCTCTAAACAAGACAATTGAGAAAGTTCAGATGTTCAAGAAGATGACTCCGACCTTCAAGTGTAGAGTGATTCGCCCATCACTTGGATCTGCCAGATGATATGCTTCAACGTAGCAAGGATCGCTACTGCCTGACAAAGTGTATGCTCCTGGTGGGATCTTCAGTAGGGTGGAGTCTATCTTATTTGAAAGCAGCAGAGTTAGTTCACTAGGATCAGGCCTCCACAACTCCAAAATAGCCTTATGAACCAACCCCTCCAATTTTCTATCCTGAGCCGCAGCTACTTCATAGAACTGAACAGTCAACTTATGGTGGCTAAATGGGTAGTCTCCTCTGGCTTCGCTAACCCCAGCCCATCTGGATTGTAAACACTTCTTGTAAATATAATATATACAAAGGTTGTATCCTGGATCCTAAATACTATACAGCATGAATAATTCTCCAGTCTAGTAGGAAACGGTCTCGCATGTGAGGCCAACTCATATCCTTATGTATTTCTTGTTTGTTATAGGATTAATGGGGTGGTCTCATAGAAAAAAAAATCATTTCGTGTCAATTTTTGTGATAATTACACCCCCCTCCACAAATTGAAGAGAAAGGGCAATGGAATTACATTTACTACAGAAACAAGGTACTGAACCCCTTTACGACTGTGATACATATACTAAACTCAAATAACTAAAAGAAAGAAAAAAAGACAAGTATTTTGGCCGACGGCATGAAAAAGCATTGAGAATGGGAGGGAGGAGGAAAGATAGAGAGATCACCTATTCTCTGGATGTTGAGTAGCATATTTGATTCTTTGCAGTATCAAACGGCACTGATGCTTATTGACAGAATCTGCCAAGCCATTGGTTCTGAATTCCTCAAGCTCTTTACTAAGTAACTGACCAGCCCTAGCATTCCGTGATCCTAATCGTTGAGCACTTAATAAAATAGCTTGCACATCTTGTAACCTATTTGTTGACATTGCAGATGAATCGATGTTGAACAACACCTTGTGGATATTAGCCACAATGATGTTTAGGGGATCCTCAGGATCATCTGAGAGAAGGGGATCTAAACCTTCAAGATCAATGTGCTCGGCCAGCGACCATATGATGCGCGCAGATATCCTAGGTGTATTCACCTACAAAAAATCAGTGTCGAGAGCTACTTAAGCATCAAGTCATAAAAATGGAGGACCTCCTCAAAATGACATCTACCCTACTGTTGTTGCATTATCCTTCCTAGGAAATGTTACATAGCTCTTTCTGCATGAAAAGGAGAACAGACCAATGAAGCTCACCACAGCAGTGTAACAACCCCAATAATGAGTTACCCCGTACGAACAAAACTTGTCAATCATATCTTAAACACTTAAGGCCTTGTTTGGATAGAAAAATGGAAGGAAAAGGGAGGGGAGGGAGAAAGAGCGAAGGGAAAGGGAGAAAAGGGGAGGGGGAACGGAGTACGGGTGTTTGGATACAGTTCCCCCCCCCCCCCCCCAAATCATTCCTATGGTGGGAGGGATTTTGATTTGCCTTGGAGGAGGGAACATGGATCCCTCCCTCTCCATTTCCCTCCACCCTCATTGCTAACCAAACAAGGGATTTTATATCCCTTGCCCCCCTCCCCTTCCTCCCCCAAAATCCCCTCATCCAAACAAGTCCTAAAGCAGCCTCCATTTAAAAATAAAAAATGGGAATTCACAGTGAACCTAAAGACTCGAAGAAGAGAAAAAAGGGAAGGAGGCAAATAAAATTGCCCATAAACTCTCTACTTATAACAAACTGAATAATTTTTCAGAAATGAACTGGTAAAAAATTCTTTAACAGCTTGCATAATAAATATTAGTAAAGTAAAAGCAAAATAGACTTCCTCAATCTAATTCTATCACAAACCAAAGAAGAATTCTGAAATGACCTTGAACTAGGACAACTTACCAATAGATGTCAAAGTTTAATCAATAATTAAAAATTTTACAGCAAATTCGGAGAAATACTAGGAGTCATTCATGCACCAGGCAAAGAACCATTACAAGTTAATGTAGAAATGTGCTGTTCACAGCAGTTATTAAGCTAGGCAGAATGCAATTGTATACAATAATGGAATCATTGGGCAAGTAAAAGACAAGAAACAAACAAACTAAAGAGTTATTACAACCAACCTCACGTAGATCCTTCACAAGCTCACGCTGAAGATTTTGCAACCGCGTCTCATTCAGAATTTGATCTTGTGAGGCACCATCCTTCACTTTTTTTACTCCTCCCCTAGTATCAAATATATGGCATAGCCTAACAAGCAACTTGAGATAGCAATCAACTGCATAAGTTCTACCCTCGCAGTCCCACTTAACACAAGGCCTACAAACTTCCACAACTTCCAAAGCTGGCTCTGTCCAATTTAATGCACCATACCCAGTACCATAAGCAAGGGCACCAATGACCCTGCTTTCCATACCAGAATTTTTTTGCTCTGGGAGCGGTAAAGACAACTGGAAACAACTTTCTACCAGTGAGGCCACTAATTCTTCCCTGAACAAGTTCTTGCTGGTTACACTATTAAGATCCTCTTTTATCCTTAAATCTTCGAAAAGCGAAGCAATGTCCGTTCCGGAAAGAGGTTTTTGCCCTCTGCGAACACTCTCTTTGGCAAAGAGATCAACACATAGAGCTGTACGGCAAATACAAGCTAAAGCATGCATACGATCAGATTCAGCCCTCAAGTTTCTTACCATAAGAAGCAATCTCTTGAACAACGACACCTGCAGCAGATAAGTCAGGAATATCAGGTATCTATCTATTGTTTATAGGAAGCAACTTCCAAAGTAAAACAGTTCTCTGTTAACGTTCTTGCTTTTACTACCCTCCTTAGCACTCAAAAATTTGAATCCACGGCAATTTTAAACTTGCGATTCACATTATCTACCCTAGTATGTTTTCTACATCTGTACCTAAATACATTCTTGGAAGAGATCTAAAATGGAAACTTCGGAATATGCATGAAACAAATCGCAATTGACAACGATCACAGCCGCTTACTCTAGATCTCAAACTATGTTGCACACTTGCACTCCATAGCCAGAAGACGGGTGTGTTTACAATACTTATCAAAAGGAAAACTACCGGAACATAATGAGGTAAAATAAAAAATCACAGCAAACGAGAGGATTGCTGTGAGATCAATCTAATTATCATGATCTATAATTGGCAGCCACTCCACAAGTAAAAAAGATGCAGCAACCTTCCAAATACTAGTTCAGTACAGGGAACCAAAGAGCATACTTATCAGATGGGATTTACAGCTTAAATCAGGCAATTTCAGCAAACATTGTTCATCAGCAGAATTGACCATTAACGCAATACTCATATGTCCGCTGCTGAATGCTATTAAAGCAATCTACTAATAGAGTTCTACTTAACGCTAATCAAACAAACGCAACAATGTCAGCAAATCAACAAGGGAAAAAAGCCCAAACTTGCATAATAAGATCACAAACCGGAACATAATGATGTAAATAAATAAACACAGCAAACAGGAGAATTGCTCTTAGATCAATCCAGTTATCATCAGGTACGATCTATAATTGGCCAGTATAGAGCAGACCACAATTCCACAAGCCAAAAAAAGACCGCGGCTAAGTAGCTAATTTCCTAATGATAGTTCCGTAACAGGGAACCAAGTAGCAAGCTTAGCCATTGGAATTTCAGCTTAAACCAAACAATTTCAGCAAACATTGGTCATCAGCAGAATGGACCGTTGACAAAATACTTGTATGCTACATTATACTGCTGAATGCTACTATTAAAACAATCTAGTAAATGCTGAACAAAGGCAACAATGCCAGCAAATCAACAAGGGGGAAAAGCCGAAACCTGCATATTAAGATCAAGGAGGTGAAGATTAGTAACAACAGCCCTAACAATACTCTCCCTCCCAGACGAAAACTCCTGCCTATCCCAAAGTGTCAAAATCGCAATAATCGACCCAGATGCCCACTCAGGCTTCCCACCAGGTACATCAGCCAAATACAACATATTAATCGCCACCTCAAAAATCAAAGCCGGATCCAAACTCTCCAAAAACGGCGACAAATGCATAACCACATCCGAAACCCCAACAAACTTCTCTGCATTCACTTCCCCAACCACCCCACCTCCACCCCCTTTCTTCTTCTTCGAGGACAACTTCCTAATCCCCTCAACCGACCCACTAGCAACCGCCTTAACCGCATAAACAACCGGAAAAACACACACCCTAAAATTCTCTACAGGCAAAACAATCGATCTAGCCATTAACGAATTCCTCCTCTTCCAAACAAAATCAACCATATCCGCAACCCAATTACTCCGAATCGCAACCGAATTCTCACTATCAACAAGCTTATCCCCCGCTAATCGACTCATCCGTTTACTCTCAAACTCCATAAACAATCTCCCAACACTTTCAAACGCAACTTTCGCAACTAAATCACTCGAATCCAACATATTCTCCCCAACCCTAACCCACCAACCCGAAACCCGATCCAACAAATTCACATTCCCCTCACACAACACAACCAAATCATCCCTCGCCAATATACACCCTAGGGTTTCCGTAATCGAAAACCGTAAATTAGCCGAAACCGAGTCGAAACAGGCCGTGATCTTCGCGTGGTGAGCCGAAATTAAACCGGACAAGAGATGCGACGGGGTGGCGGAGAGGAAGGAGACGGAGGCGGCGACTACATCGGGGTCGGGAAAATCGAGGTCGGAAACAATGCCGGAAATTAAAGTATCCCATAACTGCGGCGTGAGTCGCGGGGTGGTTCGGATTAAGTCGAAAGCGAGTTTTTTACATACGGCGGAAGACGGGGCGGCGACGATTTCTTCGACGGCGGTTTTGGCTAAGACGGAAGTGTCTCGACCGGCGGCGGATTGTTGGAGGGATTGGAGTAATGCGCCGGATTGGCGTAAAGCGTCGTTTGAACGAAGGTCAGCTTGGATCTGGGCGAATAAGATGTCCATTGTTGACAGTGGAAGGTATGGTGGTTGTTTGAAGACGGTTTTAAGTTAAGACGTACTCACAGTCGATTGGGTGGGAGGGGGATCATGGTGTTAGAGATTTAGGATTTTGGTGTAGTGGAAATATGGTAATGGATGGATGGATGGACTAGTAGACTAGTAGTTGTCCGGGAAGATCAATTTTCATTTTTGCTGATCTTACCGTAAGTTGTGAATTGTGATAGAGACAATCAAGGGAGTAAATGTAAACCGGGTAAATTGGTTAACTGAGTCGGGTTCGGATCAAGTCGATTATTCTTTGGTTAACTATGATTTTTTGTTGGAATGGATGAATTAGATTTTTGCTTTGTCATCAAAAAATTAAAGTATAACTCAAAATTATAAGAGTTCAAAAGAAAAAAAGAAAAAAACACATAAAAATCCAATACGCATCTCCCTTATACTAAAAGAATAAGGATTTATGAAATGTTTTCCCTCCAAAAGCACTTCCTTAATTAAGGAAACAAATAAGATTGATTTTCTTCCATTAAAACCATTATCCTTTTATCATATTTTCTTTCATCAAAGTATAATTTTGTTATTAAACTCTAAAATATAACTATTGATTAAAATAAAGTAAATTTGATGTACCCATAAATTATATACTGCTAAGTTTTCCATTTGGAGCTATTATTAATGATTGAGCGCATAATTACTTGTAGGAAATAAAACTATAAGCTCATATTATTAGCTTATATGATGATTTTTTTTTTTTGGAAAATTTATAAATAGACGTCATTAATAGACACATTTACTTTTCTTTTTTTCCTCCAATCAAAATACTTTAGCGCGAAATATGAAAATTAATAACGTGTCTATTTAAACTATAACTAAAACACGCTAAAAATAAGAACGCTATATATACTGTGCATGCATTGCGCGGGATATAAACTAGTATTACTAAATCCCGCACACTTTTTATGACTTTTTCCAACTTTACCCCTCTCATTCCTTACCCACAAACAACCCTAAAAGAGAGGAAGAGCCAACTGAGAAAGCCCACCACCAGCCGCTCCACTACCCGACCAGCGACGGAAAGGGGGATGATCGACGGCGTCAGAAGGTTGACGGTGACATCAGGCCGACGATGTCATCAGTTCGACGGCAACGGCAGGTTGACAACGACGGTAGAAGGTTGGATTGACGGCGTTAGAGAGTTAATGAAATGGGACGATGTTGGGTCGACGGCGGGGTGATGATTGGATGAAGTTAACGGCGAGGGGCCGACGGTCGGCGCCGATGGTGGGTGGTCGGTGCTGTGGAAGGGGGAGGGGGAGGGGGAGGGTGGGTTGGGCGTGGTGTGTCGAGGATTCTGGAGATTGGGGTTTGGAATTTTTTTTCTTTTTCTTTTTTAAATGAAGGGTAATGTTGGAAAAATTAGGAAAAATGTGTTGTATTCAGTAAAATTGCGTGTTGGATTTAGCAGTTACGATTCTTTATGGTTGTACAACTATGCAAATTAGGACTGCAAATTAGGGCAAAGCATATATCAGATATCCGATCCAAAGTGCTAGTTCGGATCAGATATCCATATTGGAAATCGCGAAAGTAGTAATTAGGCCCCTTAACTCTGATCAATTGTGAAATTAAGCCCCATAATTTTTATTTGGAGCAATCAAGCCCCTTAAGTTTCATCAAAAGTGAAATTCAACCCCATTTTTTAAATTTACACAAGAATTTTAATTAAAAACAATATATTAGTATTAAACAATTTATTAAATAACTAAAAATTACTAATTGCAACTTTACGAATTTTTACATAATTTATTAATCATTGAAGAACACTTTTACATACATATTTAGTAAATTGTTTATAATTTATATAACATTCATACATATAGAATAAATTGTCTATATATTATAAATTCAAAATAAAATAATTCTCAATATTTAATATAAATATAAAAGTTCTAAAATTATAAAAAAAAAAAATTTATATTTGATAAATTGTATTAAAAGTGATATTAATATAAGAATTTGGTGAAAATTATGAAAATGGGGTTGAATTTCACTTTTGGTGAAATTTAAGGGGCTTAATTGCTCCAAATAAAAGTTATGGGGCCTAATTTCACAATTGATCAGAGTTAAGGGGCCTAATTACCACTTTCGCGATAGCCATACTAATTGATTTCTTTAATGTGATATGCAAGTATTTAACTATTTAAGCAGCGAAAAGGCGTATTTAGGAATTATTTACTTTCTATAAATACTCTTTTTTTTTTCTCCAGCTCCACACGGGTGATCGAGGACTAGAATAATTGTGTATTTTAAGGTAAGTTTTTGGATTGAATTTGTGGAATTTATGCATACTATATATTGTGTTTTGAATTTGGATTTAATGACATGCAAACCTTATTATTTTTATTTTGCAGGTTACAACTATTTATTTACAGTGGTAGGCAAGATTTACTGTATATTTATCTGTATATTGTAGAATGAGGAGCAATAAGAGGGTAAAGATGGAACATGAATTCCGAGAGGTGATGACTTTGATTCTAATTGTTTGTTTAATTTGCTTATAATCTCTTTTCAAAATTAATATCATGTTTATTTACCTTGATGATTTTTATTAGTAAATCCAATCTAATCCCTCTTTCCCGTTCATTTGTTGTCCTTTTACATTTTGGGTGTCTCAGTAATTTGTTGTCCTTTCTATTTTAAGAATGAATTTGATCATTCACACTCAATTTATTCCACCCTCCCTCTTTCCTTGATCTTTGTGTCAAAACCAAAGGACAATAAATGACCGGGACGGAGGAAGTAATAAGCCCGCTACGAAACACTCTATAGTTGACCACCTTTCCCTCTATTACGGGTGCACCTAAGGTACCTGCGTACTGTGGTAATGTTGTTGTTGCTGCTGTATTGTTATCCGACCCAATTAAATTTACGGTCTCCTGTGGATTTCTCTATTCAATACTTTCGCAAATTCTTGTTTCAAACGGTCACTTTTCTTTTAAATTTCAGACGGCATATGTTACCATTTTATCGTTAACTGTAACCACAATGGTTACAAAATTCCGTGTTGCTGCTTTAGACCAAAATGGCCCGTCTGAAGAAAGAGCAACTGCAATACTTCAGTATTCTGCTATGAATGAAATGGAATCTTTATTTCATTCAGAAAGTAATATGTACATTTTCTGTTTCCTTGTGTGTTGATGCAGTCCTTTCGACAAGCCAAAAAACTGAAGGCTTGTAAAGATCCTTTTACTCGTCTGCCAGATCAAGTTATAGCGTCTCATATTCTATCGCGTTTCACACTTGAGGAGGGAGCGCGATATTGCATCCTTTCTCATAGATGGAAGAACCTCTGGGCTTCCACCATTGGTTCTAAGTTAATCTTTGCACCTGAGCATCTGCGAATTGACGAAAGGGCGAAGTTGTTAGCTGAATTCAAGGCTAATTTTCCAGGTCGTCGTAGAAAACGTTCTGAGATTCAACTCTCTCGTCAAGCAATGGATCGTTTACCTCTTATAGAAACCGTCAGTAATAGAATCAAAAGGCTAAGACCGTGTTTTGAAGGTTGGATAAGCAATGTCTTGCAAGGTTATAGCATGCCTGAACTTGACGAGCTTTGTGTTCGATTCCCTTTTGATTCCAGGAATAACGACTCTATTGATACGTGGGTAGAATGTGCCTTAAAAAAAGGGATAACTCGACTTGAATTGGATCTGTCTAAGTGGGATGTAGGATTTTCCCGGGGTGTAGAACTTTCCGGGCCATATATGTTTCCTAAAATAGACAAGCTCCAAGGAATGCTGGCTAATTGTGTTGGTTTAAACCTAAGAGATGTTCGTCTGAAACTTGTGTTCATCTGTGCTGACGTGATTGAGTTTATGGTAGCACATTTTCCGATTGAGCGGCTTTCTATAGAGTTCTCAACTATATTTAAGCAGCTGAACATATCTGGAGAGTCGGTAAGACTGAAGACTCTGGACCTCATCAGTACTAGAATACATGTCAGGGCGGCTACAATTTGTCTCAGGATATCAGCATCAAGTCTTACGTCACTCACGTTTTCAGGGGGGGAGAGTGGGCTGCTTTTAGAGCATGTTCCTCGTCTAACAGAATTGTCAGTTGATAAAGAGTTTTGCACAACGTTTCTACCGTTAGGTCTCCAACAACGAGTATACATGGCTGGACTCAAGAGGTTGGAGTTGGCCATGTCCGGGAAGGTAAAACTGTAAAACATTTTCTGAGAACTACTGGTCCGATTCTTGTGTGTATATATCTACCTGATCTAATATTTCTGTTTTCTGTCTGTACTAGGCTGTTCGTAGTAGTATCGACTTCCCGTTAGAATTCACTACAACTTTGAATCTCGAGGAGTTGAAAGTTGAAATTCATGGAAGAAAAGAAGCTTGTTTTCTTTGGCCAGTTGTTCTGATAAATGCTGCTCCATTCCTGCGTAAATTTTCTGTAAAGGTGAATTCTTCGTGTCTTATTTTTTTCCTGATTCACTTTCCCAACAATTCCTCCTGGAAAATAAAAACTGATAATGTAATATTCCGTCTTTATGACAGCTACATACGTCACCTTGGTCCGGCCAACATATATGGGACGATGACTACGAGGTCAGTAATATGTTGTCACCTACAGTTTTCGGTTTATTATATAACAGTTAGTATTTTCTTGTGATTTTGTTTTTGACGTGTGTCCTTATGTCAGCCGAATGTGAATGAGAGAGAGTTTATCACACGTCTTCGCATACGTCTGAACCCTATAAGGTCTGCAGCCAAGCAAGTGCGACATCATAAGTACTTGAAGAAGGTCGAGTTGCATAATTTCACTGATCATCGACGTGAGTTGGAACTTGTTCGACATTTGCTTCCTGTTGAAACACTTGAGCAGATTCTTATATCATCAAATCATTATACTTCGACTCTGGTTGAAGTGATAGCTACAGGGCTACCCCCAGCTTCAAAAGCCAAACTAATTATCCTCTAGATTTTCCACATTTATACTCCCTATGTCCCTGTTATTTGTTGTCCTTTCTATTTTAAGAATGAATTTTGATCATTCACACTCAATTTGATCATTCACACTCAATTTGTTCCACTTGTCATTTAGTAATTGGTTCATTCTTCTTTCCTTGGTCTTTGTGACAAAATCAAAGGACAACAATTGATCGGGACGGAGGGAGTATTTATTTTATATTTTTTTTGTAATAGTTCTTGGGTTTAGTTTCCGTACCAATTGATAATAATGTATCCGTTGAATTTGATCCTTTCGGTTTTTCTATGAAGGATATTGACTGTGATTGGCTTGAGAAGCGATTTGCTTTTTACTTCTTGTCACTCGACTAAAGATTGGAACACTTTTGCTCTACATTGTAATATTTGGCCTGTTTTACTTCCGTTTTACGTATTTGCTAAATCCCGCACACTAGTTTACTATATCCCACACACTTTTCCCCTAATATGCCATAACTACCCTTCGTCTAAAAAAAGAATTGTAAAGAGTTCTCCCCCCCTTCTCTCTCTTAAAACCTTATCAATTCGATAATAGTTGATGATTATGCATTGAAATTCACAATTATCACATGTAATTTCTTCACTTTATCAACAATTATATTAATACCGTCTTTTTTAATCGATTTAATTGATGTTTTTTTTAATTGAAAAGAGAACTTTTGCAATTAGGGTTTGGAATGACTTTAATTACGATTAAAGTTGGGTTGTAGCAGCAACTTGTCCACCACTCATTCAAGACCTTGAATTCCCGTCAAACGGTGCCGATTTAGCGCATAAACTGGGCATTGTATATTTGTATTATGCCTCTCTAATTAATGAACAGTCGAGCAAAGGGGACAATATTAGTACAACTAAATAAATCTAGTTATCAATTTCATACAATTATGTGTTCAATTCTTTTATTGCAGCAAGATTATGTGAATTGGGTGATTGGGAGGACGCAAAGATTGGGTGTTTTCTTATTTTTCTTGTTTTTGATTTTTCTCTTGGTGAGGGTGAGAAATGGGAGGGGCAAACTCGGAATAAGACGGAAAAATGTGCGGGATTAAGTAAAATTGTGTGCGGGATTTAGCAACTTCCTAGTTTTAAGACAAATGCGCCACCTTAAGAGAGACCAACCGTAAGACCTTCGTCATAATTTCAGACATCAAAGATTAATAATGTACTAGCATAAACAGGCTATTGTGCAAAGATATAGGAAGCATTGCTTTCTCTACGATACCATGTGTTTCATCACCAACCGTATCAAGGGGGATAATATTCTCTCCACGAAGTATGTGCTTCATATTTACCGGGGACTCCAGAAAAGAAGGGAGTACCAGTACCATCATTTCTAGCTAATTTACGTAGATTTATAGACATCATCTACAATACCGTCATCTCTCTATGACCAATCTACCCTTCATAAGAACGGATTTTTAAAAACACTACTCAAACTGGGGGTCTGGCAGCCATCTGTCTTGCACGCTGAGCAGATCGTCTTCTGGTATAAACGCCATGTAATTTCAGAAAGCCAACCACAAGGAACGCAAAGCAGTTACAGACTTGAATGATGTTAACATCTGTATAAATGAAACTATCATCAAAGAAGCAGACGAGAATCCTAGATCTGTTTAAGAATGTAAAATCTAAGCACGGTAGCTGAAGTAAACATGAACTGAGATTTAACCTTTTTTTTACATTATCGAAGACCATACCTGGAGGGATGAAGTTGAACGGGCTAATCATGTATAGAAGTGCCAAAACCACCTGCAAGCAATAGGGAAAATTAAGTTCAACCTGGATGACATGAATCGAGATACGGTGCCCCAGAAAATATTCAATATCAACAAAAGCATGCCATTTTTCCAATTAACAAACACTAGTGTAGAGCCGACATTTAGATTGAGTATTTTTGGAAGATTTCATTAAGTACCCGCCTTGAAGCAGGGAGAAAATAGAAAATGGAGGGAGTATAATTGAAGGGGAAGTTCTGTACTTCCGTGCGCCAACAAATCCCACAAATATTTTATTTTGATTGACCTTTAAGTTGAAGGTTCAAGAAATTAAAACAAATTAAGCATATATGACAGACGACTCAACTGCAAAACAGCGCCATTTGTGAAACTGATTAGAGTAAGCTTGATCAGGATCTGTCATATCACGGAACATTCTTTTGGCAAGAAGAGGAGTCTCACGAAGTTTCTGTCAAAAACAGGATTAGTATGATTAGTTAACACGAATTCATTCTTTGAACTAAAATTCTCAATATGAAAAATAACCAAGTAAACATTAACAGAGGCATAATGATAGAACAGCAGTAGCACTCAACACATACACACTGCAGAAATCAAGGATCAGTCTTTTGATGTTGGCAACTAGATAATCTACTTTTTGGATATAAATATGAAAGCATGAGTCTCAAAGGTGGCTTCACAACAGAACTCGTGAAGCGAGGTACATGTCAGACTACAATGAAAGAGATAAGAGTTCAAGAAAAGCTTCAATTTTAGCAAACCAAGAAAGTACTCCCTCCTAGTCATTGGAATTGCAACATTCGCAAACTTCTCCTCGCATATTTGGATAAATGTTGCAATTCCCATGAATAGGACTATAGGAGGGGAGTAGTATTTCGCTAATATTAAAGGGTTCATGAGAGAACAATATCATCAATGATTTCTATGATACAAAACCTACAAATGTTGTTGTATAGGTTCTCAAACAATTGTAGTTCTATGATTACTCTCAGCCTACAGACCACACTATTATATCTCAATATTAATTCGAGTGTTTCTAATTAAGCTGAAAAAATGGAGTATTGGAGGAGGTTAGACGGAGGAAGAACTGAAAAGGAGTTGCCTAGGAATTTTTGGTATTAAATCACGGTTTGAGATTTGATCTTGGAATTGGTCGTTGCAGCCTGATCTTTCCAGTTTGCAACAAATGTGCGCACTACCACCTCAAGATGTGGTCAAGGTAACCTTCAAAAAACCTTGACAACTCCGGCATATTGCAGTATCACTACCGAGATTTAATCTATGTTACTCCGACACTTCATTCCAAAAACTTGAAAAATTTGCAGAAAATAGCCGTATCCGACACTCGACACGTGTCAGAAACGACACCCATGTCGGAGAGTTGGGGTAAAACAGGATGTAATAACTTGCCTAGGATAGAAGAACCATTGCACTAGTCAGAAAAATATTAATTCATTCATAACGAAGCTATTAAAACGAGAAAGTATTATAATGTGTGTTAACTGTTAATATCACATTGCCAACTACATCAAATTGCTGATGCCAAGACTATGAAAACTAGTGATTTAAAGATGCATGCAGCTTTATGTGAAACAAACAGACACCCTCTAGTTTTAGAAAAAACAGAAAGAGTACAAGCTGTTCTTTCAAGCCTGCATTACTGCTTTCATATTCCAATGATTGGAGTACGCTAACATGAACTGACACGAGGAAACACCATTTCAAGGTGGGAAAATTGTAAAGAGTGAAAAGAAGGAAATAAAAAGTAAAATCAAATAAGAGGCAAATAACTGCAGTACGGCACTGTACAAAGAAAACGAGAATTCTCTACTGAATGAGAGCTAAGTAAAAATGTGAAGAAAAAAATCAAGAGGAAAATGTATCCTCTGTTAAAGAAACGACTCCAAGGAAAGGAAAACGGATTGAAATATAGCCTTAAAGTTAATAAAAAAAAATAAAGGTCAAACACTCAAACCTCGTCATTCACATGGATTATTACCTCTACTCGGCCTTTTCCAACATCATTTTTCTTCAATCCACAAGTAGGGTCATATTTATTCATGTTTTCTTTGGTTACTCCTCACCCTCATTAACTTATTACTTCCCCACTCCTCAAACCTCCAAAAGAACAACAAATTCAATAAACAAGACACTAAGACAGTAGAACGACTAGAGGAATAATCAGAAGTCAGAACAACCAGAAAAGAATTTTAGTTCGAGAAGGAAGCTTTCTATTCGGATGCTGATAGAATAACCTAAGAATTAAGCAAGACCAATGATAGACATTATCAAAATACCGGAATAATGCCACGGATGCCTCCAACAAAAAGATGGTTGTATTTTTCAATTGTTTTCAGAGTTGCTTCAGCTCCATCCTCATTGTAATGGTTTGTGGATGCCAGTGGGGTAAGACTCTTGATGTGGCTGCAGCACATAGGGCATTTGCAAGGCTGAAATGGAGAGCCATGGTTCCACACTTGTAAGATACAAGAGCCTGCAGCCAATAAAAACCATATAGTTCACGTACATTGTTTGACCCAATAAGTAATTTTGTAGTACAGTACCGCTGTTTAAACCGCACAATGTCTTATGATAGAGCGATAATTTCATCACTGTACATAACACTGATTCCTACATCTGATAACATTGCTAGAGAGAATGCCACCCAACAAATATCCAAAATTTAAGTGGATAAAAACATTAAAAAAATGGTACCTAGAAGAAATGACAATGAGGGGCTTTAATTGTGCATAACAGTTACGGAAGACTCAAACTCGCAAGTCGCAAGCACAAAGCCGAACTGACCAAGGATAAATGGAAGTAGTTTAGTATTATGCTTTATTTGGCTCTTTAGTCATAGGAATGTCGGATTTTTTTTTCCTTTTTTTCTTTGGGGGGTTAACTCTTGTAGGTCCTTAGCCTTGTGTCCTATTTAACGAGGATAGACGAAAAGAGCAAAGGGAAAACATCTGCATTTTGTATTAGAGAAGAACAAAGGGAATAACCTAGTAGTATCTCAAAATGTCTTTACGCGTCCACAAGTTCAAACAATGTCCCTCCAATTTCCAGAAAGGTAATGCACGGGCAGAGTCGTAAAGGTCCAAAAATGGCTATACAACAACAATAAGGACTAATGACCCCATATAACAAAAGGCGGCAGCAACAACAACCAAACATTGATTGTACAGATTTCAAAGGTAAATTCGTACATTTGTACCCATAGCTAGTCAAAACTGGTCCAATTGCTCGTTTATTGGAGCAAGGCGAGCAACAAAGATCAAAACAAGGAGAGGCGCAAAGGTCAAGTGGTGGTAATCGAGTGTCGAAAGTGGAGGTAATGACGGACCTATAACTCCACATATAGTCATATATTGTACTCCAATTTACTATTCAGCCCAATATTCTTGCATTTCTTCCACATTTCCACCTTCCACCACCACCACCACCACCTTCCACCACCACCATAGTAACAATTACCTCCTTTTAGAGAAATCGCAAACAAAAGCTTAACCTCATGGTTGAGGCCAGTCAACGCTTCTATACCTTACTACAACTTCCTTCAAACCTCGACATTTCACAAATAGTTTAATTCACACTAAAAAAAATAAAATTGACTAAACACACAATCAATCATCCTTCACCTTGGGTGTGTTTGGATTGAGTGATTTGAAGGGAAAAGAAAGGGAGGGAGAGTAGGGGATTTAAAATTCTTTATTTAGATAACAAATGAGGGTGGAGGGAAATGGAGGGGGAGAGATTTGGAGGGATCCAATTTCCCTCCTCCAAGCCTAATCAAAATCTCTCCAACATAGGCAAGATTTGGAGGGAAATTGTATCCAAACACCCACGCCGCATTCCCCCTCCCCTTCTCTCCTCCCCCCTCCCCTCCCTTTCCCTCCACTATTGCTATCCAAACACACCCTAAATTAAGAAAATGATAACGGTAAAGATGAAATATACTCTTATTTCATTATGTTAGAACACTACGACCACCTTAAATTAAAATCTACGCCCTCCTTCACAAAGAATATAAAAGGTAACCAAATAATTGAGACGGAGGAAGTACTCATAATTTAGCAGAAATCTTGCAGGATTATTCGGTCCAGCTTGAGAACAAAATACACAACCACAACAAAAACACAACCCAATTCATCATACCGTGCTTCAAAACCCTAAGAACTCGGATAATGCAAAGCTATAATTAACTCAAAACACAACAAAAACTATCTGTGAAAAATGCAACCAAAGAATTCAGCTTTATCATGTAAAAATCACATTTTTATGCTAAAAAAGCGCTAAAAAAATACTTCCTCCATCTCAATCATTTGTGTATGTTGATTAATAAACTCGGAGTGAATAATGTTACGAGGAAAATAGGAGAGAGAAGTAAAAATCAAATCTTTTTGCTAAAAAAGCACTAAAAAAATACTTCATCCGTCTCAATTATTTGTTTATCTTTGATTAATATACTCGTTCACCCCGAGAATAAAAAAACAAAAGTAAATAAATGATTGAGACGGAGGTAGTAATGTTACGAGGTAAATAATGAGAAGAGAGAAAGAGGGAGAACCGCAAAACCAGTGACCGCAGCTAGTACGACATGGAATAGTGAAGTCGCCGAAGCAAACGGGACAAACGTCGTCGTTTGGAGGTGTCTCCTTCATCTCCCACTCTCTCCATCTTCCCCTCATTTAGCTCCTTCAGAGTCACTGAAAAAATGTGAATTTGTGAATTGGTTCTAATTTTTTGTTTAAGACCGTCTTCTTACATACGATTAAAATAAGGAGGTTGCGAGAAATCTCAAGTTATACACGGTTTTAAGCAAGACAAATCGGTGAATTGAAGGTTACTATATTTGACTAAATATGATGTGTGTGTGGAAACTTCATCGAATGTACTATTATCCTATTTAAGTCCAATTCATTTTTTTAACTTTAATTAAAATATTTGATATAAATAAATAAATAAATAAATAGAAAAATAAACATAAAAATGAGCTTCTTTAAGAGGAATATGGAATACTCGTTATCTTCTTCTTTTACACTAAATCGACTCAAGATTAAATTTGACGGGGTTTGAACTCAGGTTATGAGTACATCACTCATGACTTTATCAGTTAAGCTAACTGATAACTGATATTTGATGCTTGTAAATAAATTGAGGAACATATTATTATTAATGAGATGATCCGATAATATAAAATCACAAATTCACCTAACTAAATTCGGCTCTACATTAATGAAAACAGGTCCAGTTACAATTACAATTTTTCTTTTATACGAGTCATAGTCTCATAGAGGCGAATATGATGCCAATCATAAATAACACCTCTTATAATTTTATCCGCTAAGCTAGCTCACATTTAGGATTACAATTTGTTTGTACCTATATCTCTTAGCAACAACTATAAAGTAAACTAAATTTAAGCAACCCAAAATAGCAAGCAAATAGTAGAACAAATCAACTCTCCCTTGATTCAAATCATCAGTTAGCCAACCTAGCTTACCATTGGTAGCAGTAAGACTATGCACCATGCTCACTACTACAGCACTCAAGTAGTTCGCTCCGGAGACGGAACAATAGAACAAAGAATTAGCCATGCTAGCCATGTTGTCCGGAAACTGCTTGTTAAAAAACTCTATTTGTGCAATTGTATTAAAAGCTTCAGATAATCCCATAACGGCCAATTGCGGTATTAACCACATGATCGAGATATTTTTGTGGTCGTTATTAGCCATGTCACGTCTTCTTTGCTCGACTAGTCCCGCTATAAAAATGGACAGGATAGATAGTACAAGGCCTATCCCCATTCTCTGAAGTAGGCTAATTCCCTCCTCATGCTTTGTGACTTTACGAAGTATAGGAACGACAAATCTGTCGTAGATTGGTACCCATATGCCTAGAGTAAGCATTGTGACGACTGCTATTGACCCGGGTGGAATTTGGAAATCGCGTCCAATGTGCCTGTTCATTAGGATCGCTTGTGACACGGTTATGGTTGGTTGTTGAGCTGTTGATATGAAGCAAAGTATACCAGATGCCCAAATTGGGACAACTTTTATCAAGCATTTCACCTCTTCTATGTGTTGAATGCTCGTCAACGACCATTTGCTTGTTTGTTTCGGTGTACCGTCTAGGTCGATTTCACCTTCTAATATTATCCCTGCTTTGTTTAAGAAGCTGGCACAAAATCAGAACCATTAGATTTTGGCTTGAAATAAACATAAACTTTTAGTATAGGAGAATATAGAACGGATAACGAATTTAAAAGCGAAATATATTTCAATTTATCCTTAAAAGTATAACTCGAACTTTATTGAAAATAAAACTGTTTGTGTACGTAATCATTTCCCTTTACGG
This sequence comes from Silene latifolia, assembly GCF_048544455.1. Taxonomy (NCBI): domain Eukaryota; kingdom Viridiplantae; phylum Streptophyta; class Magnoliopsida; order Caryophyllales; family Caryophyllaceae; genus Silene; species Silene latifolia. Next base: position 9,398,523 of record NC_133534.1, on the reverse strand, counting down.
CTGCCAAACAAAAAAAAAAAAAAAAAAAAAAAAAAAAAAAAAACCTCGAACTACCTGAGTTGGTCTGTTAGAGGAAGCTTGGATACCGCAGGTCCAGTCACAGGTGGATCATAAAACATCTCGTCTTGAACACCATCGGAAAGTTCAAGGTGACGCTTTTTAAACGCAGCCACAAGAACTCCGAAAATGTTAGTGAACACACTGTCTTGAGGCTCAACATACACGTACAGCCTCGTCCCAAAGAAGAAGAGCAAAATGGAACAAAACATGAGAAATGTCGGAATGCCAAAACCCCAAACCCAGCTAACCGAGTCTTGCACATAGACGACAACAGTTTGGGTTAAAACGACAACAAGTGAAAGACTGGTGTAATACCAACTGTAGTAGCTACTGATTCCTCGTCTTCCTTTTTCCGTGGTTTGATCAAATTGGTCTACACCAAATGGTATACTACACGGTCTAATGCACCCTGCTCCGATGCTTAGAAACCCGAGACCTAGTATCAAAACACTTAACTGTGACTTATTCGGCTTTGCACATGAGTTTACTACCTGTTGTATATGATTCACTGGATCAATGTATGAACAGCTTTCGGGTTTTAGGCTTGGTACTCCTGCTGTTAATGTTAGAGTAACAAGTCCCTGTAAAATGTTCGACAATTTGTTTTAGGATGAAACGTTCCTCGACTTATATTATAGAGGATGTAATGGACTCACTTATTTTGTAAACTTACCAGAAAAGAAGCAAGGGAACCAATAACAATAGACGGAAATCGACCAATGTAGGCATCAGAGATAAAAGCACCGAGCAACGGCGCAAAATTAGAAACACCATAGTATACATTGATCATGGTTGCAGCACTCACTGTGTCCATGTGATATTCCCTCCTTAAGTACACCATAAAGTTTGCTATTACTCCAAATGTTGCTAGCCTCTCAAATGTCTCATTTCCTGTATGTATATATTCACAAACAAAAAAATGACTAATACGCGCCAAATGAAATAGGTAAACAAACTACCGGAACAAGTGAAGTGACTTATTAACTCCTATTCTCAAGTCTCAATTCACTTGCCTATCAAATCTTCTTACACATTCCTAAAAGACAATATATTTACACGAATTCTCATTTAAGACGGATATATCTGTTTTAAATAAGAAACGGATAAATAGATACCACATAACAAGACACAAGTGGCCTTCAAAATGCCAAAAAAGATTGTTCCTACTCCCTACTATCACCATGTAGTATTATTTGGCTTCATTTTAGAGATAAAACAGTTATATCCGTCTTAAACAAGACCTATCTGCATTAATATTAATCGTGCCAAATGAAATAAGTAAACAAATACCGGAATAAGTGAAATCTCTTATTAACTCCTATTCTCAAGTCTCAATTCACTTGCCTATCAAATCTTCTTACCCATCCTAAAAGACAATATACTTACACAAATTCTCGTTTAGGACGGATATATTTATTTTTAACATTTCAAAATGCCAAAAATTTTATCCCTACTATCTGTTTGGATCCGTTTTAGATAAAACAGGTATCTCCGTCCTAAGCAAGACTTATTGTACATACTCGAGCCCAAGTTGCATAATCTTCTTAGAAAGAATCTACATAATACACCCTAACCAATAAGAAGCTTCCATTTTATTCAATCAAGATTATGCTTAGTTATTTATGCCTAAATGTTGTTAATTTCAATTTTCTTATCAGATGGGGTGTACGATGACGTGATACACCCGAAGAATATAAAAAAATTTCATCTTCTTAAAGTAAATAAGTAATGCAATAGTTAAGATATAAAAGGAATTAAAAGGAATCAAACCTATAATATAAGGCATGGTTTTCCATCCTTGCTTTGTATTGTTTGATTTCACCATTAAAACTCCTCTTTTTTTATTATCCTCACTTAATTCTTGTTTAGTTTCCATGGCTAATTAATTAATCTTTGCACTATCTTTGTGTTAATTAAACATTTTTTCATAGAACAAATTTGCACCAACTATTTACAAGTGATCAAGAATTGAAGGGAGAATTGTTGGGAGTTGTTTTGCCGTGTTGTGCTAGCTAAGTTGTGTGAACCACATATGAGTAAAACTATTTCACTGAGTACAAAAGAGTACAAGATGACTATTACGATACAAAATATGAGCCATTCATCCTAATTCGATTCCGTTCTTTTCGGCTGAAAAGAGTTGAACTAAACTAAACTGAATGGTATGAGTTTTAATTAAACTTGTGGTTACTTTAATAGTCTTATAGTAATAATTTACTAGTTTAATACCCGTGCAAAGTTGCACGGGTACAAATAAAATTATTTAACAATTAATATTTTTTACATCAACTTGAAACTTCTTACTTCAGAAAATGACCTGACCCGACCCGAATTAAACCGAACCAGTGAGAGACCCAAACCAAACCCGACCCGAACCCAATCCAATTGACTCGTTTATCAGGGTTAAGTGTATATTTGCGTTAGGGTTGAGCAAAAAATCCGATTATTCAAACCGATCCGATATCCGATCCGATTTTTTGGATATCTGATCCGGAAGTTAAGTTTGGTTTGGATATACGATCCGAAATCTTTGGTTTTGATTTGGATATGGATATTAGAATTAAAACATTTGGATATCCGATCCGATTCGAAACTATAGTTTTCTATTATAATTTTGAGAAAATACAATTTTATTTGAAACAACAACTTAAAATAAATGTTTAAAATACTAGTGAAATATATAAGTGATACATAAATTTTATGTTGAGAACATTGGAGTGAGAATACGAAAGAAAATCATCATGTAGGAAGATGAGTATAATCGTGTTTCAAACATAATTTTAAAGTAAATTCAAAAGTATGGATATCTGATGGATATCCGCATCCCGATCCGATTATTTTGAATACCCGAACATTGAATATCCAAAATATTTGGTTTGGATATTGGATATCGAACTTTAGGAAAGTGGTAATTAGGCCCCTTAACTCTGATCAATTGTGAATTTAGGCCCCATAACTTTTATTTGGAGCAATTAAGCCCCTTAAGTTTCACCAAAAGTGAAATTCAACCCCATTTTCATAATTTTCACCAAATTCTTATATTAATATCACTTTTAATACAATTTATCAAATATAAAATATTTTTTTTATAATTTTAGAACTTTTATATTTATATTAAATATTGAGAATTATTTTATTTTGAATTTATAATATATAGACAATTTATTCTATATGTATGAATGTTATATAAATTATAAACAATTTACTAAATATGTATGTAAAAGTGTTCTTCAATGATTAATAAATTATGTAAAAATTCTTAAAGTTGCAATTAGTAATTTTTAGTTATTTAATAAATTGTTTAATACTAACATATTGTTTTTAATTAAAATTCTTGTGTAAATTTAAAAAATGGGGTTGAATTTCACTTTTGATGAAACTTAAGGGGCTTGATTGCTCCAAATAAAAGTTATGGGGCTTAATTTCACAATTGATCAGAGTTAAAGGGCCTAATTATTACTTTCGCGGGTCTACATGTTTAAACTGTGCAAGACATCCCCCCCCCCCCCCCCAAATGTTATGCTTGTTAAATCTTGTATCGGTCTTGGTGGGTGGGCATCCTAAATAAAGTTTATTAGTTTTCCAGAACATTTAGCGGAGAAGGATGCTTTATGTGTTTTTGAGAATATATACATCACATTAATTTTCCAAACAGTGCTTTGCTATGTACATGGTTTCTGGAATACTCCACTTTTACAATGTTTTCAGCTATAATACATTGAAGCTAAAATAGCGAATAACTCCTACGAAAGAGTGCTAAGGATAACACCGGCTTCATTTCTATTGCACCCCTTCATTCTCTTTGCCACTCTGCTTCCGAATTTTTGTATCAAAACAAGTCTTCAGGAATGCAATGTCGATGTTCTTTAGGATTGTAAATATAAAATGTGAAAAATCTATAGGATAACTAGTTTGGCTTTTGAAGCTGGTGGTAGCGACGTAGCTATCACGTTAGCCAGGCTTCGACTCTGGCGATTTGGAGATATAAGAATCTGCTCGAGTGATGAAACAGGAAGCAAATATTCAACAAGTTCCAACTCACTTGGATGCCCAAAGATATTATGCACCTCGACCGTCTTCAAACAATGATGATTTCCCACTTGCTTGGCCGCATTCCATATACGGCTCCGACGTCTGATAAATTGACGTCTCTCAATCACAAGTCTGTCATTCTCATTCGGCTGCAGACATAAGGATTAAGGACACACAGCAAAAATAAAATCACAAGAAAATACTAACTGTATATAATAAACCGAAAACTGTAGGTGACAACATATTACTGACCTCGTAGTGGTGCCATTCTTCCCACCAAGACTTACATGACGTATGTAGCTGTCATAAAAACGCGGAATAATACATTATCAGTTTTTATTTTCCAGGAGGAATTGTTGGGAAAGTGAATCAGGAAAAAATAAGACACGAAGAATTTCACCTTAACAGAAAATTTACGCAGGAATGGAGCAGCTTTTATCAGAACAACTGGCCAAAGAAAACACGCGTCTTTTCTACCGTGAATTTCAACTTTCAACTCCTCGAGATTCAAAGAAGTTGTAAATTCTTTCGGGTAGTTGATACTACTACGAACAACCTAGTAGAGAAAACAGAAATGTTAGAGCAGGTAGATACACACAAGAATCGGACCAATAGTTTGCAGAAAATGTTTTCACAGTTTTACCTCCTCGGACATGGCCAACTCCAACCTCTTGAGTCCACTCATGTATCCTCCGTTTTGGAGACCTGACGGAAGAAACGTTGTGCAAAAGTCTCTATCAACTGACAATTCTGATAGACAAGGAACATGCTCTAAAAGCAGCCCACTCTCTCCCCCTGAAAACTTGAGTGACGTAAGACTTGACGCTGATATCCTGAGATAAGTTGTAGCCCTGATGATCTCCAGACGCTTCAGCCTTACCGACTCCCCAGATATGTTCAGCTTATATATATCTGAGAACTCTATAGAAAGCAGCTCAATTGGAAAATGCGCTACCATAAACTCAATCACATCAGCGGAGACAGACACATATTTCAGACGAACATCTCTCAGGTTTAAACCAACAGAATTAGCGAGCATTCCCTCCAGCTTGTCTATTTTAGGAAACTTATATGCAGGAAACATACTTGAAGGGGAAAACATTTCACCCCATGTAAACAGATCCAATTCAAGTCGAGTTATCCCTTTTTGTAAGGCACATTCTACCCACGTATCAATGGAGTCATTATTACTGAAATCAAAAGGGAATCGAACAGAAAGCTCGTCAAGTACAGGCAAGCTATAAGCTTGAAAGACAGCGCTTATCCAACGTTGAAAACACGCTCTTAGCCTTCTGATTCTATTACAGGCTTCCTTAAGAGGTAGACGACTCCTTAAGAGTTTAATATCAAAACGTTTTCTACCACTTTTGTTAGTTTGCAGATGCTCAGATGCAAAGATTAACTTAGAACCAATAGTGGAAGCCCACAGCTTCTTCCATCTATGAGAAAGGATGCAATATCGCGCTCCCTCTTCTAGTGTGAATCGCGATAAAATATGAGACGCTATAACTTCATCTGGCAGACGAGTAAAGGGATCTTTACGCGACTTCAGTTTTTTATCTCGTCGAAGGGACTGCATCAAACACACAAGGAAACGGAAAATGTTAAGGTTCATATTTAAGAATTTTAATTTTGAGTAGCAAAAATCGGTAATTTTAAAACATTTTCTTGGAAATTTGGGGTAGCGAATACCCCAACTGCCAATACAAAACATGGGATGAGACGTAAACATCAACTAAGAGGTTGTTTCCGAATGACCATAATAATGAAAAATTCATGGTAACTTAGTATTGGATTTACTAATAAAAATCATCAAGGTAACTAAACATGATATTAATTTTGAAAAGGGATTCTAAGCAAATTAAATGAAGAATTAGAATCAAAGTCATTACCTTTCGGAATTCACGTTCCATCTTTACCCTCTTATTGCTCCTCATTCTACAAAATATTATAAATACAAATATTCTAGTCCTAGATCACCACCCTAGGATCCCACGTTCAAAAAAACAGGAGTATTTATAGAATGTTTTTATTTCTTTTTGGTACATACGAGTAGTATTTATAGTAAGTAAATAATTCCTAAATACCTAGTCCTAGTCCTACTCCTACTCCTACTCCTACTCCTACTCCTTAAAAGATACTCCCTCGGTCCCTCACTCCCTCCTAATCGCTATATAGAATCCGAATAATAATCTGATAAGGAAATAGGAAAGTTTCGTTTCGAAGAATATAGAGACCGGAGACTAACTAACTTTGTCAATTTAGGCCGCTTTGCGCATTCAATTCTCAAGATAAATCATTAAATCCCTTTCGAGTTGAAAATAAAAATATTTCATTTTTGGCATATATAGTCATGATAATGAGTATTAGGAAAAATTCTTTTTGTCATCCGGAGGACGGTATAAGGAGTAGATTGCCTTTGAGTGTAAGGAGTACCGTCTTCCCAGAGGACACAAGAATTCTTCCCAGACAAGAGCATACCAAGTCTACCACCACCATCAACGACAACGCCTTCATCCGGGAACTATTACAAAAAAAAATATAAAATAAGTATAAATGTGGAAAATCTAGAGGATAATTAGTGTTAGCAAATGATTAAAATTAAAATTAAAATTGAATTTGGACCATAAAAACAGGGGGGGAAACCCGAACAATAATCCGATAAGAAAATAGAGAAAAATATAAAGACTATAACGTCTATAAGGGAGTAACTAGCTTTTTGTCAATTTAGGCCATTTGCAAATAACTCTACATAAAATTTTATTTTATGTCGAATACTACACAATTTTTTGGATTATTCTCATTGGTACCCCTAACTAATTAACTTTTCTCGTCAGTAGCCCTGCCTTTTCATAATCCTCAATTGTGCCCCTAAACTTTGTTATTTATTCCTAACAGTGAACCTATCCTTTTTTCAGTCACTTCCTCTGTTAAAAGCTCACAGTGCACTGATGATGAGAATGCTCTTTCAAGAGTTATTGTGATTATCTTTCAAGAATCTACTACAATAATAGCAAACTTTTGAGACAAAGTTAATCTTATAAACCATGACATATCACTCGATATAAAATCAATTGTTATTATAGCAGCAATTCTTCATATTGATAATTAATTCCAACCCAACTCTCAGACTAAAAAAAAATAAGCCGAGAATCCGAGAACTATTACGAAAAAATTATAAAATAAATAGAAATGCGGAAAATCTAGAGGACAATTAGTTCGGCTTTAGAACTTGGTGGTAGCCACTTATTAGCTATCGCTTTAGCCTGAGTTCGACGCTCAGGATACGGTGATATAAGAATTTGCTCAAGTGATAAAACAGGAAGCAAATGTTGAATAAGTTCCGATTCACTTGGATGATCATAGAAATTATGCACCTCAACCGTCTTCAAACACGGATGATTTCGCACTTGTTTGGCCGCATTCCTTATACGGATCAGACTTTGCGCAATCTGATGCCTCTCAAACAGACTCTGATTCATCCGCTGTGACATAAGGACACACGTTAAAAACAAAATCACAAGAAAACAAAATCACGAGAAAATACTAACTGTTATATAAACCGGAAACTGTAGGTGGCAACATATTACTGACCTCGTAGTCGTGCAATCTATCCCAGTCGTAGCTAAATGACGTATGTAGCTGTCATAAAGACAGAATAATACATTATCAGTTTTTATTTTCCAGGAGGAATTGAATCAGGAAAAAAAATAAGACACGAAGAATTCACCTTTACAGAAAATTTACGCAGGAATGGAGCAGCGTTTATCAGAACAACTGGCCAAAGAAAACAATCGTCTTTTCCACCATGAATTTCAACTGTCAACTCCTCGAGATTCAGAGAAGTTGTCAAGTGTAACGGGTAGTTGATACTATTACGAACAACCTAGTACAGAAAACAGAAATATTAGAGCAGGTAGATACACACAAGAATCGGACCAGTAGTTTTCAGAAAATGTTTTACAGTTTTACCTCCTCGGACATGGCCAACTCCAACTTCGTGAGTCCACTCATGTATACTTCTTGTTGGAGACCTAACGGTAGAAACGTTTTGCAAAACTGTCTATCAACTGACAATTCTGATAGACAAGGAACATCCTCCAAAAGCAGCTCACTCTCTCGCCCTGCATACTTGAGTGACGTAAGACTTGATGCTGATATCCTGAGAGAAGTTATAGCCGCCGCGATTACTGGCACAAATATTCTAGTATTGCTGAGGTCCAGACTCTTCAGTCTTACCAACTCTCCAGATATGTTCAGCTGCTCATATATATCTGAGAACTCTATAGAAAGCCGCTCAATCGGAAAATGCGCTACCATATACTCAATCACGTCAGCATCGATGAACACACGTTTCAGACGAACATCTCTTAGGTTTAAACCAACACAATCAGCCAGCATTCCTTGGAGCTTGTCTATTTTAGGAAACATATATGGCCCGCAATGTTCTACAACCCGGGAAAATCCTACATCCCACTTAAACAGATCCAATTCAAGTCGAGTTATCCCTTTTTTTAAGGCACATTCTACCCACATATCAATAGAGTCATTATTACTGGAATCAAAAGGGAATCGAACACAAAGCTCGTCAAGTTCAGGCATGCTATAAGCTTGCAGGACATTGCTTATCCAACGTTCAAAACACGGTCTTAGCCTTTTAATTCTATTACTGACGGTTTCAATAAGAGGTAAACGATACATTGCTTGACGATAGAGTTTAATATCAGAACGTTTTCTACGACCTTGAAAATCAGCTTTTATTTGAGCGAGCATCTTTGACCTTTCATCAATTCGCAGATGCTCAGGTGCAAAGATTAACTTAGAACCAATGGTGGAACCCCACAACTTCTTCCATCTATGAGAAAGAATGCAATATCGCGCTCCCTCCTCCAGTGTGAATCGTGATAGAATATGAGACGCTATAACTTGATCTGGCAGACGAGTAAAAGGATCTTTACACGCCTTCAGTTTTTTGGCTCGTCGAAGGGACTGCATCAACACACAAGGAAACAGAAAATGTACATATTACTTTCTGAATGACATGAAGATTCCATTACATTCCTAGCAGAAAAACAACATTAGTAGTCACCCAGGGGCGAAAATAGAAATAGAATTTTGAGGTTGCGATTTTTCATCATATTATTTTATACTTCATATGTTAAGATTCATATTATTTTTTTGGAAATTTGGAGTAGCGACTATCCTTAGCAACAACATTACCACAATACCTTAGGTGCACCCGTAATAGAGGGAAAGCTGGTCAACTATTGACTTGACCATCTTATAAAAGTAGGTGTAGCTTATAAATGAGTCTCCTCACCATTTTAAATCAACCAACGTGGGACAATGCCCCAACTGCCCCGGGAGAACCTAGCTAGTAGCAGAGGGTAGCACCGCTATCCCAAATTTCCAAAAACGATAAAGATTATCTATTTTTGCTACCCAAATTTTTTAAATATAGAGCTAAACATAAGTATAAAACAACATTAGAAAAATTCACTACCCCAAAATTTTATTTCTAGGGTCGCCCCAGCAAGTGCCAACAGAAAACATGGGACGAGAACTAAACATCAACTAAGAGGCTGTTTCCGAATGCACAAAATCTCATTATAGACGGCACATATCCGTCTATAATCAAAACGGGCCAAATACAATACCATATTTCTAATAGGACAAACAACAAGTGGGGTGGTTGGGGCCAAAAATGTCACCACTTTCAAGCTATTTGACCCGTGTTGGATTTACTAAACATGACATTAATTTTGAAAAGGGATTATAAGCAAATTAAACAAACAATTAGAATCAAAGTCATCACCTTTCGGAATTCATGTTCCATCTTTACCCTCTTATTGCTCCTCATCCTAAATAATAAAGGGATTGTTGTAACCTGCAAAATAATAACAATAAGGTTTTGTCATTAGAAACAAATTCAAAAGACCATTTATAATTTATATAGTGCGTAAATTCCACAAATACAATCCAAAATTTGATTCCAAAAAACTTACCTTGAAATACAAAAAATCCAAAAATTCCAAAAAACTTACCTTGAAATACAAATAGAAATAGGAACTGGAGAGAAAGAGGAGTGTATTTATATCAAGTTTTTATTTCTTTTCTTTTTTTTTTTTTTTTGTGAGGAGGAGGTTGGATCCTCCCCGGATACAGGACCCCACCCTGCTAGGCGCCTGTACCATGTGAGTTTTTATTTCTTTTCTTTTTGGTACATACTCCCTCTTATAACCGGATAAGGAAATAGGAAAGAAAACCCGAATAACTGAATAAGGAAATATGGAAAAAAATATAGAATACGAGGAAGTGGTATTTATAGAAAATTAATAATTCCCATCGGTCTAGGAGAGCCTCACTTCTAGACCTCGCAAACCTGACCCGACTCGATAAGGTTGACCCGAGATCGGAAAGTAACTCAAACTTACTTGACCCGAATGTACCCGGAACTCAAATTGACCCGACCCGACCCAGACCAACCCGAACCTTGATTGACCCAATGTTGACCCGACCCGAGATGACCCACCCCATAGTTGAGTCAATTCAAAATGACTTAAACTAACCCAAAATGACCCGAAACGACAAGTATTATGTATGTATCACGATAAAGTTTCATTGGTTAAAACCATTCTTAATAGAGAGTTAAATTTCCGTTTGCAAAATAGTACCAAGTCATCAACTCATCGCCAAGAAACTGAAATGTCAATTACGGATTTCTGGTGAATCAAAGCTCTTCAGATATAATGCAAAAATGATTCCACACTCTGTAAAACACTACGGAGTACTATCTAAATCATAAGCGGAAACAAACAAAATTTCCGACCAAGTGCCAAAAGAACCCTGTAAAACACTACGGAGTACTATCTAAATCATAAACAGACACTTTACCTCGCTGTATCAAATACATGTATAACTAATCTCCTCTGTACATAAATAAGTTTGGTATAGTGACAATCAAAAGGTATTCCAAAAAGCGGAGCCACCCTCGAAACCCCTCCTTGTCATCTACGGACCAAAAAGGGGTTTCAGATCAGAAAACTAGGGACTCGGGTTATCCATGCAGATTGATCTATGCTCGGACCAGCCCAGATGAAGCAAAAGCCAAAAATCGTTTGGTCCTGGAAGCCGATTGAGCACACAGACCACTTTTAGCATGAATCGGAGTTGAGATTGACAGCATCACCCTTCTCTATACAAACAATGACGCAAATAGGCTCAAAATCACAAATCAAGGACCACCTATAATGCAAATATGCAATGCAAGCTCGTTCACCAGAAAATAACTACGCATCAAATCCTGGCAACGCAAATTGAGAACCGAAGGCTTCTACACGTGCTCGCAACTCCACAATGTCTTTGTTGTTTTCCAAACCCTTCACAAAGCATTTAGGCAACTTTCCATGTTCTCTCTGGATGAGACTAGTGATCTGAGCTGCCCTTATAAGAAAATCGGCAATAACCTCAAAATCTGTTTCCACACAACCCCTCGACGTCATTGCAGGGGTACCTGAGCGAGGCAAAAAAAAGGTAACTGGTTAACATTATTCTTTAACAAATTCTCCACTAGTCTGGCAGAAAATACAAATCACAAATATCATATAAAATTGTCAAAATTTGAGAGAATAATACTTATGCTTGGTTACTCACCAATTCTCACGCCTCCAGGAGTTATGGTGCCATTGTCTCCAAACAAAGCAACTTTATTCAGTGTCATATGACACGTTTCACATACCTTCTCAAAATTCTTACCTGGCAGATATGAAAAGAAATCGTTAAGATCTTGAAAAATGTTTAGAACGATGTCACTAAGAATTTAAGATATGCAAGGATACAAAGAGAGTCCTACCCGTTGATCTTACTAACTAGCAAATGGCTAAACAATATGGCAAATAGTCAATTTAACAGAGTAATAACATCAAAGGTAGGGTTTGACAAGGGAGTTTGGGGCACAAAATCCACTAATCATTTAGGTAGGTTATGAAGCTCTAATTTTCTCGAGTTTGATAAGAAACAGTTCGTTCAAAATGTGGGCAGTCGTTTTCATCTACCAAAAAACACAGAAAACCCAATAAATAGCGAAAATATGTTGTAGCGACATCCTAAAACAAAACCGTAATTCACGTAACTGATGCACTCAGCTTTTCATGAAAAATAAATCACGAACAGTTGAACATCTAGCTTACATTCCCATGAATCCCATCCACAAAAGAGTATCCATTAGTATTTAGCTCTCAAATCACACACTTTAGACAGATTTATCTGTCATTCCCAAGCGATGATTACGTCCACTCCTCTAATTTCAGTTTTTACTGATTTTGACAGTCGAAATTGAACTGTCGTAACAAGATACCTTTTTTGGCCTTGTTTAGGACAGCGGGTGGGAGATAATTGAGGCACTATCAAAATGTTCTTTTATTATTGATCACATTATAAACATTAAATATGATAAAAATAACAGCGATCTATTTCATTCTCCTGAGATAATTATTGAGTCCCCACTTTCCTTCCCTGGTGAAAAAACGGATAGAAACTGCCAGTGATCACAAAATGACTTGGACACAGTTGCTCATGATGCTGAGCGTAGCAAACAAGGACCAAGTACATGTCTATACTTTAATAAGTGCAGAGTTTAAAAGTCAAATTCTAGAGCAAAACAAAATCGAAAACAAAAAAATATTACCTGACAAGCCAAAAGGCCTTAGATCCCAAAGTAGCAAGTGATTGTCGGTACCATCTGTTACAATCTTACACCGTCTCTGCTGTAAAGCCTCGGCCAAAGCCTTAGCATTTTTCTTAACTTGTTGCATGTACGCCTTATACCCAGGAGTAGCAACTTGTTTCAAGGCTATAGCAAGAGCAGCAATGTGGTTATTGTGTGGACCACCTTGTAAAGCTGGGAATACAGCAAAGTTTATCTTCTCCTCAAAGTCGTAAAGCTCAGTATCATCAGATGGATTTAACAGCATTCCTCTCTTCCTTGGCTTTTTGCCTTTCCTGTAGAATATTATACCTCCTCTGGGACCTCTCAGACTCTTATGAGTTGTAGAGGTGACAATGTCACAATACTCAAAAGGGTTTTCACATTCCTGTAGGAAATACACAAGAAAATTAGGCATAGGCAGACATAACAATTTCTCTAATTTACTTTAACTTCTCCAATTAGACAATATCACTAATTTTAAGACAACAGGTGTAACGAAATAAAAAGCATGGGAGAACACATCACAACAATCTCGCTACTTCCAAACAAAAAGTTCATGACTCATGTAGATACTCAGAACAGTAAGTTTATAATCTCCTAGTTCCACAGAGCCTAACAAATACTCCGTACCACTTTACCATAGCGAGTTAGCAACTATAGTGCTTAACATAACAGCAATTACATAACAAATACTCTGTTGCATTGAACTAGTCACGAAACTACTCCATCCCTAAATCTTGATTACCATAGCCATAAAATTCCTAAACAAAAATATCATCATGACGCTCCAAGTAAACAATATACTAAAGTACAGCCGAGAGCTCAATCAAAACGAAGTTCCAAACAATCACATGACATCAAACATCTAAACCACAACATTAACCGGGTGCCTTAAGGGCTCCCGCAAATTGCAGGGTAGTAGGGGTAGGGATAGAGGGTCGGACGTCTGTAGCCTTATACTTATGTTTAGGACACAGAGAGGCTGTTCCCAAGACGAAAATTGCGTTGAAAAACTGTCATTTCACAATAAAAAAAGAAGGGTAGTCAGACAGTCAGTTTAGTTAGCCATTTTGCTTGAAAAATAAACACTTGAAAACCTCACCTTAGCAGCAACAAGGCCACTAATCTGAGCCATATCACACATCAAAATGGCACCACTTTTATCAGCAATCTGCCTTAACCTCGCATACTTCCATTCTCGAGGATAAGAACTCCCACCACAAATCAATATCTTAGGACGAAAATCGAGTGCTTTCTCCTCCAACTTATCATAATCCACAAGCCCAGTTTGAGGATTAACCTTATAAGGCAAACTCTCAAAGAAAATTGAAGCACCCGAAACTTTCCTACCATTAGGAGTATAACACCCATGACTAGTATTCCCTCCTGAAAGCGTATCCAACCCCATAATCCGATCCCCAGGCAACAAAAGCCCCGTATAAACCGCGAAATTCGCAGAAGTACACGAATATGGCTGAACATTCACACCCCAATTCTCGGAACTCAAGTCAAATGCCGCTAATGCTCGCTGACAACAAAGCGATTCAATCTCGTCTATATACTGATTACCTCCATAATACCTCTGCCCCGGCATTCCCTCGGAATACTTATTCGTTAAATGACTTCCTAACGCTTCCATTACTGCCCTGCACACGAAATTCTCCGAAGCGATCAATTCAATCCCTTTATACTGCCTTTGCGTCTCCTTTTCGATAATGTCGAAGATTTCCGGGTCAGCCAACTGTAAAGACTGATTCCCCCACGCCTTAACCACACAATTACGTGATTCGACACTCGATTCAACCATCGCTCGCTTCGTCACAGCTGTTGACGATGACGATACCGAATCCTCCCTATCACGACGTCGTTTCAAGCACATAGGGTGTCCTAATATCCGAAACTCAACCCCGTCATCATCTTCATCTTCTTCGACATCATTAATCGTATTGGCGCCGCTTTCACTTTCGCCTACGCTTCTTCGATTATCGATTCGGCGAGAGGTTTGGTCGAGCAATTGAAGAGCAAGAGAGGAATTAGGGTTTCCTCTTCGATTAGGGTTTGATGAAGGTGGTGGAAGTGATGAATTGTGCGACGAGTGTGAGAATAACCCTAACGATAAATTCGATTGCATATCCATCCACAAATTTCACAATTAAATTAATTCAATTACAATTACAATCACAAAATCAACAACAACAAGAACAATAACAAGGAGAAAACTGAGAAATTGATTGATTAGGAGAAGAAAAGGGGGAAATTTCCATGAAATTGGAATCGAGGAAACCCTAGATTAGAGTGTTCGGTGTAGAGAGAGGAAGAGAAATGAGAAACAGAGTGAATAATGACAAGAGACTTATTTATACTGTTAGTTTTGTGTGAGACGGTTTTATACAAAGATATGGTAATACGGATTCTAATTATGTAAAATCGTCTTACATAAAAACGGAAACGGAGTATTTGGATAAAGGGAGGGGATAAGATGAATCTGGACGTTGTAATAAGTGACAAGATTTACATTAAGATAATACGGAGTATAAAGCGGTTTTAAATATGTAAGACCGTCTTATAAAAGTATCTGGATTATTTGTAAAGGAAGGGGGAGAAAGGGGAAAAGGGATGAACCTGGACGTAGTTATAAAGGAAGGGAGATATTTATGGGAAGTTTGGACGGGTTCTTTAGCTTCATGCCTTCATGAATGGGGACACCATCTTTGAATTATATTATTCTAACCACCCAGGGTTGATATTTAAGTTTTAAATTAAGGGTTTAAGACCGTTTTATGATAAGTTACTTAATTCGTGAGTATGTGATAAAGTGATATGTAGTAGAAGTTGTTGATAAAAGGAATTTTGATAAGTTGTGGAGAAAAGGAGACCAATAATGATGGCGAAAGAATATGACTTTAGTAGGTGAGAGTGAGTACCAAGTCAAAACAAGATCGATTAGTTTGAAAATTCGAACATGGACTTTATTCTTTATGGAGAAAAGGAGACCAATAATGATGACGAAAGAATATATTTAGTCTAAATTGTTTAAGGTTGAATAGTAGTTACTCGTACTAAATAAACAGTTGTTGACGATGATGTAAAAGTATATTATATTATATAATGGATTACTTTTATTTTCAAGTAAAGTGGTTTTAGCATAAACTACATCACACATTTTCAATTTATGTTGAATCTAATTTTGGTTTGGTGGTCTCTTGACCATTACTCTTTCTTTCTCTTTTTTTTCTTTGACCATTTCTCTTTCTTGATATACTTAAAAGTTGAAGTCGAACTTGTCAGCTTCAAGGTTAAGAAACCAAATAAGAGTATTTATGTTTTCAGCAAGCCTCCCTCGTGACAGGCATATTCGTCATAAGTTTAAGACGGTCAAGTATTACCCGATATTATTCATATAGGTAAATAAGATAAAATAGATTGTTACTTCCTAGACAATGTGCTTTTGTCTTATATATGAGTATGGGTAGTACTTGACAAAGGTATTATCCCTCCGTCCCATTTATTTACGTACTTTTTACTTTTTTACTCTTTGTGAAGATTTTTGAACCAAAAGTATTTAATTATTTACATATTGGGTATAGCCGTATAGGGGGATGGATCATCTCCACTACCTCATATTTCCAGGATGTAAAATATCTTACTACATTACTAGTATAGATCCCGCGCAAATGCGCGGTTTTTAGATAGAGATATTTGAGAATTTAACGATTTTACCACTGCAATAACTTCATTTGAAATTTAATTATGAAATTTACGTTTAGATAGAGATATTAGAGAATTTAAAAATTTTACCACTATAATAACTCCATTTGAAATTTAATTAAAAAATATATTATTAAGAGGTAGAAAAGAGAAGGTTCAACACTTATACTCAGCCTAAGATTAACTTTACTTTAAAAAATATTGTTATTGTATCATTATTTTCATTAAAGGCGTAATATAAACGTGAAAGAATGACATTGAAAATACAATCAGATAAAGAATAAAAAATATATTTTACATCATAGATCGGGTATTGGTTTTTCTTTTCAAATGAAGGGCTTCTTCAAAAAACCAGAGTTAGCCGAGTAGTTCGAGCATGAGTGTTTATGAAAAGCTGAAAAATGGAAGGATATGTGTTGTAATAAATATATTTATGTATATGTTAAATTAAAAAAAATTAAAAATTAACCAAAGTTTAAATGTTCACATAGTATGGAGCAAAGATAGATATTAAGTTAAACGATAAGAAAACGTATATTATTTGTAAGTTTTTCCTTTTAGAAGTAAAAAAACAAAATAATTTATGAATACTCTCACTTGTAATACGTTTGTTTCAAAAAACAGAATAATAGAATTAATTAGAACGTATTTGCTAAAAAAAAGTCCGTGACCATCATGTTTTGTTTCAAAAAATAATAATAATAATGAAATATTTCTATCACATCATACCTATAATTAGTGTAATTTCATTTATGTAACAAAATTAAAAAATCATTTCAATATGTTCATACAAATTGAAAAAATATTACCCTTTTTAAACATAAAATTATCTATTGCATAGAATAGTTGCCTCGGTTCTAGATAGCAAGTCATTTAGGCGGTAACATTTTAAGAAACTCTTATTCTTTTTGTATAAGGGGGGATTATGTGTGACCGTCAACACGTCGTACGGTAAAACAGGCAAAAATTGACCATTTTTTATAAACAATGCTCATTTTATTTAAAAAAGTGGCACCTTAAAGTGGTCATTTTTAACATAAAATAATCATTTTTTCTGTGGTAGTACAATACAACGATCTATTGCGAGGCGTGATGGACAAAATAGTTGAAACTCTCAATCTTCCAGCGCATTGGAAAAGAAATACACAAATTCTCATTATAGACGGACATTATCCGTCTATACGTATAGACGGATACCATTTTCTCTCACAAAATACCCATTTGCCATAAAGTGGAAAGCACATGAGGGTGCCCCACCTTGTCCCCCTACTCATTTTATTAGAGGTCTTTACCCGTTTATTCGACCCACCCGTCTATACCAAGACCTATTGAAAGAAATAATGATATTACAAAGGCCTTCAACAGGGCGTTGAACGACAAAATAATAAGCTTGCACCTCAATACCATTAAAATATAAATGTCTTGAAAAATTGAACCCAAGGGCTTGTGGATTAAACCGACCACGATATGTTTTGAAATGACTGGGACAAAGATATGCGAGGGAATTTCAAACAACGATAACCATCCTCCTATAACTAAAAGAATAAGAAATCTTATGTTTTTTCCCGCTCAATTGTCTTCACCTTCTTAAAGGGCCTAATTTTTCAACTTATCAAATTAGCCCATATACTTATTCTAATAATGGCCCAAATTTCAAATCTGCCCAACTGATATTTTTCCATCCAAATGAACTCTTCATACATTACATACAAATCTTACAAATCTTTAATAAAATCAAATTTAAAATCAAAATATTGGCTCAATCTTTGCCACAAATAAAATATTTGGCAAAAAAGATTCCACAACTTTATCCCATATTTAATAAAATATTTTGCATTCAATTAACTTGCTATTTAATAACGCATTCACACTCCAATTTTCATAAAAAAAAAAACCTAAAAATAAATTAAAAAACATATTAATGTAAAATAAAAAATTAAATTATATACTAGGTATATAATTTTCATATTGTGAATATATGCTACGTGATATTATAATTATCCCGTCATATTATAATTATCTCAATTAATAATATATGCACGTGATATATTGATTTATGAATATCCTATAATATATATACTTATTTATTATGACTATATGCTACGTGATATTATATAGTATGATAATATATATATCCTATATATACTACGAGATTATACTTACATTTTTTTTAACTCAATGATCATATCCCCTATTAGTAGTGACCCTATATAGAGTATGTTTTTGAATAATAATCGGTTTTCATTATATGGAATAATAAAAAAAGGCTTGCACAAAAATAATTTAATCTAAAAGTCTTTTAAATAGTACACTTTTTTTTAAATATATCACTAACATTATAACGTACATTAGAACTTAATAATAAGTACAACTCATTTATACAAATATCTTAAATGGCCACTATATAAGCAAAACTCACAAATATCATTCTTTAGCTCTCAAATACCGTGCTTTAGCACGGGATCTCAACTAGTATTCGGGATGAAGAGAGTACTAACAAGTAACAACACATGTTGTGAAATGACCGGTGACCTAAACAGCATCACCCAATTCCAGTAGCGTAGTTATTGACATTCATACAACGAACAGTCATAGAAAGATATTAATCAGTCTGGTAAGCATAGGCCATCAGGTCCTATACCCTATCGCCGTATCAAGTGCCAGCAAAAGATCGACCTCAAAATGACCATAACATCAAATAAAATAAAAACTTCCAAAGCAGCCACATAATCATGTGCAGACTCAATATTAAAGCCGCCTAGTTTTGTTCATGTTGCCTGGTATAAATATTATTTTGCTTAAATTTACAATTAGAAGAACTATTGAATCTCGTAGAGTCACGGCACAATGGAGACTCATACCAAGCAATAAACCTAGATATGATTGTTTACCTTCCACCCGTAAACCCTCTCTGGACGAAATCAGCATATAGCAACAGCACATGATAAGATGACACAAAACTAGGATACGGCTCCTACTTAGACACGCAGAAAATTATAGCATACCAAAATGAGACCAGTCTCTCTTCTCAGATCCAGAGAACGCAACTAAAGAGATCTACTTAGGATTGGTTCCACAATTTCACCATGAGTACACCTCCTAACACTTAACATAAAAGCATCCGGTAATACTTGATATAGAAAGGCCAGATTAAGGGACATTTTCCTAAATTCACAGATGATCCTATCAATGACGCTAATAAGACCTTATGTCCCAAGCTTCCTAGCGCCATTAGCAACCATCCCGGAGAAGAGTTGCTTAGTCAACGACGCACCAGGCAAAACAAAAATAACTCATCATCCTCCCTGCCCTCGACAAAATCAACCGCCATACCCATCTCCTTAACCATATACTCAGCAAACCCACCTGGTTTAAAATCCCTCTCGATCATCCTCTCCCCAAACAACTTCATCGCCATAAATGTTTGTGTGCGTGTGATGGGGTGGTGGCGGAAACTTGTAATTTACATCTCATACAAATAAAATCCAAATTTGAACTAAAATAAAGTTATTGCATGACGAGGACTCTGCCACTAGACCTAAACGGCATCACCCCAATTCCAAATTCCTAGTTACTAGACAGCAGACATCCATACAATGAGCAATCACAGAAAGATATTAAGAGGTCTTGCAAGTATAAACATCAGGTCCTACCGTGCTATTTGGCTATATTGGCCTATTGCCATACCAAGTGCCAGTAAAACATCAACCTCAAAATGACCATGACATATAAGAAAAAACCGCCATAACACGAACAAAACAGCCACATGCTCCTATAGTCTATATAAGTATATATTACAGCCGCCTAGTTGTTCACATAGTTTGATATAAATCTTTTGCTTAAGTTAAAATTAGAGGAACTGTGAATCCTGACTGTACTTCTGATACTCGTACAGTCATACTAACAATAATCCCAGATTACGATCTTTTACCTTTCGGCTTTCTCCCTCCCTCCCTCTCTCCCTCCCTCCCCTGTAAAGAATCTTAGAATGACACGGACGATATAAGCATACAGCAGTAGCACATACAAAATGACAAAAAACTAGGATACGTCTCCTACTTGGACATGCAGTAGGTACAGGCTTACATCATAATTCATAACCCAATTGAGACCAATCTGTTCTCCGATCAGGAAAATGCCACTACGAAATCTACTTAGGGATGGTTCCACACTTCCAACATAAGTACACCTCTAGCACTTACATAGAAGTATCCTCTAATACTTGTTATAGAAAGGCCATATTGAGCTAGAGCAAAAATATTCATTTGATTATCATATCATAACAGAGAAAGAAATCTTGCATAATGAGCACAAAAAAAATGGGAAACTTAATAGCTTAAAAATCAGAGAAAGCTTGCTTGTGTGGTGGCAACAAGTTGACATTTTTTATCCCTGCCTCTATTGTTCCACTTGTTACTTCCCAAATACTTGAGGAACGGGTTTGAGGCAGATAATTGCATCCAAACATACCTCTAACCAAACTCTAATCTTTGATGAAGAATCTTAATTAAAGGTTTCTTCAAAATACTCTTATCATCTTGGGTAATTCGTACATTGACATGTATCTAAGCAACAACAACAACAACATTACCCCAGTGCCTCAATGGCTCCCGTAAATTGCGGGGTAAGGGGGGGTCGGATGTACGCAGCCTTACCCTTGTGTTAGCAACACAAAGAGGCTGTTTCCGAATGACTCAAGATGAAAATTGCGTCGAGAACTGTATTGAAGGACCGCTACTTCACAAAAGAAAGGACAACCACTTTAGTGAGCCATTTTGATTTACATATATCTAAGCAAGCAGAATTTATTCCATCATGAATATCGGCAACCAACAGTGCAGCTAAACATTCATTTACATATGGGATTTCACCTTATCTTCCACAAGCAATTAGGTTTTACAGATAACTCAGGTGCTACAGAGGCAACACAGGTCTAATCATAGACAATATACATCATTTAAGTCATCATTAAACACACACAATGCTTATCACAAAGACAGGAAACAGAAGCATTCACGGATTCACCTCATATGCCATTGATCCTCTCAATAACACTAATGAGCCCTTGAGTGCCAAGCTTCCCATCACCATTAGCAACCATCCCAGAGAAGAGCTGCTTAGTCAACGCCGCACCAGGCAAAACAACAACCCCATCATCTTCCCCACCCTCGACAAAATTAACCCCCATACCCATATCTTTAACCATATACTCAGCAAACCCACCTGGTTTAAAATCCCTCTCAATCATCCTACCCCCATACAACTCCATCACCATAGACCCTGCTGCCCCTCCTCGTATCGCCTCAACCCATTTCCCCTTATCCAAACCCGCTTTCCCCGCAAACACTAACCCTTCACTCAACCCAAGCAAATTTGCACCCACTATAATCTGATTAGCAATCTTACAACTCATCCCACTCCCTGCCCCACCCATATAACTCACTTTACTACCCATTATTCGCAACAACGGGTTCAACCAGTCAACCACATTCTCATCACCACCCGCAAATATCGCCAAGTTTCCATTTTTAGCACCAATGTCACCCCCAGACACAGGTGCATCAACTGCCCAACAATTCTTTTCTCGGGCAATTGCGAAAATTTCTTTCGCTAAACCCGGGTCACTACTAGTATGATCAACTATAACCCCATTGGGTCCTAAACCGGATAAAACACCAGTGTTTTTCTCTAAGACAATTCGTCGAACATCTTGCGGGTGTCCCAACATAGTGAAGACAACATCGCTTGATTGCGCAACTTCGACCGGGGAATTTACGAGTTTTGCGCCGAGTGATTGAAGATTGGCGGCTTTTGAAGGAGTTCGAGCGAAAATGGTGAGAGAGTAACCTGCAGAAATTAGGCGAGACGCCATTGATTCTCCCATTACTCCAATGCCAATCCATCCAATACGAGTGGTTGATGGTGATATTGATGTGGGATATGGAGCTCCATTTTTGGGGATTAATGGAGGTATTTCCGCCATTATTGGAGTTGCTGATTAGATGATTAAGGTTGGTGTTTGGGTCTTTAGTGTGAGATCGATGCGGTTAGAAGAGATTCAATCAATTGATCTAGTGAGTAAATATCGTGAGGTTATGGGTTCGATTCCTATAAAATTTATCTATTGCGTCGGTTGTTTTTGGATAATTTACCAGGGTGAAGACCCCATGTTTTCCCTCAAAAAAAAAAAAAAAAAAAAAAAATTTACCAGGGTGAAGAAAAAAAAAAAATCAAAATAGTTTAATTCACGATTGTCGATGATGATATTAATTTCGTAGAGATTTTTTTTTTATTAAAGTAATTTTTATTAACACAAATTCTCATTTCAAATTAAACTATCCATGTTAACAACCAGTTACTCTTGCTGAAGACGGATCGGAGCAAGTGACGGGTAATGTCACTCATAAAACGGATAGAGGGGACAAGGTGGGTGCACCCCATGTGCTTCCCTCTCTCCTCTATTTGGGTCATTTGTGAGAGAAAATGGTATCCGTCACTTCAAAGTGACGAATACGTGTCGTCTTCAATAGATTTTGTGGTTAACAATTTGATAGGCCATAAAAAAGTTAATCTTAAGTCTTAGCTTTTTACACTCTTTTCTTCGAGACGTGACAAATGAGCCTGGCTAATTCAATGTTCTTATGAAGTATTGTGTCCTATCAGATTTATAAAGGGGGCTGATTTATATCGACGACGTTTTAGTAAATATCGACGACGTTTTTCATAAAAAAGACGATGACTGCCCTTTTGACTTTCTCTCTCTAAAAAAAATTCTCTCAAACTCAACTAAATTAAAAACAAAAAACAACAACAACAACAATTAACAATATGTCGGATCTCGATTCAACGGTGCGTAAACAACTTAATCATTTGCTTAATTTTTCAATTTTTTTTGCGCATCGTTCATGCTATTCGATAGTTGAATTAATTGACGTATTAACTTAGTAGTAGCGAATGTTTGAATTTGTTGCGTAATCTGAAAAATGTCCCCCGAAAGATGAACCATGGCCAAAGTTGGAAACCAACGTTCAGACCACGGTCCAAACGTTGGAAACCAACGTTTCCACGGACCAAACGAAGCATTTCCACGTTTGGCCATGGTCCAACGTTTGATTTCCACGTTTGGCCATGGTCCAACGTAGGATTTCACTATTTGGCCGTGGTCAAACGTTGGAATTCAATGTTTGGCCGTGGTCAAACGTTGGATTTCATTGTTTGGCCGTGGTCAAATGTTGATTTTTATTGTTTGGCCGTGGATTAAAGTTGGTTTTCGTTGTTCGTCCGCGGTTGATCGATGGAAAGTAATGTTTCGCCGCGGTCGTTTGTTGAGTCTCGTGTTTTAGGCATGAATTACTCGTTTTCTACTCGTTTTTACATGTTTTTCTTTCGTTTTACGCAACTTATGTTGTTTATTAATCTTTTTTATTGTCTTACTATAGTCTTATTGCTTGTAACAGGAATCGTGGGAGGATTTTGGCGAGAATCCAATTGATTACAACCCGTTGTTCGAGACTACTATAGATTTCGAAACGCGTGACGATGCTTTCAATTGGGCTCAGAAAATCGCATTTGAGAATGGGTTTGCTTTGGTTAAAGCAAATAACGGAGCTAAAAATAGGAAAAAGAACGGGTTGTTGGCAAGTTATTTTCGATGTAAAAGACACGGTAAACCAAAAGAATCGGACGATCTTGAAAAGCTAAGGAGGTCGCAGAAGTGTTCATGCAAGTTTCGTATACGTGCCGTTCAAAATTTCGTGTCTAAAAATGATAAAGAGACGGTGGTGTGGAACATTGTAACCTCCGAGGGTTTTGCAAATACTCACTACTTCATAACAATGGCTAACATAAAAAACACAAACAAATACAAGATACACTTGAAATTCAAAATAACCGTTATAATTCAAATGTTACCGTTATAATTCAAAATAACCGTTATAATTCAAATGTTACCGTTATAATTCAAAATAACCGTTATAATTCAAATGTTACCGTTATAATTCAAATGTTACCGTTATAATTCAAAATAACCGTTACAATTCAAAAATAGCCGTTACAATTAATAGCTTATAAATAGGCCATTCTATGTCAATTTCAATCACAACATCCAATCCTATTCACTCACTACAATACTAAAATGGTTCTCACAAATGCTCAAAAAACCAGAGTTTATCAAATAAGAATCGATCTAATTGTTCAAAATTTACCAATTCTAATTGAGCGTCTTGAATCAGTGGTTCCCAGTGCCACTGTATGGCACATGCTTGAAGAGCCTCCAATTGGTAGCCTTTGTATAATTTTACAAGGGAACCCGGATCATATTCTAACTCCAGCAGTTAGAGATGAGGTTGTTTCTGATGAAGTACTAAACGAGAAGATGTGGGAGTTTCGCAGGTTAAAAAGTGATATCTTTACAAATTTTGAGCGCATCCTCACCGTGATCGATTACCCAAGACTATCAGACTTATGTGCTGGTAGAGTGCCGGGGCAAGGAATTCTTTATCTCTACTTGAATGATTTGTTGACTGAATATATGTCTACCCAACATAAAGAAATTGAGGTTCAAGATCATGAAGAAGATAAGGAATCGTCGTCTTCTTCATCGGAAGATAATTAAGTTCGATAGTTATTTAATTATGTTATGTTTACGGTATGGGGTTTGAGGTTTGGGGTTTAGGGTTTAGGGTTTGGGGTTTAGGGTTTGGGGTTTGGGGTTTGGGGTTTAGGGTTTAGGGTTTAGGGTATGAGTTTAGTTTTGTTTTAATTATGTTTTAAATGGTTTATGTTTTAATTATATTTTAAGTGGTTTATGTAATGTCGTTGTATTTCAATTAATGAATGTTTTAATTAAATTATGTTAAATTACATTTTAAGTCATTTAATTAAATATCGTTGAATTTAATTAAATACCGTCTCCAAACAAAAAGACAAACATCTGAAAAAAAACATATAAAAATTATCCATACAAAGATACGAAAAAAACCATACAAACATAATCCAAACAAACATAATCCAAACAAATAGAAAAACATAAGAAAATAAAAACAAACTAATCATCATACACGTCTTCATAGTAAAGACGCATCCCCGCAAACAAATCCTCTATAGTATCTCTCTCAGCCTCCTCATCATCTTGCTGGAAGACATTCTTGAACTTACGACTAAGAGCTAGGGCGACTTCCGGCTCCTCATGAAACTCGACAGACCGAAAATGGAGGCGGTGTGAGGGGGGGGGGGGTAAAGGTAAGGGTGTGAATGGTCTGCATACCAAGACATGTATCCATCAGTACACTCGAAAGGCATGTATGATTTCTTTGACAGGTTTCAGAGGTGTGTGATGGATATCTCGGACATCCATGTCCTATCGGGCTCTTGCCCGAAGTCCAGCCTGTAAGTCCCGTTCGCGGGCCGAGACTCATTCACCGCAATAGGCATCGAGACCGGGACAGTCTGACGGTACCCAAACTGACGCATGCACCGATCCGGCTGGTACGGCTCTACTATATCAAGATGCCTAATAAAACCCGAGTAAAACGATACTCTGCAAGCTCCCTGAGGACGGTTCCCGTAAGGCAACCATCGGACATGCTCCGACCTAAGATCGTCCAAACTATGACGATACATCTGAAAAGTATGAGAATCGCCCTTACCCCGAGGCAAAGTGGCCCAAGCCTGGACAAGAGGACGGTCCTAAAAAAAAAACCACCACCGGGTCGGAACCTAGGAAAGTACTCGTATATCCACGCCTGGAGTAACGGTAGACACCCACTAACACCACTACTATCTCGGCGCGATGCTATCCCTAGTTGTCGGTACAAGTAAGCCAAACAAGCCGCACCCCAAGCATATGAACCAACCCGCTCAAGACTATCAAACAAGGGCAACAATTGAGTGGACACCCTATCACCACTCTTATCCATGAAAAGAGTATGACCCAGTAACATCAAGAGGTAAGCCCGTAACGAGTTAGGCTCGTTCCCTAGGTAAACAACATTCCTCAACTCCGATGTTAGTAAACCGCCATTCTTGTATAGCGGTGGTACAACATCGGACTCAGGAACTCCATAAAACCTCGCAATCTTGCCCCTCAGACCACTGTCATCATCCTCGCCCGAACCGCCCACAAGCACCCGATCACCACTAACAGGTATCCCAAGAATATGCTGGACATCATGGAGCATGATACTAATCTCTCCAAAAGGCATATGGAAAGTGTTAGTATCCGCGTGCCACCTCTTGATAAAAGCACTAAGGAGGTTATCATCTAGACCGGTGGTAAAACACTCTTTCAAAACCCCAAGCCCGCTCGCCTGTACCCTAGTTGCAACGCCCTCAGTGAGAACCATGTGCCTAATCTCCCTCGCAGCTTTCGGCCTCTCGTAGAGCTTGATCCACGACCTCATA
Organism: Silene latifolia; assembly: GCF_048544455.1. Classification (NCBI taxonomy): domain Eukaryota; kingdom Viridiplantae; phylum Streptophyta; class Magnoliopsida; order Caryophyllales; family Caryophyllaceae; genus Silene; species Silene latifolia. Next base: position 9,371,615 of record NC_133534.1, on the reverse strand, counting down.
TTCTCCGGGTTAGGGTCCGACCAACTGTTGAACGCAACGTGACCACCAAAACTCCGTAGGGTGGCAATGTTCCTAGGACCACCAGGAACGGGCTCTCTCAAGATCCAAGAACTATCCTTCCTCGGCCTCCTCGACCTATCGGTGCTAGAGGACTCTCTAACACTCGAATAACGTCCACTACTATCCCGGCCCAACTTCAGACTCAACACTCTCGGCGGTGGCGGGTTCGGTTGGACCACATACTCTCCAGCATCCTCCTCCTCCTCCCCGGAACCGTCATCCGACGGCTCATCCTCTCTATCAGCAACCTCCCGTGACCTCGCCTCCTCCGTCTCGCTAACGACGTGACCGGGAGTAGGCATCATAACCATTCCAGACGTCTCTCGAAGTGGGGGTGGCTGCTTGTGGGCCTGCTTCACTCGTAAACGACGCTTCGAGCCCGTAACATTATGCCCAACGGTACGGTCGTGTATGTTAGGCGGAGGCGGAGCATTCATGATTGCCTTTCCTCTCTCATTTCGATCTGCCATCTGCATTAGGAAATTATAAGTTGTTAGAAAACACGTTAATCGACTAAATATCATATAAAGTAAAAAAAAAAAGGCAAATAATAGCATAAAACACGGTTTTTTAAAAAAAAAAATTAATTTACCGCGGCCGAACAAAAATGCCCCTTCTTTGACCGCGGTTGAACAAAAAAATACCTTGTTTGACCGTGGCTAAACATTTTTTTTTACCACGGCCAAACAACAAAAATAGATGTTTGACCACGTCCAAACAATATTTCCCAACGTTTGACCACGGCCAAACGTGAGAATCACACGTTTGACCGCAGCCAAACATCCATTCCCAACGTTCAGCCACGGCCAAACGTGAGAATCACACGTTTGACTGCAGCCAAACCTCCATTCCCAACTTTCACCCACGGTAAAACGTGGAATTACCACGTTTCAACCACGGCCAAACCTCCATTCCCAACGTTCACCCACGGTGTCGGCCTTAAAACCCTTCAAATTCACTCCCAATCCGATTAACAACAACAAAATTCGACTCAATAATCACACCCAATCAAGTATATTGCGCATACAACATATAACAATACCAAAATTTACATAATAACAACTAATTAACATGAATTTTAATAGAAAAACTAACAATTTCTAAACTAATTCAATTAATTTTAATAAAAACCTACCACATAACCTAATTCAATTATAAAACAAAATCCAATCAATTTAATCGATTAACAATAACAATAAAGGAAAGAAAACTATTTAATTTCATAGTTTAATTCCTCGGTGTACTTGTCAGTGCGAGAGGCATCGATGCCAATCCAGACAAAGTCCGAGCAATCCTAGACCTGCCGGAACCAAGGAATCGAAAAGAGGTTATGATGCTGACCGGGAGAATGGCGGCTCTCGCCCGTTTCATCTCTCGGTCAGCCGACAAGAGCACCCCATTCTTCAAAGTGTTGAAAGGGAATAAAGACTTCAGCTGGGGGGAGGAACAGAGCACGGCTTTCAAGCAACTGAAAGCTCATCTTCAGACTCTCCCAACTCTGTCCAGGCCGATACTAGGGGAGACGCTATACCTATACATAGCGGTTACCTCGGCTACGGTCAGTGCCGTAATCATCAGGGAAGAAGACAAGCAGCAACACCCAATCTACTTTGTCAGCCATACGCTGTTGCCCGCCGAGAGAAATTACCCACTAATTGAAAAAGCAGCTTTTGCCGTCGTCGTTGCCGCAAGGAAGTTAAAACCCTACTTCGACGCACATCCCGTAACGGTCCTAACCGACCAGCCTTTGGAAAAAGCTTTGGAGAAATTCGAACAATCCGGTAGACTTATCAAATGGGCGGTGGAACTCTCTGGCTTCGGCATTCAGTACAAACCAAGGCCTTCGATAAAGGGGCGAGCACTTGCAGATTTCCGGTGAATGCACATATCAAGAAGAACCAAACCCAGGTGTATGGGAGGTTTACACCGACGGCTCCTCCACGACGAACAGCTCGGGAGCCGGCATCCTTATCATCAGCCCAAACGGGGACGAGTTTGAGTACGCCTTGAAATTTACCTTCTCGGCCTCGAACAACGAGTCCGAATACGAGGCGGTGATAACCGGAGTCGAGCTAGCTAGGGCGCCGAGCAGAGCACATTATGTTGAAGACGGACTCACTGTTGGTTACTAACCAAATCAGAGGAGAGTTTGAGGCTCGGGACGACGGGATGGTAAGATACCCGGAAAGGGCGAAAGCGACATAGCAAAAATTGAAATCTTTCCAAATCCAATGTGTTCCCAGTGTCCGAGAACAACCGGCCGACGCTCTCTCAAAACTTGCCGTTCAACCATCAAGAACGTCAGCCGAACCGTGCTGGTAGACATCAGGAATGCGAAGAGCATCAGTGAGACCATCGGCATGGTGGGCGACGTGGAAGCCGAGACGACGTGGATGACCCCGATAATGAAATACAAACTTACAAGTGAGTTGCCGGATAACCGCAATCTCTCGGCCAAGATAAGAAGGATCGCCGCCAGGTACTTGGTATTCGAAGGGGAACTGTACAGAAGGTCCGTAATAAGACCACTCTTGAAATGTGTCGGTCCGGCCGACGCAGGGCTGATACTGACGGAGATTCACGAAGGCATATGTGGACACCATATGGGGGCAAGAACACTAGCCCACAAAGCTCTCCGAGCCGGCTACTTCTGGCCCACCATCCTTCAAGATTCCAGAACAAAGACCAAGAAGTGCACGAACTGTCAGATGCATGCCCCCGTGATACACGCTCCCTCCCGAGACCTACAACCGGTGCTTAGTCCCCTTCCTTTCGCACAGTGGGGGATGGATATGCTAGGGCCGTTTCCAACGGCCTCCGGAGGAAGGAAGTTCTTGATCGTCGCCGTTGATTACTTCACCAAATGGGTTGAAGGCGTAGCGATCTGCGTGAAGACCACAAATTGCAGTTAGAAAGGTAATCTGGGAAAATGTTATAACTCGTTTTGGATTGCCCCAAGTCATGGTATTTGACCACGACCGGGAGTTTTGGAGTGACCTAATAATGAACTGGTTAGAAGAACTTGGCATCAAGTTTGCATACTCCTCCGTCTGCCAGCCACAGAGCAACGGACAGGCGGAGGCAGCCAATAAAACGATCCTCAACGGTTTGAAGAAGACGGTGGAAGACCTTAAGGGAATATGGGCTGATGAACTACCCGGCGTCCTCTGGTCCCTACGGACCACGGAGAAAGAAGCAACGGGGTACACTCCCTTCCATTTAGTCTATGGATCCGAAGCAGTCCTACCAATTGAAGCGACGGTGCCAACATTCAGAACGGCTACCTTTAACCCAGTCGAAAATGAGGAAGGCCTGAAAGCCTCCCTGGACCAGGTCGAAGAAAGCCGAGATACAGCACGCCTCAACTTGGCAGTATACCAAAACCGGATGAGAAGAGCCTACAACCGAAGAGTCCACAAAAAGGACTTAACAGTAGGAGATCTAGTCCTAAGAAAGTCGGTCGCCACCAACAAAGGAAATATTCATGGTAAACTGACGGCCAACTGGGAGGGTCCCTACAAAGTGGTTGAAGAGATGAGGCCGGGTACATACCGGCTGACAAACATGGAGGGTGTGCCTTTGGTGAGCCATTGGAACACCGACAACTTAAGAAAGTACTTTGTATAGCGGCGGAGGTGTCCAAACCCAATGTGGACACCCCAACGCGTGATCATAAATGAAGAATCACCCAAGTTTTCCATCCAAGTGCTTGTCCCCTCCATAATTGCCACCCAAAGAGAAGAAATGCTATCGAGCCGTAACCCCGATTACCTCGGCTAAATGCCGAGAGCGACGGGGATACAACGACCGATCGCTGAAGAAATGCTATCGAGCCGTAACCCCGATTACCTCGGCTAAATGCCGAGAGCGACGGGGACACAACGACCGATACGCCAGAAGAAATGCTATCGAGCCGTAACCCCGATTACCTCGGCTAAATGCCGAGAGCGACGGGGACACAACGACCGATACGCCAGAAGAAATGCTATCGAGCCGTAACCCCGATTACCTCGGCTAAATGCCGAGAGCGACGGGGACACAACGACCGATACGCCAGAAGAAATGCTATCGAGCCGTAACCCCGATTACCTCGGCTAAATGCCGAGAGCGACGGGGACACAACTACCGATCGCTTGAAAATGCTATCGAGCCGTAACCCCGATTACCTCGGCTAAATGCCGAGAGCGACGGGGACACAACGACCGATACGCCAGAAGAAATGCTATCGAGCCGTAACCCCGATTACCTCGGCTAAATGCCGAGAGCGACGGGGACACAACGACCGATACGCCAGAAGAAATGCTATCGAGCCGTAACACCGATTACCTCGGCTAAATGCCGAGAGCGACGGGGACACAACGACCGATACGCCAGAAGAAATGCTATCGAGCCGTAACCCCGATTACCTCGGCTAAATGCCGAGAGCGACGGGGACACAACGACCGATACGCGGAAGAAATGCTATTGAGCCGTAACCCCGATTACCTCGGCTAAATGCCGAGAGCGACGGGGACACAACGACCGATACGCCAGAAGAAATGCTATCGAGCCGTAACCCCGATTACCTCGGCTAAATGCCGAGAGCGACGGGGACACAACGACCGATACGCCAGAAGAAATGCTATTGAGCCGTAACCCCGATTACCTCGGCTAAATGCCGAGAGCGACGAGGACACAACGACCGATACGCCAGAAGAAATGCTATCGAGCCGTAACCCCGATTACCTCGGCTAAATGCCGAGAGCGATGGGGACACAACGATCGATACGCCAGAAGAAATGCTATCGAGCCGTAACCCCGATTACCTCGGCTAAATGCCGAGAGCGACGAGGACACAACGACCGATACGCCAGAAGAAATGCTATCGAGCCGTAACCCCATTTGCCTCGGCTAAATGCCGAGAGCGACGGGGACACATCGGTCGATACGTCAAAGACGTTACACAGTTGAGATATGCATTCAAACCGCCTCGGTCATACCAAAGGTAAAGACAAAGGCACTCAATTAATAACACAAGAAGGCAAGTAAGGGATTGTGATCAAAGCCCCGGCCAAGCCAAAGGCCAATAAAACAAACTTTGTTAAAAATAATTGAAAGGAGAAAACAGACGACGGCCGTCCCCATAGGGATAAGCCTAAACACAACCTACCAAGAGTTTTTACAACAAGACAAGGAAAAGAAAAGCAAAAGATTACAAGCATATCGTTTGAAGCGCCAAAAGATGGCAGGGAGGAAAGGCTCAATAATTGGCCCCCGAACAGCTAAAGCTACCCGAGATGCCGGGTGAGTCTGGCGACGACCGCCCGTCTCCCTATGCCTGTTGCTGCCCTCCATCAGTGGCAGCAGCATCTTCAGTGGCGGCAGCATCTTCAGTGGCCGGCTCAGGAGAGGGCTCGACATTTCCAAATGCCTTTAGCCTCTCAGCCTCCTTCATCTTTGCATCATAGGCCGCCTTGGCCTCAGCTATCTGAGCCGCCTTCGCCGCCTCCGCCTTCTCAGCAGCCGCTGCTTCCGCAGCATCAACCATCTTATCCAGGAGCTGGTCAAATTTATCCCACGGGAAGGATCCGTCGGTGAAGAGTTTTTTGATCGCCTCCCTGGCCGCTTCCTCGGCCTGGTCTCGAAATTCGGCACACATTTTAGGGAGAAGCTCAGTTTGAAGCATCTCAATATCCTTCTCCTTTTGAGCAAGAATAGCTCTGTGCGCCTCCGATTGGGCATCGTACCGACCCTTCCACTCTTCCCCCTTGGCAACCGCGGCATCATGGGCGCCCTTGTACCTGTCCCGCTCACCCATCAACTTGACGGTGGCGGCTTCAGCCTTGGCCCTCTCGGCCACCAGCAGCTTCTCAGCTTCCTCCACACGCTTCTTGGCAGCAAGGAGATCCAGCTTAGCCTTCCCGGCTTCCCCCCTTGCAGCAGAGAGATCAAGTTTAAGCTTTGCGACCAATGGCCCAGATTGGGCCATGGCTTTCTCCTGCTCCATGATGTGGGAGCCGGCCAGTCGGGTCCACTTCGCCAGCCTCTTATATATTTTCACACCCTCCGCCACGAGCTCGGTGGGAGGAATCTTCTGAGCTGAGGAGTCGACGGTGACATTTCTATCACCCGCCTTCTCAATAACCCTCTCAGGCTGCTTCCTAATTGCCGTTCAGTGAGAACGGCGGCTGCCGACGGTGGATCTACAAAAAATTTACATAGAGCATCCATGTCACCATGCATTGACACATCAGAAAGTCTGTCATCAGGAATGTCCAACGAACCAGCTAAATCCGAACCACAAGTTAGATCCGTACCAGTCTGGACCCTCTTAGTTGGAGGGCCGGCTGAGTCAGGCTTCTCCCCGGCGACGGTGGAAGCAGACGGTGGCTCTTTCCTTTTCTTTGGAGAAGGGCCCTTAGCAACGGTCACCTCCCCCTCAGTAATCTCGATGACCTCCACATGATCCTTTTGGACCACTGGGGTCGAAGAGGGAGTTGGCATTGATACCGCCGCCAACTTGGACGCTGCCTTCTTTGCTCTCTTCGGCACGCCTCCGAGGACTTTTGCATGGGCCGCCTCCAGATCAAAGGCCTTCATCTGTTTCTCCATCAGTTCGTTAGGGGCTAGTCTGCGATCACGCCCGCCAGCCGTAGGATGCTGCTGGACAACCTTCCCGTCCTTATCAAGCCCTAACCTCTTCAAGTCCCCTCAGACAGATCCTGACCAAACCGATCTGCAAGGAATCAAACAAGAGTTACATAAAAGAAGTAAAACAAAGCTCTAAAAAAGGAACATAACAAGCAAAGGTGGGCCTCACACCGATCCCACTCACCCCGGTTGAGGGCCGGTATGAGGCCGACGAGGCCAAGCAGCTCATCTCGAAGAATAATCGAGTCGGGGCGCCATCCCTTCTCGGCGTCAAACAATCGCACGCCCGCTTCTCATCCGCAGTAAGAGGGACCAACGAAGCGTCCATCTTGACCTTGTTACCCCGGGAGATATATTTCTCATATTCTTCCCGGGTCTCACACCGCAAGTAAACGGGGCTCTGGAAAGACCGAGGCAATGGGTAGTCCTCCGGCACCTGGACGTATACCCATCGCCGTTGCCAGTCTTTGCAAGAAGTAAGCTTGTTCACGGAGACATATCCTGGCTCCGTCTGCACGCCGTACCACCCCACCTTACCGGCGATTGACGGCCGAAGACTATGAAGTCGGCGGAATAAGTTAACCGTAGGGGTCTCCCCCTTAAAGAGACAGAGCCACACAAAGCCAACTATCGTCCTCATGGCCAACGGATGCAGTTGGGCCACGGCGAGGTTCATAGCTTTGATGATGGCCATGACGTGTTCATTCAAAGGAAACCGGAGCCCATGCTCCAGATGCCTGATGTACACGCCGATATGACCCGGGGGAGGGCAACAGACCGCCTGACCCTCCTCAGGGATAACAATTTTATATCCCTCACCGAAGGAGAAATGATCTCCGAAAAGAGTCACTCCGGAACAGCTTGCGAATTTATTTGTCCAGACACGGTCGAGACCAGTCGTGCAGGCCTCACCATGATCCGGGATAGTCGTCCTCTCACCATCAACAGGAGTCCTCTCATCGTCATTAGCATCATCCTCATCCTCCCACTCCTCCAAATTGGACAGATCAACTACGGGAGAAGGAGACCTAGGGCCCCCAAACCTTAGCGGGATGGCATCTAGTATCCCCTCCTCGTCAAGACGCGACGGGGAACCCCCCGGCGCAGAAGTACTAGTCCCGGCGTCAGCAGAAGACATGTTCGCAACAATTACTAACAAAATAAAAGAAAATTTGTTTGTTTACCTTGAAGAAAAACACTCGCCGGATCAAAGACTCAGAAGATTAGAAGAAGAGGAAGCCCTTGAAAGTTTAGAAAGATGAAGATTTTGGAGAAAATTTGAGAAAATGAAATTGGTGGCCAAAATCACGGAATAACTGCCCTATTTATAGGGAAAAGCCCATGAGGAAGGACCAATCAGGGCACAGCCCATAAAGCGCCAGCCAATCAGCGATCAGACACGTGTCAGACATGCAACCACGGAATGTCAATCGTTGCAACAGTTGAACGTCAATCAATGCAACAGTGACCAAGCGTCTTCAACACACTCATTCACATCTCTTCGCCTATTCATCTTCCTCAAATTCCTAGGTATCTGCTCTCCGTCGGCCGCATGATCAACCAAGCTAGGAAGCACCGGCCTGGGGGCAATCAAATACACCCGGCACTCTCAACCCTGGTCTCGGCCAGCGTCACTTTCTTTTCCACATCGGATGCCCGTTATACATCCATGTGGAGGGGGGATATGGTACCGCCCAACAAGAACCAGGCCGAGATAGAAGAAGCCGATGCAGGAAAAATTTTCAGAAAATTACTTATGCAGAATATACGCTCAACATACATCGGAGCCCATACCACGGCATAGACTACGCTGGGGGCAAATTGATGGGCATATTCTGCACCGCTGACCAAGTCAACATATTGAGTAAGGTCAAAGATATCCACAAAGAAAGTTAACGACTCGAGGCGACTGGTCGATGAAGCCCATCGGCTGTCACACACTGGTCTCGGCACGCAACCCGCCACCGGGCACATATCCGCGTACTCATATCCAAGACCCCTCGGTCGGCCTGCCATAGGTCCATCGGCCGAGGGTAGAACGGTCTTTCCACCTGCTAGCCACTTGGCCACTTGGCCACTACGTGACAAAAGGTGAAAGTCTATAAATACTCCTCAACCTTCGTTGAGGAAAGGATCCACATTTTAACCTAATAACCACTATTCATCTGGTAATATCTTCCTTATCTCTCTACAATATACTCTTAGCCAAGTAACAACAACTTACCTCTCTAAGTTAACTGACTTGAGCGTCGGAGTGAGTACGCTCGGCCAAAGCCGAGCCCTCAGTTTGTTCATCATTTCAGGAGACCGCAAGGAGGATTCAAGCAAAGACATCATTCTACGAGCCACGAGTGGTAACAAATATCTGCTCTGGAATTACACCCGGAACAGTTTCAATTTCTAAACTAATTTAACAAAAAAAAAAAAAAGGCACTTACCTTGTTGGTGATGTCGGAGGCTACGTGGTGACGGCAAGGTGGAGGCGTGGTGGTCGGCGTGTTGGTGGCAGTGTGGTGGTGGTGGTTGAGTGTTGGTGGCAGTGTGGTGGTGGTGGGTTGAGTGTTGGTGGAAGTTGGAGGTTGAGTTTGAGTAGAGAGAATAGGGAGAATGGTTAGTGAGAGAAGAGGGGCAGTGAACGTCTTTTTTTTTTAAAACGTCGTCGACGTTTACTAAAACGTCGTTGATATTTACGAATCCGGTTTATAAAGGACCAATGATAAGGTGATGACGAAATAATTGTTATTACAAATGGTGTCAGTTAGGATAACTGTTACGGAGTATTTGATTTTCGATAGCTTATTCCACATTTGACCGTGGATTTCTTACCGCGTGGATTCCCTCAAAGTTTTTTTAAAATTTTGTGGGCCGTCGTGGATTTCTTACGGCTTTGCCTATGTAGTACTCTCTCTCATTCAAATAAAAGGTAACACTTGCTTTAAGGCACTATTCATGATCGTATGGAATTTTCGATATTATTCTTAGTTTAGAAGATAAAATCTAATCATGTGAGATCTTGTTTGATTTTTCATGCTATAAGAATATCAAATTTTTATAAGTTTTAATAATGTGTAGCTAAAGATATTCACGGTGCAAAACGTATCCCAACATGTGTGATAAAGCAATTGTTACCTTTGGTTTTGATGGGAGGGAGTATGTATCTGGAGCAAAACGTCAAGGACTCGATTTTGGACAGAATTAGACTCGAAAATGGGTTGTATTTATGACTGAAATGTTCACGAAAAACAATGAACGAAGCAAGGATATGACTTAGGCGAGATCACGAAGCAAGTCTAAGCCTAGGAATCTCGTCCAAGATCACGATGCAAGGACTAAATTCCGCCCCAAAGCACTAAGCAAATAATGGAGGGTTTTGCGCACTAAGCAAGAAGAATTTTAAGTAGAAAACTCAGTTTTCAAACTTAGCTTTTTTTCATCAACTCAAATCTGAAATTCTCATTAAGTTTGCTTGGTTTATATAGACCAAGTCTTATAATCTTGACCCTTGATTACAAGCTACATCTAAGGGCCACAAAAGGCCTACAAAAGACTACAACAAACAACTAAAGTATCTTACACAAAGTTGAATACAAGACAAGCAAACTAACTAGAAAACAATAAAGCATAAAGTAATAAAGGTGGCTGATTGTTCTTGTTGTTTTGGGATGTGAGTAGGTGAGGTCCTTTGCAGCAAAAGGGCTCTAAGATCATAGAAGTGTCGTGGCTTGGGGCAGGTGCAACTTTAAAGCAAAGGAAAAAAACAACAACCCAAAAGGAGGACCACAAGAAGTCACTTTCAATGTTCATAAATTGTTTGCTTTTCATACGCAAAAAGTCTTCTTATTCTGAAACAAGGCCTCTCTTCCTCCACTCCATAACACTAGGACTATTTAAGGATCATAGGATAACTTGGACGTGCCCTTTAAGACAAGGAAAGTAGACTTGCAAGCCCTTGTTGCACACAGGTACAAAACAGCCTTATCAATGACATTTCAGGATTTAGCCCTATATTTTAGAAGCCATAACTCTTAGCTCCGATTGAGTGAGGACGCCTTCCAGGTAACATATAAGGAAAGTAGACTTCCGTATTATTTTAGTTTCTACATAGTACCCTCTATTTTTTCAAAATCTATAAGGTACCCCCGTGTTATTTAAAGTTCCACATGGTACCCTTAATCATAATTTCCGTTAACTTTTCTGTCAATTAGTCATTTTTCCGTCAAACTTGTTTGCTTAATCCACAATTAGCGCCATGTTCATCAATACACATATTTATTAACCCAATTAATGATCCGTTTTCTCTTCACCCACTATCTTTTTCACCACCATCCCATCATCTGCTCATGATTTTCTTTCTCCTTTTGCTACCCACTTTTCTGCAACTTTTATTTTCTTATTTTAACAATATTTTTGGTAGTTTAGAAGAGAATTGAAGGTAGTGGTATTGGTGCAAAAAAAACGAGCATATCAGTGTGTGGTTATTTTGATTAAGTAAAGAATAAATATGGGTATTATTGATTTAATGGTGTTAATGGTGAAAATGGTGGGAGGTAGAAGAAGGATTAAGAATATTAGTTATGGTGAGGTGATTGAGGAAGAAGGTGGATTAAACATTAAATAAGGGTATAAGAGTCATTCATCTACCTAATTAGAAAATTTAACAAATAACTTAACGGTTTTCAAAGTTCAAGGTCACGGTTGGATTTGCATGTTGAATTTAGGGGGTATCATGTAGAACTTTAAAAATCGAAGGGTGCCATATAGAATTTGTAAAAATTGGAGGGTACTATATAGAAAAACCCTAAAAAAAAAATTTGGTTGTTGAATAGAAATGGATAAGATCAGATGTGATGCTATTGCTATAAATGGATGTCCCAAAACAATCAAAAAGTTGTTAAAATAGAGGGATAATTAGATAAACCATATCTCCCGCCATTAAAACACCATCTCAAGCTCTCCATACAATGATGAACACTACCACCACCGCACTCATCACTCCTCCATCTCCATCACCTTCTTCATCTTCAACCTCACCACATTTCCCAGAAATCACAACCTGCAAAACCCTAAAACACCTAACTCAAATCCACGCACATCTCATCAAAACCTCCCAAATCAACGACCCGCTTATCGCTTCCTCCCTCCTCCACGCAGCCGCAATTACTCACCGCGAACTCAATTACGCTCTCCGTCTCTTCCGCAACATCCCTCGCCCTAACCCCTTCTCTTACAACACCATAATTCGCGCTTTAGCCGAAACCCTAATTGTTGAGGAACAATTTTATGATAGCCAACTTATTGAAGCGTTATCGATATTCTCCCAAATGTTGAACGATGAGTTTGTTGTTCCTAATAAGTTTACTTACCCTTCTGTGTTGAAAGCTTGTGGAAGGTTGAAGAAGGGATTGAGAATTGGGGTTCAAGTACATGGGCAAGTTGTGAAATTAGGGTTTGACGATGACGAGTTTGTGATTAGTAATCTTTTGAGAATGTATGTTATGTGTGGTGAAATGGGAGATGCCGATTTGTTGTTTCGAAAAAGGGTGAGAAAAAGTGATGATTTTTGTGTTAATGGTGATGATTTGGGAAATGGGTATGTCGATAATTACGGTTTTCGCGAAAGGAAGAAGAGGAGGGATGATGGTGATGTTGTTTTGTGGAATGTTATGGTTGATGGGTATGTGAAAATCGGGGAATTCGAGGTTGCACGGAAGCTGTTTGATGAAATGCCAAAGAGAAGTGTGGTGTCGTGGAACGGGATGATAGCGGGGTATGCGAGGGGTGGGAGGTTTAGAGAGGCTGTTGAGGTTTTTAGGGAAATGCAGGTGGTGGGTGACGGTGTTAAGCCGAATTATGTGACGTTAATCAGTGTCCTTCCGGCGATTTCTCATTTGGGTGCGCTTGAGTTGGGTAATTGGGTTCATTTGTATGCGGAGAGGAATGGTATTGTGATTGATGACGTGTTGGGGTCGGCTTTGGTTGATATGTATTCGAAATGTGGGAGTTTAGGGAAGGCGCTTCAGATTTTTGAAGGCCTTCCCAAAAAGAGTACTATTACGTGGAATGCGGTTATTAATGGACTTGCTATTCATGGCCGAGCAAATGAGGCGATTGAGTATTTCTCGAAGATGCTAGATTTGGGGGTTAAGCCTAGTGATGTGACATACATTGGTGTTTTAACTGCATGTAGCCATGGTGGCAAAGTGGAAGAAGGTAAAATGTTTTTCAATCATATGGTGAATGTATGTGGCTTTCCGCCTAGGATTGAACACTATGGTTGCATGGTTGATCTCCTGGGCCGTAATGGGCTCTTGGACGAAGCTGAAAAGTTTATACTTGAAATGCCCTTAAAACCGGATGATGTCATTTGGAAAGCGTTACTTGGTGCGTGTAAGATGCACGGGAATATTGAAATGGGAGCACGAGTAGCCAAACACCTTATGGAAATCGTTCCTTCTGACAGTGGATCGTATGTTGCTCTTTCGAACTTGTATGCGTCTTTGGGAAATTGGGATGGTGTTGCCCAAGTTAGGCTACTGATGAAGGATAAAGACATAAGAAAAGATCCGGGATGCAGTTGGATAGAGCTAGAAGGAGCGATCCATGAGTTTCTTGTAGAAGACGACAAACATCCACGAGCAACGGACATTAAGCTAATGCTTGAGGAGATTTCTAGCAGATTGAGTGAAATCGGGTATCAGTTAAATACCAGTCAAGTATTTCTCAATGTTGAAGAAGAAGAAGACGCGAAACAAAGCGGTTTACAGTATCACAGTGAGAAAATTGCTGTTGCCTTTGGGTTAATCAGTACTCGCTCTAAAACACCCCTTCGAGTGGTTAAGAATCTTCGGATATGTCAAGATTGTCATTCCTCAATTAAACTGATCTCGAAACTTTATGAACGAACGATTGTTGTCAGAGATCGGAAACGCTTTCATCATTTTAAAGATGGGTCTTGTTCTTGTAACGACTACTGGTAGTTAGTATTGATTTATGGTCTCTATTTTCATCAGATTTTCGACTTCAAGTTGCGTCCAAAGATTAAACTTATATATAGCTCGAGGGCTAACAGAATCCGAACCCTCAATAATATCTGTAGACTGTAATGTTTCTCCACATCATTACGACAGGAACAATCCAAGAAATCACAAAAAATCAATCTTTACTTTTGTCAATTTTGTTTCAGTTTTCATTCCATTAACTAAAACCAGAAAACTGTCTCGAGCTTAAATCTGTTTCCGTAGCAGTATAACTGTTTTTATGTTGCGGCGTGCTGTACAGTAACGTCACAGTAATAGATCAATGCCACAAAGTGACTCTGAACGGAGCTTTCCTCATCGGAGCTTGACGAAAGGTCACATTTCCGAGTCTGAAACCAGGATTCACTCTAAATAGCAAAAACAGATCAAAGGAAACATACAATTTAAATTGCTGCAACCAAGCTCTGGCACTTTAACCTTCAAACTCTCAAATTGTATCAACGAATTATGTACAAATAATGCAGACCAGTCGAAGGAGTCAAGGAGCGGAAAACTGGTGCAACTCTTCGTTGTTTTTTCGTTTCAAAAATACAACAAAAAGGCAACTTCATTTGTTAAGTGATACACTAGAAACATGGTCCAAGGCGTATACTACTATCTCAAGACTTACGAGACACCCTGTCATAGAACACAGGTATCGATTTCCTTAGCCTGTCGATAAAGCTGCCTGGAACTCCATGTAGCATGAACAAGTGAAGAGGGCATTATAATTGTTGGCAGCCTTTTACTCTCCTCTAGATTCGGAAAGTCAGTCGTGTAGTGGAGCCCACGACTCTCGGTTCTCGACATTGCGCTACTAACCACTAGCTTAGCACAACAAAATAGGTTTCTCATTTCACAGGCCTCTATCCCTACCATTGTCGGCTTCCACCCATGTTGAAACAAGTACTCCTCCCATTTCGCCTCCAACTTTGCTATCTTCCGCTCTGCACTCAACAACCGTGCTGTTGACCTTACTATACCTACGTATTTCCACATGATGCCTTGAAGTTCTTTTCGTATTTCTCGAGTCTTCGTGATCAGTTTGGCATGAACATCGTCCCCAAGTGATGTGGGGTTCACCGGGGGAGCCCACTGATCACAAATGCTCAACTCGAGCTTTGTGTTGTTCTTATGTTCTATCGACGGCTGCACGGCTCGCCTTGCGAAAACCAAGGCCTCGAGTAATGAGTTACTTGCGAGCCGGTTTGCTCCATGTAACCCTGTGCAAGCAACCTCTCCGGCTACATAGAGACCCTTGATGTTCGTCTCACCCTCGAGACCTGCCTGGACTCCACCGCACATGTAATGAGCGGCAGGGACCACTGGTATTGGTTGTCGTGTAATGTCAAGGCCAAACTTTAGACATTCAGCCGCTATGTTCGGGAAATGAGAAAGGATCTTATCTTGAGGCTTGTGGCTTATGTCGAGAAGCACATATTTCTCCTTCCTCTTTTTTAATTGATCGTCTATGCTTCTAGCCACTATGTCCCTTGGAGCAAGCTCGGCTCTATCATCGTAAAGAGGCATGAATCTTTCCATGTCCAAGTTGTAAAGGATGCCTCCATCTCCTCTAACAGCCTCCGTTATTAGAAAGGCATTTTCACGGGGGGTTTTGGGTGCGACAGGTAGCCCTTCATCTGCCAAGGCCGTTGGGTGAAATTGAACAAACCTAATAAAGGAGAAATAACCCGAGTAGATGTCATAAATAGAATTTGCGAAGAGGACACATAATTCAAGACGATAAAGCTAACATGGTTTTACATACTCCATATTTTCAATCACAGCTTGAGCTCGATGAGCCATAGCAACTCCATCCCCAGTTGCCACCTAAATACAAAAGTTCTTTTGCATCAGTGCACCATATAAAATGTTTAAAAGTAAACACAATTTCTGATAAAAAAACAGAGACAAGAAAAACCCTAGTGCCTCAAGGGCTTCAACTAACGGCGGGGTAAGAACGATGGAATGTACGTTGCCTTACCCCAGTGATAACACAAACTATATTCAAATTACCCAAAATGAAAATTGATCGAGATTAGAGAAATGCGATGAACGACTAGTACTACTACTCGATACTTCACAATTAAAAGAAGCGCAGCCAATTAATAGTAGATTTATCAATTATCAACATGATGAAAACACTGCAACCAGGGATTAGTAGTAGATTTATCAACATAATAGCCATTAATCAAGAATAAACCGCTCAAAAAAAAGAGACAAAGATGATTGAATTTTTACCGGAGGATTAGTAGTAGTCGGATAGATATGGCCAGCACCACCAGATGCAAGCAAAGTCACTTTTGATAAAAATCGCACCACCTGAAATAGCAAGAGACATTTTATGAGTATGATGAAGAACTACTGAAAACAGCTAGAGGTAGAAGATTAATATCATGGTTACCTCCAATGTTTCAGAGTTTATTGTATCAACACCATTACAGAATATATTGGAACCATCCTGCAAAAGAAAAATAATTAGTTCATTCACAATTTATGTTCAATAACTCCTGTGGCCTTGGGCTCTTGGCTCTTGTAGTAACTAGTAAGTAGTAACTTAGATCCGTGTTGATAAGGATTAGTCTCACAAGTAAGACGGTCTTATACTAGACTCATCGGCAGTAAAAATGGTTACTCTGATGAAATGATTTAACTAGCATTATTTAAGCTGAAATGGTAAGCACTTAAACGTGAATCAATTAAAAAAATGAGAATGCCTGTATGAAAACTAACCTGAGAAGTCAGCAGATCAATGGCAAAATGATGTTGAAACAAAAAGATATTAGGATCTCTGACAACGGCTTCTAGGAGTGCCCTCTCAATCTCCCTTCCTGTCACATCAGCTGCGTGAACAATCCTCCGATGGGAGTGTCCTCCCTCTCTCGCTAGGAGCAAATTTCCATCCTCACCGTGATCAAAGGATGCACCTAATGATATCAATTCTCTTATCCTTTCTGGCCCTTCTGTGCACACCACCTGACAAGTCCACAGACTCACTATCAAACTCTAAATCTATCAGCATAAATCTTGACAAGAGCGCTAAATTACATGAACCACATGGCCAAACCAAGAGTTGTATGTTTTGAAGTTCGATTCGGTGCAGAAAATTGGTCCAAGTTCATAAACTTCGAATATAAAAATTTACTGGCAAATGTAATTCACGAAGAAACACTATTCTAGTACAGACATTTTGGTTAGAGGGTTGGCCAACATAACCATGAATCACGCCATCCGTAGAACATGGTACGGGTACAAATCTCCAAAGGATAAACTAGAAGACCAAATCCATTGTCAAAGCCAAGAAGCCACTCAAGTCCAGCTACTTCAACTTGCTTCAATGTTAAATCTCTCAAAATATAAATCGGATGGAACCATGGAGGTGGTTTATAAGACCTAGAAGCATCACCACTAATACTCATACGATTCTCTTTCTAGCCAAACACGCAGCACTGAGGAAAATATACACAATTATAAATTAAGCAAAGATTTATGACACAATCTTACCCTTACAGTCTCCTCATCACATAGATGAGCTCCTGCAATAATTGTATCCTGCACGTGAGACTCTACAGAATCTGTTGGGGACAACACAGCACTAACACCGCCTTGAGCATAGTTTGTGTTGCTCTCATGAGGCTCGGCCTTGGTTATTACAGCTACAGTTCCATGCTTTGATACTTCAAGAGCATAACGAAGGCCAGCAACTCCACTGCCTATAACCACAAAGTCATAGTATAACGCAGCCTCATTTCTTATGGATAATGCCGCTACTGGTCCAATTGATTTCTTCTGCTTGCTCATCAGAGTGAAACCAGACTTCCTGTGAGTATGCAATAATCTGGCTCTTGAGACTGCACATGACCTAACCAATTATACGCAATTTCCTGATGTTAGACATAGGTAAGGTATACAAGTATCACTACCTAAGGAGGGTCCAAAAAAACATAGCCTTTCCTCTGCAGTAACGTTCATGTGACCCATAACCGTAACAGAAATCTGAAGTCCTAATACTTCTAAAGTCCATACACACACCAGCAAAGCCATTGAGCAAGCCAGCCAACAATATTCATATCAAGCTCTCCGACCAAAAGATACTAGGAAGGTTTTAAGTCAATGGCTGATAGTGATATTTCACCCCTAATCTTAACTATGACCTCTAGTCAATCAAATGAGACTATACAAAAGCGCTTCACCGTGGAAAAAAGAAGAGAAGGGAAACAACTATCTCCACAGCACACATAACTCTTGCATCAGCTACCTCATAAAGGGTTAATTACACAATAAAAATGGTAAAATTACACATGATGGAACCAAGTAAAAGGTACCATGAAAATTCTGATCTAGTGCTTCCTTTGAATGTCACACCAGAAACCGCCAACGCCTGCTTGCAACTATGTCCTTCAAAAAGAGGCTTGTCAAAATGCACATTGTGAGTTTGTGCAGCAGCCATTACTCTTGCCATCTTAGTTAACTCCTATAAACAAAGATCTGTTAAACAAGCAACAATCAATCCTCATGCAACTATATCTCCTATCAAATTATAATCGGCAGAAACAGGATTCACAGTTAGGGGGGCGAACAGCCGAACAGGTAATGCCATAAGGTAAACTTGAAAAAGTCCGAAATTTTAACTAAAAAATTGGAAATTTTCAATGTCCAGCAGAGGCGAGCGCCTCTACTAGCCCCCTAGATCCACCACTGATTACGGACCCTCGGCCCCAATCACTATTATGCTATGGTAAAACAAAGTAAACTTGCTTAGAAACTTTTAACTTTTAACTCAATTTGACAAGGTCACTGGTCAGACCAACATTTATTCATCGAGTTAGTCTTGCTTAAGACCGTCTTAAGGATACAACATATATAGTTATAAAAGCTAGCATTAAATGAACCACATAGCCGTCTTAATTTCGAGACGGTCTCACATAAGACTTTATGTAATTCATTAAACAAGCATGCTGATCTAACCAAGTTTTTGCCAAAACCCAACACAATGTGTGAATGAACCAAATTCCCACATTCTTCAATAATAAAAAAAATGGCAACAAGACCGATCTTGTGGGGTTATGGACTAAGTCTATGCCTTATAGACTTCGAGCATGTCACCCCCTAAAAATGGCGGTTAACCTGGTATATGTGGTTTGCAGGCTATCACGTATACTCGGGGTTTACCCAACCTAATATAACCACTGCAGGTTCCAAATAAAAAATGGCAATAAACCCAGAATTTTACCTGCAAAAAGATCAAATCTTGCTGCAAAATTCTACCTCAAAACAATACAATTATACGAAAAATCCCTCTGCTTTGCTCCCAATTGTGTATAAATAAATAAATTTAATGTTGTGAATAATTTGTGTTTGTTTATTTTCAAAGAACAGAAAAATGCAGGAAATTTTGTGGGCAATAAATAGAGAAAAAAAGGAAAAAAGTGAAAGATTAATAGCCTCACAATTTATGTCCCTCTTCTAGTCTTCTTCTTCTTCTTCTTCCTCCACCAACTTTCTGCATGCACCAAGAAAATTGAATAATAATTCAACAAATTAAATTAAATAAAAAACAAGTGGTCACATTTAATAGTGATTCTTTTTTGGGTTTTTGGAGGGAATGATCATGAATGTAATGGGGTATAAAGGAGGATTCAAGGCGCCGCGGTTGACTTGCAATTTGGAATTTTGTACTCCGTACAAGATTTGTTAAACTTTGTGCCTTCACTTTATACTATTTCTATCCTTTGAATGTTCTTGGAGTTGGAGTCGTTTAATAAGAGTATAAGACGGTTTTATATTGATGTGGGTATACCTATTCCGGGTACTGTGCACGAGGAGAGGTTTATTCGCTGGAATACGCCTCCACACGGATGGGTTTTGTTGAATACGGATGGTGCATCAAAAGGAAACCCGGGTCCTGCCGGATGCGGGGGCATCTTACGCGATGAGACGGGTGAATTTCTAAGTGCATACAACTTTTCGGGTGGCTTTTGTACCTCCATGAGGGCGGAGATGCGCGCCCTTTTGGTGGGTTTGGAACGAGCTCGAGCATTAGGAATTCGCAAACTATCGGTTCATATGGATAACAAGACTTGTGTCAGTTTCATTCATGAGGAACAGCTCTTGAGTAATAGTCTTCGTCCCATCGTTCAACAATGCATCACTCTCATCAAGCTAGAAGGTTGGGTGGTTAAAGTGGATCATGTATTCCGAGAAGCTAATAGAGCAGCTGATTGGCTCGCTAACGAGGGAGTAATGGCAAGCACCAATGTCAACTACTATGATCATCCTCCGGACGGCCTCCGTTCGATTCTTCGTGAAGACATTCTAGGAGTAGCTATACCTCGTCTAGTTACTAGTTAATTTCGTATTTGTATCGGGGCTTTGCCCCTCTTTTGCACCAAAAAAAAAAAATATTGATGTGGGTATAATTGGCAAATCAAAATACAATAGGTCTTGGTATAGACGGGTGGGGCGTATAGACAAGTAAAAACCTCTAATACAATGGGTAGGGGGGACAAGGTGGGGCACCCCCATGTGCTTACCACTTTATGGCAAATGGGTATTTTGTGAGGGAAAATGGTATCCGTCTATACGTATAGACGGATAGTGTCCGTCTATAATGAGAATTTGTGATCAAAATATAACACGACACGAAAACATATACAAAACTTGATACAAAAGTAACGGGTTTGAGTTGAGACACAATATTCCATTTATGTACGGAGTCAGTAGTCAACACGAACACGATAATAGATTTGGTTGGGTTGGGTTCTGGTTGAAAGGTTTGTAACCCACTCGTTTACATGTGAGACGAACACGAGCACGAACCCGAATCCGACACTACATAAAACAAGTCTACCTGTTCTTTTCGACTGAATTGAACTGAAAAGATTTTATTTATAAAGAGATGAGTTGAGTTGAACGAATAGAGCTGAAATGAATTGAAATGAGCTAAAATTAAGTACAAAAATACATGACCTAATAAGTAATTATCGACACAAAATGAAAAATTGTAATCAAATACGGACGGTCACTTTTATAATTCTCCTTGTAACCACAAATCCTAACTTCGCCACTTACAAGATCGAGTATTTTTACGTGATTATTTAGATAAATAGAAGACGGTTTTATAATATTCAAAGCCACCATAAAAAGAAAGAGCCTTTGTAGGGGGCATTTTGTGGGAAGAGACGTAAGATGTTGCGTAGAAAAGAGCATTCACGACATTGGTTTGCAGCCACTAGAAAAAAGAAAAAAAGTGTAAAGAAGTAGGGCTATATTTGCATGTGTATGGAGGTAGTTGAGATTCGTGGTATGGTCCTTTTCACTTTTTCAATCAAGGACATATTCATCCCATATTCCCCTCCGTTCGTTGTAAGCAATCACATGCACAAGTTGTTCTCCTGTTCTCAACTTCTGATCATTGAGTCTTTTTGTTTGGCTTGCAAAATACCCAACTAGGATGACAAATGACAGCACCAACTAGTTTTGTGACCCGTGAAATTCACGGGTTGTTCTGTTTCTAGTGTAATACTTTAGTGATTTAATACAATAACATACTACGATCAATTCAATTTACGGTTTTCATGTTTTAAGGGTTGTATAAATTCAATTAGTCTTTTATACAACATTTTATCAGAAATTAAAATTTCATACATTAGATATACTAAGATACCCCTATCAAAACTAAAGTAACTTAATGCAAGCTAAAATGAATTAATAATATAAGTATTCATATAATCAAATTAAACAAAACTATATTATCAAACAAAGATCCCCAAAAATAGAGCATCCTCACAAATTAGATATCAAAATTTCATCAACAATTCTGAAAATAACATAAAACACACAATTAAAAATGTTATGACAAAACTAACATTTCATACCCCCATAAAAGTGAAGCTAATACAATAATAAATTGCGGAACTAAAAATTTTAAAGCAGCAACAACTTGAACAACAATTGGATCATTATTGCCGATACTTCACCTATTAAACAATATTATACAAAAAATGTTATGTCATCCCCTCAAATTTTCCACCTTTTTGTGATATTTCAAAATATATATAATAAATGCTCAAAAAATTATTAATCATCTACGATTCCACGTTGATGTCACCAATCTTTAGTTAGTATGTAAAATATAGTTTTTTAAGCAATCTTAGTATTTCACTTCTCCATATAATCTTCTTTCTTCATTAAATCATACCTATTAAAAAAAAGTAATACAATAATAGTGGAATTTGTTTTATGCAATATTATCGTTATTAAGTTAGTTTCACCTTAAGTAATGAAAAAAAGAGGGAATGATAATCAAATCGTAGAGATGTAAGTATATTTACCTTGGAAGAGTTTAACACAATAAATAATCTTGATAGCACCTAAATGAGAACAAAACAAACACATACGCGAAATTGAAAATATGAGGAACACTTCATAACCCAATGAAACTTCCAATAAAAAAAAAAAAAAAATTAGTTAATAATATCGGTGACACATACCATTCTACTAACGATAGAGATAAGAAATTTTCTGCTTACAAATTTTGCTTTCCATAAAAAATATATAAACAATTGAGGATGCGTTTTATGGCTATTAAATATTATTTTATCATTATTATCAAATTTAATATAGGTGTAAATAAAGATCAAGTTCATGACTTTTGAGCATCCATTTTTCATTATTATGAAGTTTAATATAAACATAAATATGAGAAAATGAGAAATGGTATGTAAAAGGTTTGCATTAATAATAATAATAATAATAATAACAACAACAACAATAATAATAATAATAATAATAATAATAATAATAATAATAATAATAATAAATTATTATTATTATTATTATTATTATTATTATTATTATTATTATTATTATTAAAAAATTCATGTAAACTCCACTTTCCATGAAAGTCGTTTAAAAAGTTATCTTGTATATGTAATTAAAATATGACATATTGATGATGATAGATATTTTGGTTTTCCTTTTAATTATATTTATAAATTTGTAGATATTAGTAGCTTTATAATCCAAATTATTAGATTTTTTTTATTTACTACATATCAGACCTTTTAGCTACTATATTTATGGTTAAAGAGGAGTTAGATGAACAAATTCAATGATTTAAATGATGAGAATAAATTCTTAATTTATTTTTATAATTTAAATCATGATCTTATGGTTTCTACACAAAATAAATTTTACTAAACCTTATACTGAGCTTTAATAAATTTATTAAAGTAGCCTTAATATTAAAATAGAATTTAATAGAATTTAATTATGATAATCCTACATGGCAAAAAATTAAATGTATTAAGCTGCCTTTTAACTATATAGTTAAAATATGACATATTGATGATGATAGATATTTTGGTTTTCTTTTTAATTATATTTATAAATTTGTAGATATTAGTAGCTTTATAATCCAAATTATTAGATTTTTTATTTACTATATAAGACCTTTTAGCTACTATATTTATGGTTAAGGAGTTAGATGAACAAATTGAATGATTCAAATGATGAGAGTAAATTCTTAATTTATTTTTATAATTTAAATCATGATCTTATGGTTTCCACACAAAAATAAATTTTACTAAACCTTATAATGAGCTTTAATAAATTTATTAAAGTAGCCTTAATATTAAAATATAAATTAATAGAATTTAATTATGATAATCCTACATGGCAAAAAATTAAATGTATTAAGCTGCCTTTTAACTATATAGTTAAAATATGACATATTGATGATGATAAATATTTTGGTTTTCTTTTTAATTATATTTATAAATTTGTAGATATTAGTAGCTTTATAATCCAAATTATTAGATTTTTTATTTACTATATAAGACCTTTTAGCTACTATATTTATGGTTAAGGAGTTAGATGAACAAATTGAATGATTTAAATGATGAGAGTAAATTCTTAATTTATTTTTATAATTTAAATCATGATCTTATGGTTTCCACACAAAAATAAATATTACTAAACCTTATAATGAGCTTTAATAAATTTATTAAAGTAGCCTTAATATTAACAATATAAATTAATAGAATTTAATTATGATAATCCTACATGGCAAAAAAATAAATGTATTAAGCTGCCTTTTAACTATATAGTTAAAATATGACATATTGATGATGATAGATATTTTGGTTTTCTTTTTAATTATATTTATAAATTTGTAGATATTAGTAGCTTTATAATCCAAATTATTAGATTTTGTATTTTCTATATAAGACCTTTTAGCTACTATATTTATGGTTAAGGAGGAGTTAGATAAACAAATTGAATGATTTAAATGATGAGACTAAATTCTTAATTTATTTTTATAATTTAAATCACGATCTTATGGTTTCCACATAAAAAAAATATTACTAAACCTTATAATGAATTTTAATAAATTTATTAAAGTAGCCTTAATATTAACAATATAAATTAATAGAATTTAATTATGATAATACTACATGGCAAAAAATTAAATGTATTAAGTTGCCTTTTAACTATATAGTATAGATTATATAGATTTATAGATGTGGCATTCGTAATGCACGCGTGGCTTTTTTTTCGCCTATGTGGCTTTTTCTACGTGGCCTTTTAAGGTTACCCTTTTAATATAGTTTTATAGATTGAAAAATGTATTGGGCTTAGACCAGGGAAAATGTATTGGGCTTAGACCAGTAAACGCGTCAATCGGGTTGAGTACAGATCGAGTCATTGTAAATCGGGTCAATTCTGGATTTGCAAGAATTCGAGCCGGTCGATAAGTTACTTCGAGTCGATTTCGGGACAATTATGATTAGGTTTTTATGGGATATTAATTATGATCTTCGAATCGATTTCGGGACAATTATGATTAGGTTTTTATGGGATATTAATTATGACCAGGGAGCTACAATTAAACCTGACAAATAGGTTATACGCGTTGGGTTCAGGTCGGGTCATTTCGGGTCAACATGTCCTCGGGTCGCTTTCGGTTCGGGTCACTTTTGGGTCGGGTCGTTCTGAGTCATTTCGGGTCACGATTTTGCATTAATTCAGTTATTTTGATTCAGTCGGGTCATTTTGGGTCACTCAAGTTGGGTCACTTTCGAGTCGGGTCTTTCGGGATACATTTCAAGTCATTTTGAGGTCCCGGCTCAACCTTATCGGGTCAGGTCAGGTCTAGTTACAATAAATAATTTGGTGGGGTTAATTCAGATTTAGGTCAAGTTGAGTCCTCAATTTGGGTGTCGAGTCGAGTCATTCAAGTCGGGTCAATATGGCCGAGTCTAAAGTAGACCAGACAAAATTGACCCTACCCGAAAGACCAACCCGACACCCAAACTGAATGCCCAAACATCACCTTTAATCGGATTGATTTGAACCAATGACATAACCCAAATGTGTATTACTGCTGCAAACTAATTATAATCCATAATTTGAAGATAATAAACTCGAAAATGACCTAACCCATTACCCAACCCGAATTATAACAAACTCGAAAAATAACCCGGTCCAAATTGAGTCGACCCAAACCCGATTCGGTTGACCCGTTTATGAGGTCAAAGTAGTATAGACTACATCACATGGTGACATAATTCACATAATAGGGTTTATAACTTGATTCACACACTCCCTCCGTCACTCACCTCTCCCAGGCAGCCCCCTCTTCCTAAACCCCATCAACTATCATCACTCCATTGAAGCTGCAAGCCTGCAACAATGTCGCAATCGTTGGAACTGCTATTAATTCAATTCTTAATGCCGGATAACGATGCGAGAAGACAAGCAGAAGATCAAATTAAGCGATTAGCGAAAGACCCACAAGTTGTTCCTGCATTGATTCATCATCTTCGCACTGCGAAAACTCCGAATGTTCGACAACTTGCTGCTGTTTTGCTTCGGAAGAAGATTACTGGGCATTGGGCTAAGCTTAATTCTCAACTTCGTCAGCTTGTTAAACAGTCTCTTATTGAGAGTATTACTCTTGAGTATAGGTTCGGGTTTTATTCTCACTGTTATCGATTATTTGTTTACCTTTGATTAGAATACGCCTCGTATTGTTTTGGAGTATTGGGGTTGTGGTTGTAGTTGTAGTTTGTGTGTTATCGCATTACTCCCTCCGTTTCAATCATTTGTTTATCTTTTATTAAATTCCGCTTGCAGCGAATAAAAAGGTTAAACAAATGATTAGGACGGAATGGGTGAGGGAGGGAGTATTGTTGTTTTGAAGAATTGAGGTTGTGCTCGTAGTTGGTGTGCTATTGTAGTATTGACATCCATTTTTGAGTTTGGGATAGTGGCGGAACTAGGATTTGTAGTTAGAGGGCGGAAAATTTATGGGTTATAGAACAAAGTGAATTCGAAAGATTGAAAATTTGAACTAAAATGTTCAATTTTTTTATTGCCAGGATCGACCTCCTGCTAATTCGTAGTTTCGCCACTCGTTGGGATGAAACGAGTTTAATGGGAATGTGGGACATTTGGTTCTTTAGTTAGTTTGAATTTTCCGTTTCTAATGGTGAGTTATGATTTGAAGTTAGGGAGCAATCTGGGATGACTCGGAATCTATTTTTTGGCTCGTTAGCTGATTTGAGTTTTCCATTTCTAATGCAGTCATTTGGCAGAGCCATGATTTGTAGTTAGGGGTTAGGGAGCTTATCATAGATTGAAAATTCTAGGGGGGGGGGGGGGGGGTTATTACTTTTATAAAGTAACTAAGAGATGCTAGGGTATGATGATGTTGTTCTTGTTGTTGTTGTTTAGATAGTTTGAAATGATGGAAAGGTCTTCAGGTTAAATTTTGAGAAGCTGGTTAACTGTGTTATTGTTGGTTGCAGTCCACCTGTGAGACGAGCAAGTGCAAATGTGGTCAGCGTCGTTGCTAAATATGCTGTTCCTGCTGGAGAGTGGCCTGACTTGCTGCCCTTTCTCTTTCAGTGCAGTCAGAGTGCTCAAGAGGATCACAGGGAGGTCGGTTTTTCTTAACGTTGTTTTATATTCTGATTTTGTGTAACATGCGATATGGCTTCTAGATTATGTCACCATGTATTGTAGTCAGGTGTTAAATTGACCTCTTGTTTGCTTTGGTCAGTATATTTGTTTGTTTTTGCTTTAGCTGCTATAATGAAAGTAAGGTGTTGATGCTATTTGCTATAGTTGAAGGTAGCTGATATGGGCAATGTGTCGGCATCGGACCTAACTACATTTTTAGGTTCCTTATTATCAGAGTGGACTTAGCCATTGAAGTGTTCTAATCAAGAATTAACAGATTAAGCTAGAATATTGTAAGTTATGCTCCAAACTTGCACATTGTTTTGCCAAAGGTGCTATGCAAGAAATATGGAGCTTCCCCTTGGTGATTAGTTTTGGGTTATTCAAAAATCAACACTGTACTGAAAAAAAAAATGATAATCCTCTAACCTGCTCCGCAAGAGTCCTGAGTCCTGACCATGATGAATTCCTTCATCGCAAAGAGAATCAGCAGGGGAACATCTTTTACCGATTTTAGACTAGGACTGTCAGAACACAGAGACAAGTACATAGCACAATTAGGAAATATAGCTCCTTAGTCCTAACAACAAAGTTCAATTCCGCTTCTCTATTCAAATTCTGAAAATTGGATTAGACTTTTGATATGTGATCTTGATCATCCATTTTGTGCTCTAAAATCAATGCAAGTGCCGAGTGGCAAAGTATATTCACCTTGGACCATATCCTTCTTTTTGACCTCCAACTGAGACATCTTTGGTATATCAGTACCTGCTTAAGCATTTTCTGTAGTATGTTAGTCACTTGGCGTGCTATCTAAGGGCATTTTGTTAAGGAGAGAAAATTTGTTAGGACCAAATTATCAATCAGTAACTCTTTATAAACACTAACCTGCTTATTTTTATTTGAGAGCGACAACTCCCAAAGAGATGGTCTCATGGCCATCTCACTGCTGTACCCATAGGCGACATCAGGCCCTAGGCTTCTGGAAAGCAACATCAATGTCTCCAGTTTGTTCCAACTTGCACGTGTGGGAGTAGCGTCATGCATTTCACGCATCTATTTGTTGACCAGTTCACGAT
Organism: Silene latifolia; assembly: GCF_048544455.1. Classification (NCBI taxonomy): domain Eukaryota; kingdom Viridiplantae; phylum Streptophyta; class Magnoliopsida; order Caryophyllales; family Caryophyllaceae; genus Silene; species Silene latifolia. The sequence goes on along the minus strand of NC_133534.1, from coordinate 9,343,864 downwards.
GAATTGTGATACCTTAATCTGGATCATTTTGATTATATTGACTCTTCTCTCAGCTTTTTGGAAATGTAAATCAGTTAGCAACTTAGCATGCAAGATGCACTGTGAGGAACAATTATTATTATTATTAATTTTTTTTTTTTGTGTGGAATTATGAACAAGATAGATCTGTGTCCCTGTGTGTTCATGACTACTTCAGTGATTACTTTCTGCACTCAGCAGCAGCCGTTACTGAATGATTGCAGCATGTTGCGTTGCTCATTATCTCTGCAAAATGTAGGAATGTTTCTTGTTTGTTTTACTGCAGGAGATACCACCTTTGGTTCTTGAATTTTCATGTGTTTTCGTTTTGTTAATTAGTTGCTCAACTATGCTGAAAATAGTGCGTGTGTACCACAATACCACATCCCCTTTCCTCCTATCCCTACCTTCTTTCTGTTGGAATACATCTGTATAGGCGTATAGCCATTCTTCTAGTTATGTGAAGTTTTTGTTTTTCTATCACAATGTAACAATATGAATAGTAGTAATGAGTTATGTGTTGTACACTTTTATATTTTACCTCTCGTGGGTCTATCTCTCTCCGTGTTTTTTGTTGTTTCACATGGTTTCCTATGCTAAGATTTTTGTGCTAAGAGAATCCATATTTTGGTTGTGTTTTCAGGTTTCATTGATTCTATTCAGTTCATTGACTGAAACAATAGGTGATACATTTCGACCATACTTTACAGATCTTCAGAATCTTCTGTTGAAGTGTTTGCAGGACGAGGCTAGTAGCCGTGTTAGAGTAGCAGCACTCAAGTAATCATTTTTTTTCATAAATCTCATTTTTCTGCTCTAGGAAATGACAGTTGTTTGATGTTTTTTTAATATAATATATTTTTGTCAATCAGGGCTGTGGGATCTTTCTTAGAGTTCACGAATGATGCATCAGAAGTGGTAAGGTCATCCTGATTTTCTGATCGTGATGCATAATATTTCGGAAAATATCACTTAATTTAATTCTTTTTTCCAAATTCACTTCAGTTCAATTCATTAATCATTTTTAGCTCAATCAATCAATTACAATGCTCATAACTTAAAATACATTTACTTGCTTTGTTAATGTATCAATGTAGTTGTTATTGGAATGGTTATGACTTATATGGTTATACCAGCTAACAAGCCCAAATTATAGTTGAATGAGGTACATTGGATATGATCCTGTAAATTAATTTAGCCGAACTATGTTGAGTCCAATTTAGTTAAATAGATTTTAACTCCATAGTCAATTGAGGACCCGAGGTCCTGAACTACAAAGCCCTGATATTTTCTGGCCTTGTATCTAAAATATTTTTCTCATCTATTTTTCTTTCCTGTTTTATATTTTATCGAAAAGAAAATGTGAAAACCTGGCAACTCTTTTTATAATTAGGTCCTATCACAACATTTGAAAATTGAAAGATGCTCTGAAATTAAATCGGTCTTCACATATGTCAGGTCAGATTTCGAGATTTCATACCTGGCATTTTACATGCGGCAAGACAGTGTATTGCCTCCGGTGAAGAGGATGTGGCAGTGATTGCCTTCGAAATATTTGATGAGCTGATTGAGTCACCTGCACCTCTTCTTGGGGACTCTGTTAAATCCATAGTGCAGTTTTCTCTTGAAGTTTGTTCTAATCAGACTTTGGATATAAGTACACGTCATCAGGTTAGAGATTATGATATTGCACAATTCACTATTCATTTATTGTATGGTTTTCTTGTGTTCTTTCATACAAATGTTATGCTTACGTTTCCTTACTTTTGTCCGTGCTTAATCAGGCTATTCAAATAATCTCGTGGTTGGCAAAATACAAATGTAATTCTCTTAAAAAACATAAGTTGGTTGTACCAATTTTGCATGTTGTCTGCCCACTACTTGCGGAAACAGGAGACAAGGATGATGACGATGACGACCTAGCCCCCGATAGGGCTGCTGCTGAAGTCATTGACACAATGGCATTGAACCTTCCAAAACAAGTTTTCCCGCCAGTTTCTGAATTCGCATCGATAAGTAGTCAAAATGCTGATCCAAAGTACCGGGAGGCTGCCGTCACTGCTTTGGGGGTCATCTCCGAGGGCTGTTTGGACTTGATGAAAAGTAATCTGAAGCCTGTTCTTCATATAGTTTTGGGGTCTTTGAGGGACCAAGAGCAGATGGTGAGAGGTGCTGCTTCATTTGCATTAGGGCAGTTTGCTGAATACTTACAGCCTGAGATTATCTCTCATTATGAGAGTGTTCTACCTTGCATATTGAATGCTTTGGAGGACGCATCTGATGAAGTAAAGGTACGAGTTAAGACGACATATATCTTTTGTTATTTGGTAAAACTAGTCATATCTGTTTCTTTTTCTTTTTTTGGAAAGGGAGCGACAAGACTCGAGAGTACTTTAGTTGCTCACGAGTTAGGAATTTAGGTCATGAGCGCCACACCTCATTGACTTTACCAAATTGAGTGACATCTGCGAAGTTAGTTATATTTTGTGGTTGAGCTCTGTGAGTTGCTTTCACAGGAGAAGTCATACTATGCTTTGGCTGCCTTTTGTGAAAACATGGGTGAGGAAATCCTTCCCTTTATTGATCCCTTGATGAACAAGCTTCTGTCAGCCCTTCAAAACAGCCCCAGAAAGTTGCAAGAGACTTGCATGGTGAGATCATTTATCCTGTTTTAAGTTTGCTTCCCTATTGTTTTATTCATCTTAGTGTCGTGTCATTTCCTGTAGTTTGAAATGTTCCATCTTATTTTTCCTTCCAGTCTGCAATTGGTTCTGTAGCATCTGCAGCCGAGCAAGCTTTCATGCCATATGCAGAGAGTGTTCTGGAGCTGATGAAAACTTTTATGATTCTGACAAATGATGAGGACCTACGATCACGAGCAAGGTCAACTGAGTTAGTGGGTATTGTTGCAATGTCAGTTGGTAGGGCAAGGATGGAGCCTATTTTACCTCCATACATTGAAGCTGCAATTGCTGTAAAATTTTCTTTTGCTGTTCATTCATTTTACACATGACTCCCTATTTTACCAAGACTTACTCTGTCCCCATTTATTTCAGGGTTTTGCATTGGAATACAGTGAGCTACGAGAATACACCCACGGATTTTTCAGCAACGTTGCGGAAATTCTTGATGATGGCTTTGTGAAGGTAACTCTCTAACTATGAATCTCTCATCTTGTTTATATTCATTATAGGTTTTTTTTGTCAAACACTACCTAAAGTTTATCTCCGTTTGCGAAGAATTGCATAAAGTTTTTTTTTGTCAAACACTACCTACTAATTACCAAATTTTGTCAAACACTACCAAAAGCAGACTTCCGACTGAAAAAGTTAAATTTCCTTTATTGACTGATGTCATCAAATGACAAGTTTCTCCTTTATTTTGTTCGTTTTCCCACTCTTCTTGATGTGCTAATCCTAACTTCTAATTAGATAAGCCTAGCCTAGATCTACAATTTATTCATTGCCATCGTCCTTTTACTTGTCAATGTAGTAGGGTATCTTCTGTCGTTCTCTATCACCTTAATTGCTTTGCCATTTCGAGGACAACCCAATTGGCCATACAGCTTCTCTAAAGTAAATAAAGAATCACTTCATACTTTAGTTCCTTAAAACCCACATTGTTTTATCATTGTTTTGTTTGATTGTGCAAGCCACATATATCTAAGTCAAGATTATAATGTTTAAGCTGGAAATTTCCTTGAAGTTTGCTGGAACTGCATTTTCCCATCTGTAAGGGGTTTCTTGGTATTGCTATTGTGAGGAATTGGTTATGACAAATGGTGGGAAAAAAAGGAAAATTAGTTTTCGTATACAATGGCACATTACTCCATTAGTCAATTGCAAAAGTTACTTTTTGACGGAAATATACTTTTGGAGTTTTGGTAGTCTTTGGCAAAAGATAGAACTTTAGGTCATTTAGGTCAGTCTTTACAAATCGGAGTGTCAGACAAAAAACTCCATATTCATTATTATATCTGATATTATGTTGAATGGTGAGTTGGAAAAAAATGTGGATTCATATTGTGGGACCGCAAGGCTTTAGTTTGGACTTTGAGTACAAGTAAGACCAAATATCATGGCGCAGTTTCATTGGAAATTAAGGCGGGAAGGTAGGGGATATCACCAAAGATGTAAAAGTTGTTCAGCAGTTTTGGACATGTGAGAAGAAGACAAAGTCCACTTGAAGAGTAGGAGGTTTGAAGATTGGGGAAGTGATGAATTTGTGAGGCTAGGGCCTAGGAGAATACCCGTAAAAAACATGTATACAATTAGAAATGATATTAGTATTTGGGAGTGAAACATATGTAACATTTGGGATGGTAACGTGTAGGGTAATAATCCATGGATTCCATGCTCACAATGTAATTTGATTTTTCGTGTAATATTTCTTTATCATTTCACTTTAGTTTTCAAGCCATCTTCTTTTCAGATAATTCCTTTTTCCCATTTTTTTCCAATATTTTGAGCTACCTTTTTCTCTTCATTTTTTTCTTTTCACTTACTATTCTCATTGCAATCTCTGTCTAACTCACATCTGAAATGTATTTCACGTTCTTTAATCGTCTCTTTCTTTCTGCTCATACTTTTATCATTATTGTTGTAATTGTCCTTTATCATCATCATTGGGGATAATACTTTGTTGTTGCATTCATTGCTCAATGGGTGGATAAACTAATTATTCAACAACTCAAATGCAGTATCTTCCACATGTTGTGCCTCTAGCATTTTCTTCCTGCAATCTTGACGATGGTTCAGCTATTAATATTGATGAATCTGATGGTGATGAAAATGTGAATGGATTTGGTGGAGTTTCCTCAGATGATGAAGTTCATGACGAACCTAGAGTAAGGAATATCAGTATTCGAACAGGAGTTTTGGATGAAAAAGCAGCCGCAACTCAAGCACTTGGACTGTTTGCATTGCATACGAAAAGCTTTTACGCTCCGTATCCTTTTTTTTGGCCCAAATAGCGATGTCTGTTTGCTTTGATTGGACCTCCCCGCGGAAAAATTCATGTAGAATCCTTAATTTGGTTTCCATAGGTACTTTGAAGAGACTTTGAAAATTTTGGTGCGTCATTCTGCTTACTTTCATGAGGATGTAAGACTTCAGGCCATTACTTCATTGAAAAGTAAGTAGCTCTTATCAGACGGTGATTTTTCCCCTCTTTGGTCTGTACTGTCATACTGAATCATTAATAAACTTCTCAGCCTTTTGTGTTGATTCTTCAAAATCTTTTCGTTGACTGCTATCATGGACTTTGCAATTTGCATTACACTGCTTCCACTATTAATGCTTTCACTCAGGCCAGGAGGCATCATTACAGACCGCCTTACCTCTATACGAATAAAGTGGCTGTTCCCTTAAACCCATGATGTGAAGTTAATCGCAGATAGTATAACAAACCCTCCTCACTCTGCTTGCTATGACTGCCTTTTCAAAAGTACTCGCGTATTGGTGATATAAGCAGTTTAGTGAGTCATTTTCATCTATTCCGTTATAAACCCAATCAAAAAATGCCGAATCTATTGACTCCAATAATAAATCTGTTGACTGCTATCTTTTTTTAGGCTACAGCAACCCATTTGATTCTAAAATCCTTTCCCAGTTGAAGCCAGCTGCCACTAGCTTTTATGTGCTGTTGAACTTTATTGTTGTTTTCTACTTTTATGCTCAGTAGCAATTCTTAAGCTTACATCAGCTCGTTCAATTTTGTGGATGTCGACGTTTTAAGGACTTTTTCTCTTTTTGCCCACATTTTTCATTGGCTTAGCATAAGTTTATTAGGTTGTCTCAACATTCATAAATCTTCACAAAAATGAAACTTTTGCTTGGTTTATCATACAATGTAGTATTGAGCCCTTTTAGTGTGATACTAACTCTATTTACTTCTAATGCATCACATGCTTTGCCTACAGATATGTTTACAGCAGCACAGGCAATTTTCCAAGGGCATTCTGTGAGTGTTCTACTGGCCAATTATACTTTTCATGGCTTCAGTTATTACTTAATGCACATTGGATTAAGCCTAGAAGGCATAGCAAATAATAAGTGGCCTTTTAGTCATATTCATGTTATTTCTGTTTTAGTTGGGTGGGAGGTGGGGGCTAGGGTACAAAACGGAGCTCAATTTTTGCTCAAAACAAGTTCTGCACACTATTGATGTCTGCATACCTTGTTCATTAGGAGTTGTGGTCTTAATAAGTCTGCATTTTTTGTCTTTTGCAGGATGGGTCAGCAAAGGCAAATGAAGTTCTTGGTAATAACTGCATTAGATGGCTCTTTTTTATATTTCTGACTTAAATGGGTTGCTGTAGCCTGTAGGCCCTTAACTGACGCTCTTTCCGTTTTATCAGATACTGTCTTGAACATATATATTAAGACCATGGAAGAGGATGATGACAAAGAAGTTGTAGCTCAAGCTTGTATGGGAATAGCAGACGTCCTCAAGGATATTGGATATGTTGAGACTTGTTAGTATTCACATATTGCTTTCTATTGCTGTTTAACACAATCACATCCTCGTGAAATCAAAAGCAAATCATTTGTTTTTTTCTGGTGTCAGATATGCCTCGGCTAGTTGATGCAACATTATTGTTGCTTAATGAGCAGTCAGCATGTCAGCAAATAGAGTCAGACAGTGACATTGATGAAGATGACAGTAAGCATGATGAAGTCTTGATGGATGCAGTTTCTGACCTTCTTCCTGCTTTTGCTAAAGCAATGGGTCCTCATTTTGCCCCCATTTTTGCCAAGCTTTTTACTCCCCTGATGAAATTTGCGGTGGGTTGTTTCTGTACAAGATATCTGTACAATGCCATCTTGTTCTTTTTTTTTTTTGGACTCTCATTTTTTGGTTGTGCAGAAAGCCTCACGACCTCCCCAAGATCGCACCATGGTAGTTGCAACCCTCGCAGAAGTGGCACAAAACATGGGTCCACCTATTGCAGAATATGTTGATGTAATAAATCTCCTAGGACTTTTATATACTTTTTTTGCGATTTATTTCCAAAGGTGAAAAAACTCGTCATTCTTATTTTGGAATATGATGGGATAAAGCCAAATGACTCACGAAAAGCCTGTAAGGCTGTGCACATCGCACCCTTCTTACCTTGCCATGGGCAGGAGCCTTTTTAGGCATGGGGTGATGATTTGATTGTAAATTTTGATAATAGACCTTATTGAGTGTTTGTTTTTCTTCTTTTCATTTCTACCAACGTTATTACCAGCAGAATATTTGTGACTGATATAGATTTGAACCATGAACAGATGGTGATGCCGTTGGCAGTAAAAGAATTACTGTCTTCGGATGCAACTAACAGGAGGAATGCAGCTTTTTGTGTTGGGGAGTTTTGCAGAAATGGTGGTGAAGCAGTGCTAAAGTATACCCTTTTTTTTGTTTCATGTTCTTGTTCATAGCATGTTATCTATTACCGCCAAAAAAACACCCGTATTTTCTACTATGTATTTTCACTCTCTTGTTCAAATATATAGTATAAAGTTTTTTTGTTATGCATACAAGTATGTCATAAAGTTGAGCTTACCGTGCGTTAAAAAAAAGGCGTAACTCAAGTCTTCATCCATTCGTTTTGTCTAACATGTTTTTCTTTCATTTATATAGATATTATGGCGATGTCTTGAGAGGCCTCCATTCCCTTTTTGGTGAATCTGAACCGGATAATGCTGTGAGGGATAATGCGGCTGGTGCTGTTGCAAGGATGATTATGGTTCACCCTGAAAATATCCCATTGAGTCAGGTGAGTGCTTCAACTCCTTTTTTTTTCTTTTTAAATTAAATTTCTTCTTTTATGCCTCTTTAATGCTCTTTAATAATTGTTTCGTAGGTGCTCCCTGTTTTTCTAAAAGCTCTTCCTTTAAAAGAAGATCACGAGGAATCAGTGGCTGTTTACAGCTGTGTCTGTAATCTAATTTTATCATCAAATCCTCAGGTAAAATGTTGTACATTTGTACTTGTGAATTGATTAATTTGTCGTCGACACACTAATCCCCTTTTTTTGAATATAAATGTGCAGATACTGACTATGGTTCCAGATTTGGTCAATCTATTTGCGGAAGTTGCATTATCTCCCGTAGAGACCGATGAAGTTAAAGCCCTAATAGCAAGGGCCTTTTCACACCTTATATCACTTTACGGGAATCAAATTCAACCAATATTAAGTGCCCTTTCTCCGGCTCATGCTAATGCTTTGGCCGCTCTGGCTCCAAAAAGCTGATACTTCAAATTGGCCACACTCATGGCCGTTTTGTAAATTTAGTGAAATACAAAGATGTGTACATCTAGTTCGAAGAGCAAGTGTTAAATTGCAAGACTGAAGACGAGCTCAATTATTCCCTAATGGGAATCTCACCTTCAGGTATGGTTTCCTTTATCCGGTTTACGCGGCTATAGGTTATGTGGCTATATCGAGTCCATTCCTATTATTTGAATTCGCCACATTGTTCAAGACCATTCTCTACATTTTTAATTTGGGTAAGAAATAACTAGCAAAAACAAATCATGCATTTTTGCGCTTCAAGCTTCTCCCACATAATTTTGATACCAAAAACTTCGGTCGAAAAGCAAAGTCAGTGAACTCAAATGAATCAAGGATGTAAGAAAACTGCATCTTACATCTTACTGTTTTTTTTTTGTTGTTTGCCAATAAATTGCAGGCTTGTGATGATCGTCCCAACATTCCAACATATTTTCTTGCTTGCCCGCGTGAATTTATATTTTCTTTCTGAAGTTCCTTTGGATTTTTGGGTGGTTTTTTGTGTTACAGGTTTTGAGTTCTCAGGAAGTGAAGTTTTGTATTCTTTATTTATTTTTGATTTTTGGGTAATATATACTGATGGGAATCTCACCCTTTGTATACTATATGTGTGCTGTTCTTCGACATTTTATTTATATTACATGGTTTTGTTTTGGCTTCTCCTCATTTACATTTAGCAATCGTGGTGTGCGAGGCTGCGAGCCACATAACTTAAGTTGAATCTCTGTTAACTTAGTTGGTAAAGAAGCCGCATGGGATGATATTTCTGATCTTTAATCTAATTCAACCGGCATCAAGATTCAAGACTATTAACGTGGCTCGTTTTGCACCAAAATGAAATTCTTGCAATAGAGCTTTGAAGGTTATTTTAGCTACTGTTAAGACAATTGCTTGTGGTGTTCGGGATCATATTTTGTTTTCAAATGCAATATTTGAGTGTAACTAAGAACATAATCGATCCCATGTTAAAGAGGATATTTGGCTATTCTCAGAAAAACTTGGTTGATTGCTTAAAGGAATTGATAATGGTATTCATATTAACAAAGTGCATCGGTCTTTTTTAAGTCTCGTGTTAAGAACTCTTGAATGAGAGCAATAGTGCGTGGGAAATGACTTGTTTTGGTTGCGGAGTCTTGCACATTTTGGAAAGCCAAAGCTTTAATAATTTGTAAGGTTTGTAATTTTTTATGTTACTTCGTTAATTCAAATCCAAATAACTCATTCACAATTTTTTTACCTGTTTATAAATATATTCTAGAAAATATAAATACATAATCCATAATTGTTTGTCGGCTTGCCGCTAGACCTGTCGAACAGGCCAGGTGTTTCGAGTTTGGTCATTTCCGATTTGAGTTATTTTCAAAGTATTTTTCCGAGTTATTTTTGAGCGGGTTTCGTTCAGTTTATCCGCCTTGACTCAAAAGTCAAAGGTAGTTAATGAGCCTTCAAGTGTGGTATTTCAGGGCTCTTAACTAACACGGTGACTCCGCAAACTGCAAAAAAGTCAAGCTGATAATTCATTCTTCTTCAATTTCTTCATACATTCAACAATGGAGAAACGTGCTCTATACATTTCCGCCATTTTAATCCTCACCTTCATCGTCTTGATGATCGTCACTCCTAAAATTCCTCAAAATCAAGAATACCACAACTTCGCTGATCAACGCACTTTTTTCGGTACACTCTTTTTAACCTAATTTCCCCAATTTTGAAATCACACTTCGCTTTTTCGCGACTTCGATTTTGTTTTAGTTTGTTTCGTTTTAGTTGTTTAGTTTGATTCAGTTTCTTACTGTTTATGCTACGAGGTTTCTGCTTTTGAGATTATTTCAATTAATCGTGCTTCCTTAAGTTACTTTTGTGTGATTTCCCCCCTTTTTTAGAGGTATTTGATCGTAGTTTATTATACGATAATACTTTGAATCCGTTGGAAACTTCTGTTTTGTTAATTGAAACCCTAATTGAGCTGGTATATGTAACGTTGACCCGAATTTCTGTGATTTCAATGACCTTATGTGGCGGCAGTGCTGTATTTATGATGCAAGTATGCAATTTGCGAGATTTGGGTGTGATGTCGGCAGTGGCGGAGCCAGGAATGTAAGTCAGCGGGGCGAAAATTTTCAGCGGGGGTGAAACGGTAATATTATAAGGGGGATTCAAAAAAATTCGAAAATTTTAACTAAAAAGTTCGAAATTTTCGAACGCCAGCGGGGGCGACCGCCCCTGCTAGCCCCTCCCTGGCTCCACCACTGGATGTCGGATTCGGTGATCTTACTGGAAATGAGGGTTGGTGCCATGAATGTGACTTTTTTTTTGGGATGGCTTGAATTTGGGGGCGTTGCATACTTGCATTTGTTGTGTGATGGAATTATGGAAACTTCAATATCTCGTTGTGCTATGGCATCTTTTACTCGCGCATATGACGTTATTTGACATCGCAAGATTACAAATTTAGCGATTGTTTATCATCAAGGCTTACTGTGTGATAAATTGGCTTGCCACAGCTATCATAGGTCTTAACGACTTCTGAATATGTGCAGGTATCCCAAATGCGCTCAATGTGGTTTCGAATTTCCCATTTCTTGTTATTGGTCTTGTAGGATTGGTACTTTGTTTTCATGGAAATTATTTCAAATTGAGGTGATTGTTTTTAGCTCCTTTTATTTGTTTTTTTAGTTGTAAATTCTAGCGATTCTTGCCAGTATGCACTATCAAGATGGTGATTTGTTTATTTTGCAGCCTGAAAGGTGAAATATGGGGTTGGAGTTTCTTCTTTATTGGTGTAGCAGCTGTTGGTTTGGGATCTTCTTATTATCATCTCAAACCCGATGATGCTACTCTTGTCTGGGATCGTTTGCCAGTGAGTTTTGTCAATTTACCGAGTATAAATATTGGCATTCCTATCATCTGCACTTGTGAAAGAATTGCCTTTGTGTTGTCACTTTGCACGCTTCTAGTTTTGCATGATCATGTGATTTAATTGTCTTTTGTATTCTTACGCAGATGACTATTGCATTCACATCTCTTGTTGCCGTTTTTATTATTGAAAGAATTGATGAGCGGAAGGGGACCATATCTATTGTACCACTCATCCTAGCAGGCATTATAAGTATTTTATATTGGCGGTAAGCCCTCAGTTCGTGTTTTGATCTGTTCTTCATTCTGCACTTTAAATTTACCTTAGTTAAGGTTTTAGCAAGGAAGAAGGTTATGTGATTTTTTGCTTATTTACTTTTTTGTTGAAGTAGTTCTTTGCATCAAATGGGTTTGGTGTTAAGTAGCAAATTACACGGTGCACAAGAGTCTAGTAGTTTAACAGTAATTGTTAATCAGCCAAAACAGTGGAGCCAGTCAGCAACAATTTAAACTTGTGGGGTTTGATTGCACAGTTTTAAAGTGGTAGGGTTAGAATTTGACAAGTGCCAAATGAATTTATTATTTTTTTTAACAGGAATGTCATTGTGAAGAGCTTTCATGCTATTTATTATTATTATTATTTTTTTTATAAAGATATACGGCCACAAAGGTCTCCAATAGTCAATTTTTGAACAGCTGGTGGCGATACAATTTCTGAAGTGCCAAATGAATGTCATAGTCCACAGAGACCACTGTCATCGGGTAAATAGTCGACAAAATGAAATTGTTGACCATATGATGACACGTCGAACCTTAGATCAAAACTACATTGAGTTGCGCGTCTGCACTGGATAATGAGTGAAACCATCTAATGATTGTAGGTAGAGTAGTGACAAATTCCATGAACCGATTACTGTCCTTTCATGGAGGTTATATTGTTTAAGGCTACAAAGCTGTCCACAACCTAACCATCAAGGTACCTTTTGATTGGAGAAAAATCCAAGAAAAGGACCTATACTATCACCACTTTTTTGTTAGGGACCTGAAGTTCCTTATCTATTAACGTCTGTTTTTCTCTCTGTTGCTTATGCTTATAATTAGCGCAAAACTATCTCGTTGCTTTTGTTCGTCTTAAACTCTGAATAATACTTCTTTCCCTTCCGAAAGATCTTATATTTCACTTACTGTGATTGATAAACCATAAATATGATAAAAAAATTATAAATGATTATGACATGATATTAAGATATTTACAATTTAATATATGACTACATAGCTTAAAATGATGTGTGGTATTTAGAAAAAAAGTACTATATAAACGCAAAATTTATTGTTAAAGTGTCAGTTTGAAGACCGCATAATTGCATAAAGTAAATACGAAGGTCACTGTGAAGGGGAGGGAGTAATCAAAACAATCCCCCTTGTACCAACATCAACTCGAGTTCCTTTTGGGATTTAGCCATAGTCAGATTCTGTTAACCTATGATGTTTCGATTACACTAGTACACTTACCCGTTTTCTCTCATTTTTGCAGCTTTTTTGATGATCTTCGCCCATATGCAGTAGTGCAATTTGCTCCATGTTTAGCCTTGCCATTGATGGCTATATTGCTCCCCCCAATGTATACACACTCTACTTACTGGCTGTGGGCTGCAGGTTTGTGGTTATTGGGGGAATTTGATTTGGTTGTCAATTTTTTGTTTTAATTCTGAAGGTTGATTTTTTTTTTTTTTTCCGTTTGCCTTCAGCGTTCTATCTTCTGGCAAAAATAGAAGAGGCAGAGGATCACCCTATCTACAACTTGACTCATCATGTTGTCAGTGGTCATACGCTAAAGCATTTATGTGCTGCTCTTGTCCCAGTATTCCTGATTCTTATGCTTGCAAAACGGACTGTTGAAACAGAGAGGTAATCTTGTTTTGTCCAGGTCCAAAATATGCAGCGTTCCTATTTTCCTTTGGTATTTCCTGTTATATATAGCTTTCACGGTTACATGAGAGGGTGCTGGTTCTTTAATTTTGATTGAAGGGCTGAGAGGCATTTCGCTAACAGGGGACCCGAAATTCTATACTACATGCATTTATGAGGCTATATATATAAGAAGTAACGGGCCCAAGTTTTTATACTACACACATTTTTGTAGCATGCTTGCCTCTCCAATACATGAATGCCATTGGTCGAGGTTGTGTAGCCGACTATGACTACGAGGAGTTGGTACTCAGTAGTTATAGTGTAGCATAGGAGGGAGGGAGGGAGGGAGGGAGGGTTTACTGGACTGAAGGAGGTTCTATCATAAGACCAATTAGCAATTGGAGGACTAGCTCAATGGTTTATTGTATTCGGTTATATTCCTCTCTGGTTCTTGTTAGTGTACATTGACATTCTCAGGGTACTTGTGACACTGACACCTATTGCAGTAAGTTCATATGTGCACTAGTGTACAACAGTATAGGTTATTTTTGATTCCAACATTTGATGTATATCACTACATTGAAGTACTTATTGTACAAACTGTGAAGGATTCGAAATCGGCGAAAGATGCAGAGCCATGTAAAAGAATCATTTGAAGATTGAAGGCATGAATGTGGACCCAGTCTCGAGTATGCTTTTAAAAGCTTTGTGGAATATTGATCCCCGTTTGTATTCCATGCTTGTTTTTCTCTAGAAGTAATTTGTTTTAGATGCTTAGTCCTACAAATATATATTTCTCTTTAGCGCCCAGGCTTTCCCTATGCTAAGTGCAGTATCATGGATTCATGGACATTTAGTTCGAACTTACAAACGATAAATTCCTCTTTGCGTCCCACCAACGTTGGCTTTCATCCGTCCTCGTTTTTTTTTCTCGTATTTATAACTCTTATGTATGTGGTTAACTATTTTTTTTTTTTTTTTTTTTTAATCTCATTTTGGGTTTTTATCTTCATGCAGGGTAAGCTTGCTCAAGACTTGGAGAATTTCATGGACTAGAGTAAAGAAAGACGGCATCGATATCGAGAGTTGCGAATATTCTCAGGTTCCCGTTGAAGAACAACGTTGAATTCGCTCACAGACATTGGTAATTGGTGAAGTGAAGTTGCCTCATGTGAAGCTTTTGCCGGTTGCCTTCAAATTGCTTGTATATACCAGTCATACTGTTACCAGGCTTAACAAGGGAACGCTTTCCAAAAAGACAAAAACACGTACGAGACTTTGTATGTATACAACATTCTCTTTCATGTTATATTATTCATTTCATCGCGAGGTTATATAACCGTCTTACTCAAGACTAACCGTTCTAAAAAGTAAAAACAAACGACTTTGAAGCAGATGTAAGATATTTTTGTAGCATGTTTTATCATTTGCTACCATGAACCAGCACCTTTTCTAAATGTAGCAAACTTTGATGCCAGTCTCGGCTATTACTCCGCCCAAATTGATTCTGTAATTGTATTCTCGTGGTGCGCGTGATGTAACCAAGTTGCTGAGAACTATCGGCATTCCATTTTTAATGTTGTAAACAGAGTACAATTTATATGTCGGGCTATTCCATGGAATATTTGACATAAATCTTAATTCCATTTACATTTGACACAAAACTATTTCGTGCAACACTTACAACCACATAGATCTAACTATCTAAGACAACAGTGGACACAATAATATTCCTTTTCTATATTTTCGCATTTTGAGGTGTGCGTTCATTCACTCATGGACGGTTCTAAAGGATGATTCGTGTCAGCCGACGCCAAATCATTTTGGGATTAAGGCTTTGATGATGTTTTTGTTGTGAATTGTGACTACATTGTAGCTCGATTCTAGATGTTATTCAGATATTTTACAGCAAAGGTTTAACTAACATTTGCAAGAGGGCTATAGAGGTTATCTGCAAGACGGGGGACGAGGATGACGTCAAGTGGGGTGACCTTTAGGTTCGTTAGTCCGAAACTCTCAGTCATATCAACGGTTTCATCTAACATAGTTGAGATCTCGAATCCATGGAGTAAAGTGGCTAATGTAAACATCATGAACTTAAATGCTGAAGTTATTCCAGGACAGATCCTCCTCCCACTCCCGAAAGGTAGAAATGCGAAATTTTTACCTTTGAAATTGTAATCCTTGTGAGTTGTAAGAAACCTTTCAGGATAAAATTCCAAAGGATTTGGCCAAACTTCGGGATCTCTCATCTCTGTGTATCTTGTGGAGATTAACAAAGAGCTGAGTGCCAGCCGGGACATGGTAGCCGCTTACAGTGCAGTCTTCAACGGCTACCCTCGGAACTGAAAGGGGCCCTGCAGGGTACAGCCTCATTGTCTCCTTGAGGACTGCATCCAAGTATGTTAACTCCTTGAGGTCTGATTCATTCACCTGTCTTTCTTTTCCTACAATCTCGTCTATTTCCGCTTGAGCCTTCTTCATGGCATCTCTGTTGTTAAGTAGCAATGATGGTGCCCAAGTTAGGGTCACTGCTGTAGTATCTGTTCCTGCTAAAATCAAGTTCTGAAGATTGACCGCGTGTAAGAATCAAAGAATAGGAGGGAGTATTACGCTTTCAGAAGAGCAAAAATTGCGATTATCAGTTATGGTATGAGGCCGGTCCCTGAACACCAGGTCATTGGTGCCTAAGCATTGTTTTGCTGTCGTATGTGAGCTGACAACCAGCGCTCGTTTGACTCCGAGCTTAATCATGAATATGGGTCCGTATTTATCAGCCATTTTCCCCAAGGATATATGAGGAAGCCCTCGTAAATGATTCAGATGGCCGATAATCGGCCATGAACCTGATGGTACAGGAGGGTGCTGCTGCTGCTGCCTGGGAGAATTGCTCCTTTTCCACCTTAACAGGAAGTAAATGAATAGAAGCAAAGCACCAGTACTTGCACTATGTGCAGGGACGTCTTAAAACAAATGGAGGCCCGGTGCACCGAGAAAAGATGAGGCCCCAAATATAAATGCACAGGTGTACTATACTTCGATTTTTATATTGAATTTTATCAATAAAACTTATAAATTCAGTGTCCAAAACCGGAGGCCCGATTCCTCCGCCCGTGGTTGCACGGGGTGTTAGACGCCCCTGACTATGTGCAAAAAATTGTTCTAAGATTTGAAACTCCATTGAAATAATAAGCAACAGAAAGTGTATTCAATTTGTAGCTTACGAGAGTCGATACTCCGAATTTTTTTAGTCGTGTTGATTTATAATGTGATATTTAAAGGTAAGATTTAGTTAGTTCATGTGAATATCTCGACGACTCCTGCAAAATTGCGGAGTTAAGGGAGGTCAGACATACACAACCTTATTCTTGTGTTAGCGACATAAAGAGGCTGTTTTAGTATGATTCAAGATGAAAATTGCGTCGAAAACTGCAATTTCTGATTGTGTATTTTGTTAACTAATTTTGCATGCATTAACAAGAAACTGTGAAATAATTTAGAGTGAAGAAATGACAAATAACGTACTTGACTATTTGCAGGGTTTGGTTAATGTTTTGGAGTGATTTAACAGTGAGTTTCTGCTTTTCTGGTTACGGACTTACAGTCAAATTGATAACTTAGTATACCAGTAATTTGGTAGTAACTAGTAACATAACATCATTTTTCTTTTTGATAGCTAATTTTTTTTTTTGACATTGCACGGGATCTGAAATAGTATACTAGAAGTAGTATTAATAATGTATTATAGCAATATTTTTAAAATGAACTAATCTTGCAACACTGAATGATACTCGATTACTCGCGCCCATTTATTAAGTTACGAAATTTTGTCCGTTAATTAGTATATAGGAGAATAAAGAAATTATTTACATTTATTATCAAATTCTCTTTCACAACATAGTATTTTATAAAATAAAAGGTACGAGCAAAATTTACACATCGGAAAATACGGTCAAAATTACGTTTTGGAGACTCTGAAAAAGCAATTGGGAAGAAATAGAAAATAGAGGGAGTAACAAATTAATATGCATATATATGCTTTAAGTATTCGGTAGCGCATGGATTAAAATTTAAAATTACTATTTACATTTTTGAGTTTTCCATTTGCATTTGTTTTGTATAAAGGTAAGTTAATTAAATTTATGAAAGTTGTCACTATTATTGAAATGAAATTGAAAAGGTAGGCTCCTAACCCATCATAGTGATTGACTGATAGTCATGAATCATGGTGGCCCGTCCATATGTGGGAGTAGGTGCCAATCGGGTCACTTGTATCGGGTTAAAGCGGACCGAGTCATATCAGTTTGGATTGCGTCGGGTCAGAGACGGGTTCGGGTCGATTACAATTTATGTCGGGTAATCTGGGTAGGGTTATTAGCGGGTCAGTACTGGTATTTTATCTTATGTATTTAGTTTTTTATGGTTAGTTTTATGTTTAAAGTTTAAACAATGTATAGGTTTATTAATTGTAGTTTTAGGTGAAAATAATTAAGATGAATGTCAATTTGGTCTTATATATACCATTATTAAGCCAGTTTATTATCGGGTCATCCATGAGGTTTAATCAATATCGGGTCACAGGTCAAGTTGAGTCGGTTTAAGTTGGAAAAAATAAGGATGCTATTGGTTATCAGTTTAGCCTTGGGTTGGGTCGGTTTCGGTTCACCCAATTTTCGGGTTCTATAAGGTCGAGTTCAGGCTGGTTGGGTCAGGTTCCTCAAGTCGGGCCAGCTTTTGCTAGCTCTATGTGGGACAAAAGGCTATTATATCTCTTGGGTAGATTACGGTGGTTACAATGTCTTGGAAGAGACAGTCTCTCAATAAGTTATTAAAAGACTATTTCTTCATACCCCTTTCGAGTATCTTTCGTACCCCTTTTATTATTAATGACGACTTAAAATTACTCTTCTATTTGGTACATGTTGTCTTTCGAGTATCTTTCCTACCAACATTTTATGACTTTTTGTACCATGTTTACTTCAAATTATAATTGCTCTTTCAATACATTTATTTAGAGACCGTCTCTCAAAAAACCTACTTATACAGTGAAATGATATTTAATATGAATTAATTTATTTGACCAAATTTCAGGTACCTTATTTTTTCTGTAAACGTTTGGTAAGTAACTTATTTAACCAAATAATATACCTGAAATGAAATGCTACCTAGAGTAGCATTTGAGATTTCAGGTACCTGATTTGATTGGAATTGTATGCCTCATTATATTATTTCACAAAATCTCATTATAGACGGCAACTATCCGTCTATAATTAAAGACGGGCCAAGTAACATACCACATTACGCATAAGACAAACAACAACTTGCGTGGTGGGGCCCAAAAATGTCACCACTTTAATAGTATTTGACCCGTCTCTTGCTATAGACGGATATATCCGTTTATAACAAGACTTGCTGATATTATTTATATGCGTATAGAATTTAGAAACAATAATTCTTTCGAGGATTGCCACATCTTTAAGACCTAAAGTCAGTGTCGAAGTGTCACATTAGCCTCACTATATACTCACCACGATATCACATTTGCCACTCACTTTAGTGCTCTTCTCATCTCCACACAATTATTGTATCATACGGTTTCCACATTTATAGCAAAATCACTATTATTCTCCTTAACTATATTATATTATTAGATTAGTGGATTATTACATTTTACAATGTTTGTGTATTGTAATTCACTAATTACATTATCTTGATTAGGAGCCAGAATTTGTAACTAGGTGATTTCAATGGGAGAATCAGTATTATAAGGAAAACTCGAAAAATATCAAAAATTTAACTAGTTTTCAATTTTTAGCTAGCTGAGCATCTCTACTAGCCCTCTTTTGATCAAGCACTACTAATTACTAAAGATTGTACGGTACATGATGACTTAATTTTGATCAAGTAGATGTTGCTAGATGTCTAGACGTACGTATGTACTCCATATCGCGGCTCAGGTTGAATTGAGATCGGCTTAGAAGTGTGAGTACTCCAACTTAATTTCAACTACAATCAATCTCGACGAGGCTAAGATATGAAGTTTAGAAATCTGTTTGAAATATATGAAGCTTGAATCGAGATTGATTTAACCAAGCTTAGTTTGAACTTTTGACCTAGCTAGTCGAATTCGAGAGGTAAAAGTGTAAACTCATCACACCCTTTAATAACAATTCTTTTTTTGACAACGATAAATTTTCATAAATAAATTAAAATTTAAATCTTTATATTAATGTTTTATCACACGCACTACTAGCGAAACCATAACTCGTTAAAGTCACAGATTTTGATTAATCTACTACGGAATTTAAACATTTTTATTTTATAGTATTTAACTTTTAATAGTCAAATGATAGTGTGCTTATTAACACCCACATTTCACCCGTGATTACATACAATAACGTACAATAATAGAGAGGACGTACAATAATAACATTGAGAAATCACTTTCTTTTAACTTTTTATTAAATTTCATAAAATGTCAAAAGCTTGTGATGCATGATGAAATATAAATAATGGACACATTCCCTATATATTCCATGTAGTTCAACTTACACGTCCAAATGAATAATAACAAAATCCCCTATTAAATAAAATAAAATAAAACCCTTATCATATTTCTTGCACTAGCTCATTTCTTGCATCATATCTACCTTTTTCTCTATGAATTATTTTTGAAAAAATAATGGATACAAAAAATGTATTTACACCATGTGGTATGTTCACAACATGTACTTCTAAGAGATCACCACCGTCGAATAATCGAAATCATGATGATGATGATCATGATTTAAATGATGATGAATCAATGGCTTCTCTTGACTTGAGAAATTTATCAAAGATGGTACTTCCACCTCTTGGTGTTAATGGTTATAATCCAAGTAATGTTAATTCTAATACTTGGGTTATTTCTCCCATGAGCTCCAGATATAGGTACTCCCTAATCAATTCTTTACGTTTTACTTACTTGAGTGTCTCAGTCATTTCCGTATTTTTTCGTTTTAAGTAAGTTAGAAGTTACCTTTCCTCCTCATATACATGTTGCTTTTCACTTTTTACATTCTTAGAACATGTATATCTTCTTTGCTTTTTGTGTCAAAAGTAAACGTAAAGAATTGATCGAGTTTTCTGAGTATAATTTTGTTATGTGACAGTTTTGTAATAATGTTGTAAAATCGACCTACATAAAGGTAGGTAATATGTTCTTACCGTTTATTTGGTTAGGGGTAGATGAGGTTGTTTTTTTATTTAATTTAGCTATGAATAAAGGAAATTACTAGGGCCGTGTTTAATAACATTTAGCACGTGCTAACCACCCAGTGACGTTCTATCATTATTTTAATCACTAACTAATAAGGTAAACATATAAGACATATATAATTTTGTTGTTCGGTTTCACTAGAATAATTTTACACGATTATTACATGGAAATAATTCATCGAACTACCAATTCTCGGGATGAATTAGCAAGATCCTTATTAGTATATCCATCAAAATAATTTTTTTATTTAATTTTGTTATTTTTCCAATTTGATAGTAAGCTAAAGGCATTCTTTGTTGATGAGATTGATTTTACGTCTAATCAAGGAAATTAAAATGATTGAAGCGCAATATAGACAGTTGAGATTATCTGTTCCATTTTTGTGTCTCATCTTCTGTCTCATTGCCTTTATCTTACTATACATAGAGCCGGCCATCAGCACGGGCTGACCCGGCCCGGCACGGACCCGGCCCGCCCTAGCCCGTTACTTTATGCAGCCTGGCCTGAACCGGCCCGGCCCGGTCTTAGCCCGCCGTTAACCCTGGCCTGGCCAGGGTCCTGAAATTCCAGCCCGGCCCGGCCTTGGCCCGCCAATTTAGCAAATATAAAAAATAAAAAAAATAATATGGTAAGGCCCGCCAGCCCGGCCCGACCTTAGCCCGCCTCTGGTCCTGGCCCGGGTCAAGCATATCCCAGCCCGGCCCGGCCCGACCAAGCCCGTCCCTTCCCCCTGGCCTGGTCCGGGTTTGACCAGGAGAGCCCGGCCCGCCTCCTAGCCAACCCGGCCCGGCCCTAGCCCGGCCCAAGTATAGTCTATACATCATCACTAACCTAGTAAAAATGGTAATTATTTTTATTAAGTTAATAATGTTTCATGAGAAGAGATAATGGGATACAAAATGGATCACCAAATGGGACAGAGAACCCGCTTTCCAGTATATTGGTAAGCGACAAGAATCTAGTTGAAGAATCGTATAAATAAAGAGTATCATTATTGAAATTAATTACAAACTACAAGTAAATATGTATGGTTAACATCGCATCAAGTAGGTGGTTGATGAGAAAACATCAACATTTACAATCATAGTGTACGACATGGTCCCTCAAATTCTATCGACATGAATGCAATATAGAAAAATTATAAGATACTATTCCGTAGTCTGTATTTTTTTGGGTCTAAACTATCTGGTAATCCGAACCACATTGGGCCGACTAATCCGGATTTTGGGGCGTATCCAAGGATTACGGTATTTAAACCCCTCCCAATCGCAGTTGTGATTCCGTAGTACCATGCTTATCATGTTATCGACTTATCATACACATACAATTTCATCCGCGTAGGGTCAATATTTGTGGAAAAAATAGCTTTGGTATAATTGGCGAGGGTGAGTGTCCTTGCTATTCTTCCTTAATCTGCCACTGATCTCAATCATTTGTTTATATTTGAATAAAGTTATTCCTAAAAAAGAATAAAAACGGTAAATAAATTACAGTAGGTCTCCCTTGCGACGGGTCGGATATTGCGACGGGTATTATGTGAGTGGAAATGGGTAGAGGGGACAAGGTGGGCACCCACCCCATGTGCTTTGTCTCTCACCCTTATGGGTTTTTTGTGAGACGATATGGTATCCGTCGCAAGTTTGCGACGGATACCCTCCGTCATAAGGGAGAATTTGTGAATAAATTATATGAGACGTTGGTACAGTTACAATTTACTGTACCAAGTCCAGCACACAATGTTTGCTTTTCACGAGTAATCACATTTTAAGAATAGTAGTGTTCTTGTAAGATAGGTTAGACAAGTCTAAGCACGCAATGAGTCAAAGCCATCTATAATCACACTAGTAATGTGATTTTAATTTGAAACGAAGTAGTAGGTTAATATTAGTTGGGTCATTTCGGATTTTCGAGTGTGTGTTCAAGGAATAAATATAATAGTTGGACTTTAATCATTATCTTAAGATTTTGTTGAGATGTTTCATCTATCATAGTATCTGAGTCAATGTGACCAGATGTCACGGGTTCAAATCCTGGCAGCCTTCAATAACTCGCGAAGCTGAAATTCAGCACATGGTATAAGGGGGCATGTGCACTAACCACTCTTCGAGCCCAATGGGCACTCGAGTGAGTGACATATTAGGAATAAATATAATAGTTGAGTTTCAACCATTATCTTAAGGTTTTGATTGAAATGATTCATCTATCATTTTGATCGGGTTTTGGATTGAGTCATTTGAATTTTAAATCTTTATGGGTATGTTGTTATTTGGTCACGTCTTGCATAGATCATTTTGGTTACAAATGACCACTTTCTATCGTGTTATTTTTGCTTAGTGATCACGGGTGTTCGAATTTTTGTACGAGTAGATAATATGCATGAGAAATCAAATTGCATTCGGACATCTCATCGTACATATTAATCGTTTTGCATGGGGAAATTTGTCTTTAATTTGAATATCGTAGAGGGGAAAGTTTGTTACATGACTTGAATTTTGTTGGGTTCGAGTTTGTTATTCTAATTATTTTGGAATATTTTGGTATGTAATATATACTTGGTGTACTAATTATTGTTCAAACCAAATTCCCTACATTATTCTTATAAAATATAATATAATTAACTACAACGGTTCAGGTCAATCGAGTATGATTCGCATTGTTATAGGCTTTACCTAAGTCTATTTTTGTTATTTATTATGTACATATATAATATAAACGGATTTTCTAACATGTGCCCTTTTATGACACATGTTAATAAGTTAATTACATAAAGTTTGTTGAGAATAAATCATGAAAGATAGATGCACAAACTCACATCTACCATAATTAGGGTACATGTTAGAAAAACCCTAATATAAAAGTGTAATTTCTAATTAATCGCTCTGAATAGTAATAACATATATTAACGAGTCATCTCCAATTCATGGGTTTTGAGTTGAGTCATTTCGAACTAAATCAATTCCTCAATAAGGGCGATTTTAATGCTAATTGGAATCTGAATCAACTGAGATCATGAATACCGTCTCTCATAACTAACCATATTAGTTGACATCTACACAAAACACCTCATTTAAAGATAACATTACGTTAAACAATAATGTTATTTTTATATTATAATAAAGTAACATATAATAATTTTGTAATATGGTTGTTGATGCAGATGGTGGGAAACAGTGATGGTGGTATTAGTGGGATACGCAGCATGGGTGTATCCATTTGAAGTTGCCTTCATGAAGTCGTGTCCTATTAAACCTCTCTTTTTTGCTGACCTTATCGTTGATCTCTTCTTTGCTTTTGATATCTTCTTCACTTTTTTTGTTGCTTACTTTGATTCTAGAACTCAGTTGCTTGTTTCCGACCCTACCGAAATTGCCAAGCGGTTAGTATTCTACCTTCTCATTAACACAAATTCTTTATATTTTAATTCGTCTGTAAGAAGATCTAAAAACAAACTAATATTTAACATCCCGATTAATAATTATCTATTTCACCTTTTTCTAATTGGATAATTCAAACATAGATAACTATTTTAATTTGGACTAAATAATTTACACAATTTATTATGAAATTGTTGTAATCGGCATATGACCGTTTTAACATAAACTCATAGTTAATGAAATAACAGTAATCTCTCCTAAGACAGAGATATTCCTTTTGTAGCTAAAATGGATCAGACTTGTATTAAATATTAAACGGATATTTCCATCTTAATAAAAATTTGTGATGAAACACAAAATGAAACCTGGAATAGTATAATGTTAGTATTTTTTAATGCATTGGGAATAATAATGGGGTGATCTGATGTAGATACTTGAAAACATGGTTTGTAATGGACGTGGCATCAACAGTACCATATGAAGCATTGGCCTACTGGTTTACAGGCAGATACAATTCCTCTCTTTCTTATTCTTCTCTTGGTTTATTCCGTTTTTGGAGACTCCGTCGCCTCAAACAATTCTTCACTAGGTACTCCATCTTCCTACTAACTTGAATACATCTCCACACTTATACGTCAACTACAAATTATAGAATAAGACGCTTACTTTGTTAAAAATTCATTTATTATTAATGTACTAGTATAAGAGGTATTTAACATACAGAAAAAAAAATGTTGACTTACTAGATGTAAAATGTTGAGTTACTGGTGTATTCGTACAAAGTAATAAATAAAAGAGAACGTTAATTTTGGTTAAAGTAACTCATAAAAATCAATATAAAATTATAAACCGATCTTAACTAAGAATTTGCGCTCTAAATTATCATTTTCTTTAATATTGTCTATACCACTAATGTGTAGGCTTGAGAAAGATATCAGATTCAGCTACTTTTGGGTCCGGTGCTCAAGGCTTCTCTTTGTAAGTATCAGTACCTTCTAAACCTGGCAAAATGGGTCTGACCCGAATGACCCGACCCGAAATGGCTGGCCCGAGACCCGAAAATGACCCGAACTTGCTTGACCCGACCTAGACCCGATCCGAACATTGTCTGACCCAATGTTGACCCGACCCGAGGTGACCCAATCCGAAAAGACCCGACTCATAACTGACCTGATCCCAAATGACTTGAAGTGACCCAAAATGACCCGAAACGACTAGTACTAACTCATATTAATGCTATATATATCAAAATAAAGTTTCATTTAGTTCTGATAAATCCCTAATAAATAGTTACTTTTGCAAAATAATATTTCTTAATCAAAATAGTATTAACCTAAGTGCTTAGCCATTAACTCAAAAGCAACCCGACCTAAAATGACCTATACCCGAAAATAACCCGACCCGAAATGACCCGACAACAGGCCACCCGAAATTGACCCGAAACCCGAAAGTGACCCGACCCGACCCAACCCGAACCGAAATATGTGACAGACCCGAAATAACCCGACCCAAACTGACCCGACCCGTACCCGACCCGAGTGACCCGTTTTGCCAGGTCTAGACTACCATCCGTCTTAAAGAAGACTTGATTACAGCTATAATAGTATAATTCAATGAAGTGTTTTTTTTTAATTATTTAATTAAATTTAATATAAATGTGTATGTCAACAAATGAAGGTGACATTATTTCTAGTACATTGTGCTGGATGCCTCTACTACTTGTTGGCGGACCGGTATCCACACGAAGGCAGGACATGGATCGGAGCCATGAACCCGAACCTAATGGAAACCAACATTTGGGTTCGGTATATCTCAGCTATCTACTGGTCGATCACTACGATGACCACCGTTGGTTATGGTGACGTGCACGCTGTCAACACCGTCGAGATGGTTTTCATCATTTTCTACATGCTCTTTAATTTAAGCCTCACTTCCTACCTCATTGGTAATATGACTAATTTGGTCGTCGAAGGCACCCATCGTACTATGCAATTCGTAAGTTCATTACTTCCCTAACTCAAATAATAATATGTATTTCATGTTTGATAAACTGCAGAAGCAGATTTATGATATAGAACAGATAATATTAATTAGAAAAATATGATTAACAGATTTTAGTAGTAGGTTTGATTATCAAATTTAGTAGAACTAAACAATGTGTTTGGTAATTAGTTGATTATATGACTAATATACTATTTTCATGGTTAACATTAGCAAAATGTTTAATTTCATAATTATAATAATCTTAATATGAGACAGTCTCAAATGCAAATTAAATCTCGAATAATATGTAGTCATAGTAACATTACATACGAATTACCTTGTAGAATTTGATTACAACTCGAGAATGTTTTCTCGTACAATTACTCTCCTATTTAAGAAACGATTTCATATGGCATGTCAGACCAACCTATTAATTAACACATAGAATATCGAAATGTGGAATAATACATCATTATATAAGTTGGCTTTATTGTCAACTAGCTTTGTTAGTAAAGTTAATTATAAGTGGTGCTCAGTAGGCGTGTGCGTTGGGCCGGGCAGTGCGGGCTGGGCCGGGCCGGTCTGGGAAGTGGAGCCCGGGCACAACACTAAATCCAAACTGAGCTGGGCCGGGCCAGTGCTGGGTTGGGTTGGTGCAGCACTAGCCTGACCCACTTAATAGCCGGCCAGGGCCGGGCTGGGCCTATGTATTTTTTGAAAAAAAGTTAGTGTTTGACTGGGCCAGGCCAAGGAAGTTGAGGCACTAGCCCGACCCGAGGATGACATAGTGCCATAGGCTGGCCGGGCCACTGAAACACGGCCCACTAGACTCAGCTGGGCCGCTACGATGCACGGCTCTAGTGCTCACGATCCGGGTTCAAATCCCGTCAGCATTAAAATTGCCCGTGTGGCAGATTAAGTTTTGTGAGTATGTTTATGGTATGATGAATTTAATTCCGTAATTGTTATAATATGTTGACAGAGAAGTAGCATTGAAGCAGCATCAAGTTTTGTAAGCAGAAATAGGTTACCAACAAGACTAAAGGAGCAAATATTAGGGTACATGTGCTTGAGGTTTAAGGCTGAAAGTTTAAATCAATTCCAATTAATTGAGCAACTTCCTAATTCCATCTACAAAAATATTTGTCAACATTTATTCCTACCAACCGTTGAGAAAGCCTACTTATTTCATGGTCTTTCAAGGGACACTCTCTTGCTACTGGTATGCAAATCTATCCAATACTTATATGAACAAATTTCTGGCAGTCACCTGGTGATATCGAGTTTCAGTACCACACTACCACCCTTTCATATGTATAATAATGTAGGTCATCCTGAAAAGGACATTGTTTTTATATTCGTTTTTATTGTTTTTCTGTTTTTATACTCGCTGTAGGTCTCTGGAATTTTAGCTGTAGGTCTCTGGAATTTTATCCCTTTCTGCTAATAAAAAAACACAATGTAGAGAATTTTGTACAACCTACTGCTGTTTGGTATTGAAACTCAGTATATCTGGTGACGTTATCTCATTTTCCTACTTCTGTTTGGTTATTTCATTTCGTAGATGCCAGTAGGTGATCTTGATTGCCTTTGTGTCGAAAATATACTCAGGTGACGAGCATGAAGGCAGAGTATCTACCACCAAGAGACGACATAATAATACATAACGAAGCAGCAGAAGACATCTACATAATAGTATCAGGAGACGTCGAAATGATTGATTATGAAAATGACAAGGAATTTATAGTAGGAACACTTGAAGGTGGAGATATATTTGGTGAAGTCGCTGCTCTTTGTTCGACTCCTCAACCTTACACTTTCCGAACCAAGACTCTTGCACAACTCTTACGATTAAAAACATCCGCTCTCATTGATGCCATGAAGATTCGACAAGACGATAATCTCCTCATGTTTAAGAACTTTCTTCAGGTAGGACCGTAATAAGGTATCCAGAGTAAGATTAGGAAACACAATATAAATATTAGAATATTTATTATATTGTGTTTCCTAATCTTACTCTAGATACCTTATTAGACCGCCACCACCCTGTCATATGCCCTTATATATGTAGAGTCCATCATTTTAATTATGTCGCTTCATTCATATGGCAGCGCAATGGAAAACTCAAGATATTTGGTACCGGAGATTGGCTCTTTCAAAAGGGTGCCTTTGATTCGACGATACCAAATAATGAAGGAAGGAATAATAAGATGTATGCAAATTTGCAGCATAACAAAAGTGATGCGTATAATATTCCCAGGGTGAATATATACATCGGACATCCGAAAATAAGGAATGACGGATCAAATAATTCACCTACCGGAAAACTTGTTAGGTTACCGGATTCACTCGACCAACTCAAACAAATTGCGGGTAATGATAAATACAGCCCTTTAATTATTTCGTGGGATGTTAATTAGCAATTTATATATTTTGATTTTTGTTTTAATTATGGCAGGTACGAAGTTTAACGTGGATACAAGGAATGTTAGATTTGTAAATAAAGAAGGTGCTGAAGTAGATTCGATTGATGTAATTAGGGATAATGATAAACTATATATGATTCTAGAAGCGACTTCTTAAGTCGTAATTGAAATTTTATGCAAACAGTCAAGTGTAAGCATAAGATAAATTTTGAAAAGAAACTCGTATATTATTTTTATTCGAACATCTGTGCCGTTCAATGGCCGCGGAGAAGTGTTATCTTTAAATTAACATAATACACCACCTACTATTACAACCATCAACAACCAAGGCTCAACACTGACCACCAACCTCCCCCTCGCTGGCACCCCGGTGGGCGTCCTACGCCGGTCATTCAACCGACCCTCACATGACACCCCTTTTTCCCATCTTCCATCCTTTTCGTTCCTTCTCCTCAGCCCCACAACCACCACTCGAAACACCATTAAAACAGCCTCCTAAACCCCAAAACCCCCTCCCCCACCTCTCTAGACACCGGATCTGGTGTTTAGAGAGGCAGGGGAGGGGTTTTCGGGTTTAGGGGGTGGTTGTAATGGTGTGTTGGGTGGTGGTTCTGGGGTAGGGAGACGGAACGACAAGGGTAGAAGACTGGCATGTGGGGACGACGATCAACCATGGTTCAGGCAAGGGCGATGCAGAAGGCGGCAGTAGCGATGGTTGTAGTTGGTGGTGGTGGTGGCGGCGATAGTGTGTATGACAATAGTTGTAGGTGGTGGTGGTGGTGGCGGCGATAGTGTGTATGACAATAGTAGTTCTCATGTATGCGGGGAATGAGATTTCAATTCTCTTGGGAGGTGTGGTGAATGGAAATAGAGGTTTTATGGACTATGGGAGGGAATGAAGAGAGGGAAGGGTATGGAAAAAATGGTGAAACAAACAATAACAAAGGAAATAGAGGACATGATTCCATTTACCTTTCCTGCGTCGGTTTTACCAAAATGTTCACAAGTGTTTTTTAATGTATAATATATATCTTACACTAATATAACATTACAACTCATTCATATTGAGTAAACATTAAAATTCGTCTTAATTTTCACCACTTTTATATATGCTAAATTGTGCGAAAAGGCTACAAGTACACGGGGTGTACAAGGGCCTTGGTACACAGGCCAGTGAGAGCACGCCAAGTGGAGTTTGGTAGGGACCATATGGAATCTTTTTCAAATGAGTTTTTAGAGGGATAAATTTGAAAATTTTGAATTTCAAATTCAAAAAGAGACAACCTATTAATTGCTACACTTTCCAAAGATCATTAGCAATATTAATCTAATTTTTTTATACTAATCTCTATACTAATTATTTTTTGTTTCTTATATTTATTTTATGTTCTTATTTATTTTAACCTCATTTCTCTAACTAAAAAAAATCGTTTCTCTCACTTAAAAAAATCAGTATATTTTTTTCCCCAAATCTAATAATCCATAAAAAAAATCAGTATATTTTTTTTCCCAAATCTAATAATTCCTTAAAAAAATAAGTATATTTTGTTTCCAAATCTAATAATCATATTTAATTATTAAAATCTCATACTATATTTCAATTGTATCGACACCACCATCATCTTTAATATGAGTTTTAATCAATCTTGTTCTTGCGATTCACATTGTTATCATAACTTGGTTCCAATCCGTCAACTCGTGAAGAAAAATGGACCTAACAAAGGAAGGTTTTTTTATCGTTGTCCCTTATGGAAGGTATATTTATGTTTATAGCTCAAAATAATATAATTAGTATAATATCTATGTTTATTGCTCTAATTAATTTTTAATGCATCTTTAGACCAAGATTGTGGTTACTTTGTATGGGATGAATGCGTGGAGGTTGATCGGAACATGAACATGTTGATTGATCTAAACAACTCTTTGGAGGATAGGTTACGGCAATTGACATCGGAAAATATTAAATTGAAATCTCAGAAGTTACGTGCTACTAAATCAGAAAAGTTAGCTCGTCGGTTATTGTATTATTCATGGGTTGTATTTGTATTATTATTATCAATTTGTATTGTGATAATACTACATAAATAAGAGAAGAAGCTTTAATTTGTTATTGATTGTTGATCTAAATTTGTATTTTGACGATAGTTGTCCATTATTCGTTGTCGATTAAAAATAATTTCGGTCTCGGTTTGTTATGCTTGATTATTAAGGTTTTAAAAACTTAAAATGAATCAATTGCAAAAAGAAAAACATTTAATTTGTAATGTGTTAACTTTGCAAATTGCAAATTGCAAATGACATCTACTTACTGACGGCCCAAGTAAATGAATGGATGAAAATGGCCCAATTGAGGAAGTAAATGGGTCGACGAGAAAGAATGGATGAAAATGGCCCAATTGAGGAAGTAAATGGGTCGACGAAAAGTGTCGATGAAAATGGCCCAATTGAGGAAGTAATAATGGGTCTAGTTACCGAAGGCCCAAGTAAGTTAGTTGATAAATAGAATGAGCCCAAATTGTTATATAAGACCTATATTTTGATTGGGCTTTTCCCCTATTGGGGCCACATTCCTAATGGTCTGGTTTTTAACATAGAAACATGGAAAATGAATATTAATGGCCCAAGTGAATAATGGTCGATCCTACCAAGTTAAATTGCATAATTATTTGTAGCAGCATAAGATCTCGTTGTGGCGTTTGTTACTCGCTTGGCCGTGTTCTCCTCATGTGCCGGATTTATTTTGGATTAAAATTAGTCATCACACATTGGTAAAATTACGGGTATTTTTTTAACGAAGGACGTAAGATAGTAATTAAAAAAATAACAGAATTTGAAAAGGAAAATGGGTAGTTGATAATCATAGATCCATTGGAAAATATAAACCAACCTTTTAATCCTTACAAAATACGTACTATATAAACCATATTTAACCTAACTAAAAACCAAGAAGTTCAAGTTGATCAAGCTCCAACTCAATTTTTCGGATTTCAATCACCCCTTGTTCACGATTAGCTTTCACTTCATGTATAAGAGCTTCCATATTTTCCTGCACGTCGTTCATCCCTCTACTTATTGCCCGCTGCCTTATCGCCTCCGCTCGGTCTATTAGATCGGCCAACTGAGTGTCAATCTCTCGCAACCGAGCGAGTTTGATTCTGTGATTGATAGTGTATTGTACTAATATAGGAATGAACTGTCTAACCATCTGAAATTCATACTAGTTAATTAAATTAAAAATAAAACGTTATGTAAAAGGAAAATTGGATGACAACTACCATTCATATCCCATCGCCAATATGGACATAAACCGTTTATATTCAATCAAAAAATAGTTATGATTGACGGGTTATTAAATTGATTGTCACATACATGCAAAAATCGTTTACGGTTTTAAACTTATACAAACAATTTCATTTAAAAGAAAGAATGGTTAAATATCTTGATGAAATGAGCAAGAAAAAGAAAGAATGGTTAAAATACCTTGATGAATGATCAAACAATTAGTAACAAGAGTTGTGAACAAGTTTGGAGTCCTCCTTACAAGTATATATGAGATCTAGGGTTTGTGTTGTAAAGGGAGTTTTATTTTTGTAGATGAATGTAAAATACTGCCATATTCCTTTTATAATGGGGAGAAAGACAATTTTTTAATTTTTGTAATTAGTGATGTTTAAAACCGTCTATATTCAATTAAAAAAATTAAAGCGTTATGTAAAAAGAAACAAATATAACAACCTTTCATATCACATAAACCGTTTATATTCAATTAAAATATAATTATGATTGAGGACTTATTAAATTGATTGTCGCATACATGCAAAAATTGTAAACTATACAAACGATTTAATTTAAAGGAATGAATGGTTAAATACCTTGATGAATGAATTAGTGACACAAGAGTTGTGAACAAGTTTGGAGTCCTCCTTACAAGTATATATGAGATCTAAAGGTAGTTTTATTTTTGTAGATGAATGTAAAATAGTGCCATTTTACTTTTATAATGGGGAGAAAGACAAATTTTTTTATTTTTCTTAGTGATGATGTGTTTAAATCCTCATCAATTGGAAGTCAAATCAACATGCATGCATGCTAGATTTTTGCCTTGCTTGCTTACACGACACACATAATCAAATCAAATCAATTGTAATTCTTTTTGTGTTGTGTTTAGTCAAATCAAAATAGTTTATACGGACTACTTAATAGGAAAATCAATCAACTATTAATAGATATTCATATGTTATATCGAGACCAAAGAAAATCAATGATAATAAAACTGATTCAAATGGAAAATATTAAAAACCCACATTTAAAATTTACATACTTAATATAAGTGACATCATGCATGCCCACTAAATTAAATAGAACTTAAACGAGAAATAGAGGCTCTTAGGGAGGCATTCTCTTCCATGATTTTGATCTTCACCTCCTTTGCTAGTTTGAGGTCTCGTAAAGCGGATGCAATATCTGCCGCATCTTCTCCATCTCCGGCATAAAGCCATGATCTTTGGCCACCTTGAGTGGGATCCGAACATTAACAAGGAATAGGTTGTTCTTCCTTTCGATTTCCTCTAAGCGATTTATGAAACATTTGTTGTACTCTATTGTAATCAATGTTTTGGTAATGTTCCGATCCATTATTTTGAAGGAAGTTTTCAGTTTAGGTTTTAAAGGTTTAGGGTTTTAAATATTGATAGACAAATCAAATTAGATAATGGCTTGGGTAGTAGATGTGGTTAGGATTTACTGAATATACAAATGTATCATATATATAAATAAAGTGTGGGTCGTGTCTTTTCATATGCCACACAGGAGGATTTTTAATTATAAATTAAAATTAACAAGTGGAAGTTGAATTAAAATTAATATGTTTATAGGAAATGACAACTTGTCCTTTAATCTTCCGGTACAATGAATTGTATTTTAATAAATCTGACGTAATTAATATAATTCCCAGTATTTAAAACCGATATTTATTTATCAACTCTTGTTCAAGTACGAAATTAAAATGACGTCACATAGTTAACATTCAAAATCGAACAAAATATAAAAGGGGTAGAAGAGAAAACCCAACCATGATAGTTAATATTAAGATAAACTTAAATAAGAAAAGTACAACATAATAATATTATAAAAATAAAACATGCATAGATATTAATTGGAAATTAAATACATGAATATCTAATTAAGGACTTCTTTTAATCCTTACTAATTTAAGGATTTTAAAGCCTTTAGATCATCCTCAAGTTCTTTCCTAAGGTCAATGCATTTTCCATAAGAAACAAACAAGGATTGTATGAGATCATCCGCTTCCTTTTCAATCTCCTTAACGCCATGTACATAACAATAGTTCCGAGTTTCAATCGCACCAACAATCATCTTCATCGCTCTCAACTCTTGTTCAAGTACCGTTTGAATGTTTTTTTCCAAATTGGCGATCAAACCCATTGACATACCACTTAGGTTTGCCATTTGAAATCTTTTGTAGTTTTAGTGAGAAGAAAGAGATAACTATTGTTATTTTAAATTGTTTTCTTTTAGAATGATGTTAACCACCTAATATTTATAATTGAATTTATGACCTTTGGAGAACCGTGCGTTGAATAGTTAAAAAAAATTGCCACTTGCGTTTTTATTTTTATTTTTATTTTTGACAAATTGGTTCATAAATTATGACTGTTGGTGATTGCCAATTTCATTTACCTTGCAAACAATGGCCACTTGCATAGAAATCAAATGAATGATACACCTAATGTAAGAGGTAGAAGTAGAGAAAACCCAACAATGTTAACTAATTTAGAAA
Organism: Silene latifolia; assembly: GCF_048544455.1. Classification (NCBI taxonomy): domain Eukaryota; kingdom Viridiplantae; phylum Streptophyta; class Magnoliopsida; order Caryophyllales; family Caryophyllaceae; genus Silene; species Silene latifolia. The sequence goes on along the minus strand of NC_133534.1, from coordinate 9,309,963 downwards.
TAACACCAGGATAAACTTAAAAAAAAGTACAACGTAATTATATAACTAAATATCAAACAAGAATAAAATAAGGTCTCCTAATCCTTATTAATAATGAACTTTAGAGCGTCAATATCCTCTTCAAACCCTTTTCTAAGATTGTTAAATTTTTCATACGTACCCAACACGTATTTGATGAAATCATCCGCGTCCTTTTCTGTTTCCTTAAGGCCCCTTAAATAACAATCGTTACGAGTTTCAATCGCCCCGACAACCACCTTCATTGCTTTGAACTCGAGTTCACGAAGATTGGAAACTTGTTCTTCTAAAAATAGCAACGATTCAATTAACAATTCATTAAGGTTTCTCATTCTAAAAATTTTAGTTGATTTATTTAGAGAGAAGATAAAAGGTGAAATAGTTTAGAAAGAGATGAATAGTTATGTTTTAGAATGGCTACTTTGTGTTAGCTCCCCACTATTTATAATTAAGTTGGTGACTGTTCTACTACCATGACATCAAAGAAATTAATTAAATTAAATTAAATTAATATAAATTTAATTTAAAATTACTTTTTAATTACCGTTGCTTCACCATTGCTCTATTAAATATAAAAAAATAAGTTGGTGACTGTTGGCGTACCATTGCTGTATTTTGATTGAAATTATATAAATAATTGAAATTGGCATAATTTTTAAATACTTTAATTTAGCACATTTGAAGGTAAATTAAAGAGTGCAAGGATTTGAAACGTAAAATCGAACTGGTAGATAAGACTTAATACTGAATTGAAAATAGGAACATAACAAATTCGACCATCTAAAATCGAAACGAGACTATGAATCTACTTGAAATTAAAAGGATCCATGAAAGTTATTTAGTAAACTCTTTGATCCACCCTTGATAAAATTCTTGCAACCCTATCCTCTATTATGGCAAGCCTTTGGTCAAGATGAAACAAATCTTTTGTTACTGGGTCTCTTATCTCCTGGCATAGACAATATTCCTTGACTAAATTAGTCCCTCTTCTTATAGTAAGGATACCAAACTTCACCTCTCGGCGTAAGGACAGACGGTAATCTCTTATAAATGATGGTTCATGGTCTCCAAGAAGAAACCATTTAGCCCAAGCTTTGCATACCTCTGCTACATTCTTCTTATCAGCTGTGGCCAACCTATTGAATATATGAGTACTCATAATATCCACATTGCCGAGGACTTCGGTAATAGGTGAACCCGTTCCCCGGTTTCTTTCAACACTATATTCAACATCGAAATCCATTTGCATGGAGCGCTTTTTGTTGGCGATATATTCTTCTTTGAACAATTGTTTGTCCTCTTCCAATCTATTGATTGAATGAAATCGACAGTCAACTATTCTCATATTTGAATATTTTTTTATGTTAAATTATGTTTAATTTAACTTGAGATAGTCTTTTAGGTTGGAAGCATAAGGTATTTATTTAAGATGCGTGACCGTAATGGGTCTGTGGCCTTAAATACACAACTGTTTATTTGAAGAATGTAGCAGATAATGAAAGGTTACATGAAACTAAATTAATTAAAAAGATACCAAATATAATATTATGATATCTATTTTAAGTGAACATTACTAGACAATGTTCGTTTATACAACTTAATTGATCAACTATTTTTTGTACGAAGTAGTAGGTCTAACTTATGGCGTTTATACCAAATATAATATTATGATATCTATTTTTTATACACTGTCATACCGACAAGAGCGGCAATCTCCATCAAGAAATTAGCGCCGTCGCAGTCACCCCAAGTAGTAGACGCCACGGCAGTCACCCGAAGAGGTAGACGCCGTCGCAGTCACTCCAAGTGGTAGACGCCACGTAACACGCTACCGAGAAATGTACGCCGCCACACCGTCATACCGACAAGAGCGGCGCTCCATCAAGAAATTAGCGCCGTCGCAGCCACCCCAAGTAGTAGACGCCACGACGCCACCCGAAGAGGTAGACGCCGTCGCAGTCACTCCAAGTGGTAGACGCCACGTAACACGCTATCGAGAAATGTACGCCACACACTGTCATACCGACAAGAGCGGCAGCCTCCATCAAGAAATTAGCGCCGTCGCAGTCACCCCAAGTAGTAGACGCCACGGCAGTCACCCGAAGAGGTAGACGCCGTCGCAGCCACTCCAAGTGGTAGACGCCACGTAACACGCTATCGAGAAACGTACGCCGCCACACCGTCATACCGACAAGAGCGGCAGCCTCCATCAAGAAATTAGCGCCGTCGCAGCACCCCAAGTAGTAGACGCCACGGCAGCACCCGAAGAGGTAGACGCTGCCGCAGCTCACTCCAAGTGGTAGACGCCACGTAACACGCTATCGAGAAATGTACGCCGCTCACACTGTCAAACCGACAAGAGCGGCAGTCTCCATCAAGAAATTAGCGCCGTCGCAGTCACCCCAAGTAGTAGACGCCACGGCAGTCACCCGAAGAGGTAGACGCCGTCGCAGTCACTCCAAGTGGTAGACGCCACGTAACACGCTACCGAGAAACAGACGCCGGCTCACACTGTCATACCGACAAGAGCGGCAGTCTCCATCAAGAAATTAGCGCCGTCGCAGTCACCCCAAGTAGTAGACGCCACGGCAGTCACCCGAAGAGGTAGACGCCGTCGCAGCTCACCCAAGTGGTAGACGCCACGTAACACGCTATCGAGAAATGTACGCCGCCACACCACAAACCGACAAGAGCGGCAGTCTCCATCAAGAAATTAGCGCCGTCGCAGTCACCCCAAGTAGTAGACGCCACGGCAGCCACCCGAAGAGGTAGACGCCGTCGCAGCTCACCCAAGTGGTAGACGCCACGTAACACGCTACCGAGAAACAGTACGCCGGCACACCGTTATACCGACAAGAGCGGCAGCTCCATCAAGAAATTAGCGCCGTCGCAGCCACCCCAAGTAGTAGACGCCACGACGCCACCCGAAGAGGTAGACGCCGTCGCACTCACTCCAAGTGGTAGACGCCACGTAACACGCTATCGAGAAACACGCACGCCACACCGTCATACCGACAAGAGCGGCAGCCTCCATCAAGAAATTAGCGCTGTCGCAGCCACCCCAAGTAGTAGACGCCACGGCAGCCACCCGAAGAGGTAGACGCCGTCGCAGCTCACCCAAGTGGTAGACGCCACGTAACACGCTATCGAGAAATGCACGCCGCCACACCGTCATACCGACAAGAGCGGCAGCCTCCATCAAGAAATTAGCGCCGTCGCAGTCACCCCAAGTAGTAGACGCCACGGCAGTCACCCGAAGAGGTAGACGCCGTCGCAGCCACTCCAAGTGGTAGACGCCACGTAACACGCTATCGAGAAACAGACGCGCTCACACTCAAAACCGACAAGAGCGGCAGTCTCCATCAAGAAATTAGCGCCGTCGCAGTCACCCCAAGTAGTAGACGCCACGGCAGTCACCCGAAGAGGTAGACGCCGTCGCAGTCACTCCAAGTGGTAGACGCCACGTAACACGCTACCGAGAAACAGTACGCGCCACACTGTCATACCGACAAGAGCGGCAATCTCCATCAAGAAATTAGCGCCGTCGCAGTCACCCCAAGTAGTAGACGCCACGGCAGTCACCCGAAGAGGTAGACGCCGTCGCAGTCACTCCAAGTGGTAGACGCCACGTAACACGCTATCGAGAAATGTACGCCGCTCACACCGTCAAACCGACAAGAGCGGCACTCTCCATCAAGAAATTAGCGCCGTCGCAGTCACCCCAAGTAGTAGACGCCACGGCAGTCACCCGAAGAGGTAGACGCCGTCGCAGCCACTCCAAGTGGTAGACGCCACGTAACATGCTACCGAGAAACGTACGCCGCTCACACTTTGTCATACCGACAAGAGCGGCGGTCTCCATCAAGAAATTAGCGCCGTCGCAGTCACCCCAAGTAGTAGACGCCACGGCAGTCACCCCAAGAGGTAGACGCCGTCGCAGTCACTCCAAGTGGTAGACGCCACGTAACACGCTATCGAGAAACAGACGCCGGCTCACACTGTCATACCGACAAGAGCGGCAGTCTCCATCAAGAAATTAGCGCCGTCGCAGTCACCCCAAGTAGTAGACGCCACGGCAGACACCCGAAGAGGTAGACGCCGTCGCAGTCACTCCAAGTGGTAGACGCCACGTAACACGCTATCGAGAAACGTACGCCGCTCACACTCGTCATACCGACAAGAGCGGCAATCTCTATCAAGAAACCAACGCCGGCTCCCATGGTCAATCCGACAAGAGCGGCAATCACCCTCGTAAGGCGGATACCGCGACAGTAACGGCCATCGCACACTACACTCGCAAAAACAATCGAAGTGTCTTGGAAGCGTTGAAACACAGTTGAGATACGCACTCTAAAACGGCCCCGGCCAAGCCGAGGCGGAAACAAAAGGGGCGCTCAATTAGGAATACAGGAAGACAACTCTGACAAAGATGAGATAAAGACCTCGGCCAGGCCGAAGGCGAAAGAAACGAACTATTATTAGAAAATAAGTTACAAGTAAGATTACAAGTGAAAAGAATACAGACGACGGCCATCCCCACAGGGATAAGCCGAAACACAACCTACCAAAGTTGTACAAAAAAAAAGGGGGCAAAAGCTACAATTATGTTCATGTACCAAGAGATAGCGGGGAGGAAGGGCTGAGTAATTGGCCCCCGAACAGCTGAAGCAGATCTGCTGTAAACTTGTTCTCATCAAGCAGCACATGGTAGTATGTGAGGAGCTGAAACAGATCTGCTGTAAACTTGCTCTCCTAAGCCTCGTTCTTTGCCATCGCATGTCGGTAGCCGCATCTTCTTCAATGAGGCAACCCAAAGGCTTTTCTAGCGACCTCGGCCTTGGCCTCGGCGACCTCAGCTGCCCTCATCCTTTCGGCTTCTTCCTTAGCCACCCTAGCCTTCTCAGCAAGAGCTGTTTTCTCCGCGGCCGCCTCCCTCTCCATCTTCGCCTTCACCGCCTCCTTGGCCTTCTCCACCGCGGCTTTCTCCTTAGCCTCGAGCTTGTCATCAAGCAGCACGTCGAACCTGCCCCACGGGAAGGAACCATCAAGAGGGAAAAGCTCCCCGATAACTTCCCTAGCAGCATTTTCGGCCAAATCCCGGAACTCGGCGCACAGTTTGGGGAGCATGACGGTTTGGAGCATCTCGATGTCCACCTCCTTTTGCTTGATGATGGCCTCTTTGCCCCGAACCACCTCCGCCTGAGCCTTAAACAGGCCCCTGGACTCGTTCCTCTGCTGGAGATAGAGGTCGGCACGCCCGAACAAGGTCACATTTCCTCGCCAGACTTCGCAGCGGCTTCGGCCGCCGCGGCCTCGACCTTAGCCCTCTCGGCAAGGACCTCCTTTTCAGCGTCCTCCCTAAGTTTTCTCTCGCCCAAGAGCGCCTTCTCGCTTCTCCCCTAAGCCTCTGCTCATTGAGGAGATCCAGGCCGCCGACGCAGCCACACCGCTTAGTGGCGTTACGCTCATGAACAGCCCGAGCCACGGCCCTCTCTTGCTCCATGAGACGAGCACCGGTAACCACGTTCCACCTCGCCAGCTCCCTAATTAGCTTCGTGCCCTCCTCTATAAGCTCGGAGACGGAAGCCTTCTGGGATGAAGGGACGGTGGTGACAATTTGACCACTAGCCTGCGGCTGGGAGACGAAAGCCTTCTGGGATGAAGGGTTGACGGTGGCGCCTTGATCACCAACCTGCGCAGAGGACCCCACCGCCTGCTGCCCAACGTGAGCAATAGCCGACTGCGGCTGGTCTGCAGAAATTCAATTAAAACATCAGTATCAACATTGACTTATCAGAAACACCTAATGGCACGGCTAAATTTAAGCCACAAGCTAGATAGGTACCATGTTTGGCCTTTTTGACCGGAGGAGGCACTTCCTTGCCAGCGGTAGAAGTTGTCCCTTTCCTCTTACGGATAAGGGGAGATCCCTCTGCGTCAGAGTCCCCCTCATCGGGAATATCAACAATCTCCACCTTCTTAGGGGAGGGGATGGGAGTTGGAACCGGTGTCGACGCCGTTGCCGCTGAAGGCTTTGTCTTCCGCGTCCGACGCACTACGCCGCTAACAACCCTCGCCTGCGCCTCCTCCTTGCTCAAGACCTTCAGCCGCTGTTCCATAAGATCATTCGGCGACGTCCTGCGGTCATGGGTTAGAGCCTGGGGATGCAAGTTAGCAACGGTTTTATCTTTGTGCAGCCCCCCATTCTCTCCGAGAAGATCCTCGGATAGGTCCGGTCCAAAGTGGTCTGCAAAAGAAACAAAGCAAGAGTCAAGTAGAGGAAATAAATCGAAGTTCGAAAAGCAGGAACATTGAGAGCGGCGATGGGCCTCACACCGACCCCACTCACCCCGTGCTAGGGCCGGTATGAGGCCGACATAGCAAAGCGGCTCATCCTGAAGAATGATCTGCGTCGGGGGAATCCATCTTTTCGGCATCCCACTCTTGTCCACCTCAAAGAGCCTCATTGCCAGCCTCTCATCCTCCTTGAGAACGACCCTGCTGGCATCCATTTTAAGATGTTTCCGAGTGACCCATCTGTCATGCTCCGCCCTAGTCTCACACCGCAAATTAACCTGGTGCTGGAAGGAGCGGGGCAGCGGATAGTCATCCGGCACTTTAATGTACACCCACCGACCTTGCCAGTCCTTGCAAGAAGAAAGTTTGTCAACAGAGACATAACCCTGCTCCGTTTGCACACTGTACCATCCAACGCGGCCAGAGAGTGACGGTTTGAGATGATGAAGTCGGCGGAATAAATTCACCGTCGGAACCTCTCCCTTAAAAAGACAAAGCCAGACAAAACCAATTATGGTCCTCATGGCCAGCGGGTGCAGTTGGGCAACGGCAACGTTCATGGCTCTAATTATGGCCATAACGTACCCATTCAGCGGAAACCGGAGCCCGTACTCCAAATGCCGCACGTATACGCCAGTATAGCCCGGCGGAGGACAACATACGGCCTGACCCTCCTCAGGGATAACAATTTCGTATCCCCTACCAAAGAAAAAATGATCCTCGAAAAGTTTCCCGCCGGAACAACGGACAAGCTTACGGGACCAAGCACGGTCAAGACGGATCTTACAGACATAGCCGTGATCCATGACGTACTGTCTCCCCTCACTAGGACGAGACCTTTCCGCATCATCACCAAAATCATCACCAAGATCACCAAAAGAGTCAGAATCCTCCCATTCCTCCGAATTTGAGGATCAACTTCGAGAGAAGGAGACCTAGGGCCCCCGACGCAGTTTACTAGGTCCAAAGATCAGCGAGAAGACATGATTCACAACAAATTACTAGCAAGAAAAATAAAGAGTTTGCTTGTTTACCTTAAAGAAAAACACTCGCCGGATCAAATACTCCAAAGATTAAGAAGATGAAGACAACCCTTGAAAGTTTGGAGAGATGAAGATTTTGGAGAAAATTTTCGAAAATAAAATGGAGGCCAAAATCACGGAATAACTGCCCTATTTATAGAGAAAAGCCCATGAAGAAGGACCAATCAGGGCACAGCCCATGAAGCGTCAACCAATCAGCGAACATACACGTGTCAAACATGCAACCGCGGGATGTCAATTGTTGCAACAGTCGAATGTCAATCAATGCAACAGTGACCAAGCGTCTTCAACACGCCCATTCACATCTCTTCGACTGTTCCTCTTCCTCAATAAATTCCTAGGTATCAAGTCTCCGCCGGCCACCCGATCAACCGAGCTAGGAAGCACCGGCCGGGGGCAATCAAAATCAACCGGCGCTCTCAGCCCCGGTCTCGGCCAGCGTCATGTCCTTTTCCACATCGGATACCCTTTACGCATCCATGTGGAGGGGGGATATGGTATATGGTACGGCCTAACAAGAGCCACGCCGATGCACAAGAAGAGGCCGATACAGAAAAATTTGCGAAATTTACTTAGTGCAGAATATACGCTCAACATACATCGGAGCCCATACCACGGCATAGACTACGCTGGGGGCAAATTGATGGGGCATATTCTGCACCGCTGACCAAGTCAACACACTGAGCAAGGTCAAAGATATCCACAAAGAAGTCAACGACTTAGATGATGCCTTAGCCGATGCATCCCATCGGCTGTCACACTGGTCTCGGCCTGGCAACCTGCCAGCCGGGACACATATCCGCGTACTCACATCCAAGACCCTCGGCCGGCCTGCCATAGGTCCATCGGCCGAGGGTAGAACAGTCTTTCCACCTGATAGCCACTTGGCCACTACGTGACAAAAGGTGAAAGCCTATAAATACTCCTCAACCTTCTTTGAGGAAAGGATCCAACAACTTAACCTAAATACACTATTCATCTGGTAATATCTCCCCTATCTCTCTACAATACATATCTAGCCAAGTAACACAGCTTAATCCTTTAAGTTTACTGACTTGAGCGTCGGAGTGAGTACGCTTGGCACAAAGCCAAGCCCTCAGTTCGTTCATTGTTGCAGGAGAGGCCGAGAGGGACGATAGAAGCAAGAAGGGTTCAACTCAAGACATTATTCTACAAGCCACGGGTGGTAACGATACTTGCTCTGGAATTACACCCGGAACAGGTTTATTTTAGGGTTGGTTGTTTTAGGGTTTCTAGTGTTTTAGGGTTGGTTGGGGTTGTATTTAGTGTTTGTTAAGTATAATTATTTCTACGTCACGTTTATTTTAGGGTTGGTTTTGGTGGTTTTAGGGTTTATTTTAGGGTATGGTTTTAAAAAGGGTTTGTAGGGTTTTTTTTACTAGGGTAGGTTTATTTTAGGGTTTGTTTTTAAAAAAAAAGGTTTACTCATTTCGTCTCGATCTTAGGTTTATGTACCTATTTCTCTGTCAATTGATATGTAAATTACCTTTTTGGATGTATTACTCAAATGTTATTTACTAAAAATAGATTTTGATAACTATTGAGTCATAGTCCATATTTGTCTGTCAATTGATATCTAAATTTCCTTTTTGGGTGTATTACTCAAATATTACTAAAATTATCATAATATAACTATTGAGTGATACTATAAATTTGTCTGTTAGTTGATATCTATTTCCTTTTTGGGTTCATTACTGAAATGTTATTACTAAAACTAGATTTAGATAACATTTGAGTCATACTCCATCTGTCTCGGTCAATTGCTATCTATTTCCTTTTTTGTTGTATTACTAAAAATAGATTTAGATAACATTTGAGTCATACTCCATCTGTCTCGGTCAATTGTTATCTATTTCCTTTTTTCTTGTATTACTCAAAATAGATTTAGATAATAGTTGATTGATACTCCATCCGTCTCGGTCAATTGTTATCTATTTACTTTTTTCTTCTATTACTCAAAATAGATTTAGATAACATTTGAGTCATACTCCATCTGTCTCGGTCAATTGCTATCTATTTCCTTTTTTGTTGTATTACTAAAAATAGATTTAGATAACATTTGAGTCATACTCCATCTGTCTCGGTCAATTGTTATCTATTTCCTTTTTTCTTGTATTACTCAAAATAGATTTAGATAATAGTTGATTGATACTCCATCCGTCTCGGTCAATTGTTATCTATTTCCTTTTTTCTTCTATTACTCAAAATAGATTTAGATAACATTTGAGTCATACTCCATCTGTCTCGGTCAATTGTTATCTATTTCCTTTCTTTATTAGGATTAAACTTATGTTTTGTTGAAGTCATTTAAAATTGAGAAGGATTTACGTTAATTTGTTTACAAATTAATTGTTAATTCGTTTACTACTCATGGCATGTTTTATTTTGTTACAAAATAAATTATTGATGAACAAAATTAGGTATACTAAAATATTAAACCTACTACCAAAAACGTACGCATAAAACTAGGTTAATAAACACATTACCTCGTAAATAGATGACATAATAAAGATTACATTGGGAACTTAAGAAACACAATTTACTTGCAGCTTAAAAAAGAACAATATCATCATGAAATAACATTGGAATATTAAAGAAATGTCAGAACTCAATGGCCTTTTAGATTAAAATATAAATTTATGAAAATCGAATTTAAGGAAGGTTATTTATATGTATATATTGTATATCTTATACTCCAAAAAAAAAAAAGATAGTGGTTAATTTTCTTTAAATTGTATCCAATATTTTAGATTTAATGTTATATGTTACTTTTAATTTACTATATTGGCCTTTAGTTTTTTGAGAGGAAAGTTTACTACATTAAGTGTAATTTTGGAGGGAAATTTTACTACATTAGGGTAATTATGGAGGGAAAGCTTACACTATAAAATAATCACCTCCCTCCATTTTTTATACACACAACTTAACACTCAAGTAAAAGAAAAATCCTTTTATTACTCTATACAAAACAATGTCGATGGAAAGAAAGGCCCACATGGCTGATCTTCTTTCTTTAAGGATGTTCATGAGGGAAATGCTCAAGGAATCTGGAAAAATTGCAGATCAATGCAATTTCTAGAATCCCTAGAACTCCAAATCGCTTACTAGATAACATGTACGAGGAGGAGTTTAACCTAATGTTCGAGTCAAAGCCGAGAAGAGATCACCGTGTACACGAGGGAAATAAACGGGGTCGTTGATGTTGCAAGGCCAAGTGATGAAGATGTCATTCTCTACCCGGTCAAGAATGATATTGTTGAGACACCAACTGCTAGAAGGAGCAACCGTGTAAGGTTAGCAACCCCAACAGTTAACACGCCGTCACCAAGGCCAAATGTTCTTACGAGAGGAATGAAAAGGAAATATGGATCTGAAAATATAATTGTTAGAAGACTACACTTCTAACAAGCTTTAATCTAAGGATTAATATTAATTTAGTTATGAGGGGGAGAGGGGGGGTTCGGGGTTAGCAGTATCTTTCCCAATTGCTGTACTTCTATTTTGCATGCATAACTTTCATTAATGGAGTTTATTTTCATATCAAGTGGATTAATTGTCTAAATCGTTATATTTACGTTTTAAATTAAGTTAATTTCACAAACCAATATATTTGTAGAAGTTTACGTCTTAGAGGTATAATCAACAAAATTTAAGCATCGGTAGGGTTTATTATAAATTCATTTCAAATATATTTTTATTGTAGAAGTTTACGTTTTACATGTATCTACATTTAAAAACCATTAGATATTAGAATTCACTAGTTCCTACTATTTTGCATTAAACATATGATTCAATTCCATCAAATATTAACAACGTTAGAAACTCAATATTACATAAACAACATTATTACGGACTTAATAGATTACTTCATGGACAATATAATTTTCCATCATATACGCCGTAGAAGACTTATAATAACTAAATTGAAGACTTATAATAACTTAATTATGAAATCCCAAAATATTACAGACTTAATAGATAACTTCATGGACAATATAATTTTCCATCATATACGCCGTAGAAGTCCAATTCTTCTCTAGTCTTTTCCTCCATCTCCTCCGTGATGAAACAAAGAAGTATAAAATGTCAATTAGTGGTGGTTGGCCACAACCACCATATTGTCCATGAAAATGGACAATATTCAATTAGGAAATGTCTTGTTTGTTTTTTATTTTATGGAATAATAAAAAAATATTAATATATAATGTTTATGTTTATCTAAGTAAGTTTCGTTCTTTTTAGATCATTTCACAGAAGTAAAAATATATTAATGTTATAATGTTTATGTTTATCTAAGTAGGTTTCGTTCGTTGTTAGATCATCATATTACATAATGCAATAATATAATATCCGTATCATAAAGCTATTAAAATAACGCAATATTGTTAAGATCTTATCTCTCTTTTTTTTTAAAATTTTCTGCCACAGTATAATCCTATAATCATGTTCATATTGTACTGAATAAAAAAATAAAAAAAAAATACAAATCGTTTATTTTAATATCCCACAACAAAGTGGCACCCATTCATTTCACTTCCCCATATAAACTGACTGAACAGAGAAGTTGAAGAGACATACCGTCTGATAACGTCTACATCACGCCTACTTCTTCATCATTATCAACAAGGTAGGTTTGATCTCACATTTAAACTTAAATATGTTTATTAATAATTTAACAAGTATGTATGTTACCGTATATGTTAAAGAATTATTGTTCTTCATAAGTAGAAGATGAAGTACTTGATGGAATATTGTTCTTTGTATACAAATTTTGCCCTAAATTTATACTTTGTACAAGTTTAAATGATTATTGTTGCTTAGTCAGTCCAAGATGCATGCTTGTTCTTCATATATTGATGTCTTGATGATTCTGATTATAAGATATGTAATCCCCAAATATGCATGTTCTACATATATTGAGGTTTAGGTTTAAAGGATTGATGATTGTGAGTTTTGAGTAACATAATGTATCTCGTTAATCTTTATGCATGTTTGATCTTCCCGGAATCTTTCAAGAAATTATGGATATGAACAAAAACGGAAGTGCGACCCTTTTCTCGGTGGAAGTTTCAACATCCAAATAAAAGACAAGCGGTTTCAAATCCGGATTGTCCTTGGGAGGCAGAAATAACAAAACTAGAGGAAGAAAGATTTCTTAGAAGGGCTAGGAATGTTCCATATTCGATTGCGTATCCAAAAGGAAAGGTCATCCTCAAAGGGACAGATGAGAGATCATCCGCTTACGAAGTGGGTTCTAATGAGGACTTGATGGTGGGTTATATAATACCCAGGTGCGGCTGGTGGAAACGTTATGTGAGCAAGGCAACAAGGGGATGGTATACCTGGTGGTTCCACTCAGGCCCGACCATTGAACGTATTGAAGAGCAATCACAGACGAGAACCTCTTCTACGACGAAGATTATAAGAGGCGATATTGTCCATGACTTTATTTACTTTTAAGTTGATCTATTAGGGCTCTATGTTTAAATTGGTATGTAATTTTGTAATTATAAACTCATGGTTTACGTAATTAAACTTATGGTATGTGAAATTAAACTTGGTCAATATAATTAGACTTCATTAAGTAGATGATTGTCTTCATTATGCAAAATGCAATTTCATTCATATGCAATTTACATGACAAACATACTAACGGTAAAATTCGTAAGATGACTCATACATCGATCGATTAACATCTCCTTCCATCGCATGCAAAGGAGGAGTAGGCTGTGATGCACCAAATGTGCTTCTGCTAGGGGTAGAATAAGGTGAGGGTAATTGCGATGCACCAAATACGCTCCTTGTAGGAGTTGATTGCGACATATCAAACTGGCTCCGCGTAGGGGTACATTGTGACGCACCAAAAAGGCTCCGCGTAGGGGTACATTGCGACGCACCAAACTGGCTCCTCGTAGGGGTACATTGCGACGCACCAAACTGTCTTGTAGGAGTAGATTGCGATGCACCAAACTCGCTACATGCAGTATTTAAATGATTGCTCTCATTAGCGGTGAATGGGTTTGGAACATTAGTTTTTTTCTGCAATTAAAAAAATTATGACGTTATTTAGAGGGTTATGCAAAAAAGCCGAGTAAAGAATTTAGTACAACAATGAATAACAATTACTATATTACTCACCTTCTTATTCTTTCTAGCATCGGAGTTCTCTTGCCTTTTGGTACCCTCCCGGATCTTCTTCATCAACAGGATCCTGCACCCACCTTCCCTCTCTCGCCCTTCCTCTTCATATATCTAATATTGCATTCCTTAGGCTGTAGCCTTCTATGACCCCATACCCTAGAAGAAACACCGCCAGAGACATAGGCGTCTATAGTTTCAACACCAACAATCCCCTCCAACTCCTTAATTAATTCAGAAGTCAATCTATCATATGTTGCATAAGTTTCATCGTCTCGAAGCGCTAGTGTGGAAATGTAATGGTTCCTTATAGTTACCTCCAACGACTTCTTCGCACGAGATGAGGCTTCCGGATTATAGTACCCGGTTTTGATTGTCTCGTATTCTCTAACCAAGTCCTTTCGCCATCGATCAAGTATATACTTCTCCAGGATCACCTTCACATCTTCGATAACCATGCATCTAATAATATGTCGACACAAAGATACCCTTGAACTCAAATAACTTACATGAGCACTTGAGCAGTCCCACACTTCACAATATCAACCCAAAGATTTCTTACACTTACCAAATGGCGCCACTTTTTTTATCTTCAACGTTAAATGTCACACTATGCCCAAGTCTTCTCGGCGGATCAGCGTTCGTATAAATTAACCCAATTACCTCGTCACGTACCAACTTATATATCTTCTTAGTATACAATTTATGGAAAACCCCGCTCAACAAGTAAGTTGCACTCAATCTTATACGGTTTCTCTGTGCAATCGTGATTGTTCGCGGTCTCCTCCTCCACTTTCAATTTCAAGGCTTCCTCAATTTTCTGGGCAAACTGACTTAAAGTAGTCCTCCCATTGACATAAGTTTTGAAAAACCGGTTTTGTTGCTCACTCCTCTGCGTCGACGACATCCCAGCACAAAATATCCCACGCCAATATGCGGGGACCCAACTCTCCCTGATCAAATACGACTCCGTCACCCACGAACATTTTTCAATACCATATTTACGAACCATTTCCTTCCATGCTATCTCAAAATCATGCACCTCCAAACTGTCGTGAATCGCTAAATTAAGGTCACTTGAGATATCGTTCCAAAGTGGATGTTTTCCCGATTTTTACCAAAGATTTTTCAATATGTGCCAAAGGCAGAGCCTGTGGTGAGTGTTTGGGAAGATTTTTTTAATTGCATTACCAATTGCTCTTTCCTGGTCTCAAATATAACGATGGAGCTTTACCCATGCATTCTAAAAACTTGGCAAAAACCCACTCAAAACTTTCTTCATAATCACGCGTAACCAAAGCACAAGCAAAAGCAATTGAATTCCCATGTTGATTCACCCCTATGAAAGGGGAAAAAGGCATGCGATACCCGTAACACCATGATTTACTCTATCGATTAATGATATACTACAAAACTTATACTTACGAACCAAACAAATAAAATCGATGAATCGAATAATTTCTATAGTACAATTAAATTGCTAATTTTAATTTAAATTTTATGAATTCTTGAAGCACGATACTCTTACATAACAAAACAAACAAATACGATTAATCAAAATAACATTTTAACACAGATAAATTGAGATATAACGCCTTACATATTCGTCAAGAAAGTTGTATCATACGACACAACGTCTCCGTACGATTTAAACATAGCTCGGCAGCGTGAATCACACCAAAATACATTCATTGGAGCCCCAAAATCATCGAGCTCAATTGCATAGAAATAATTAGGATCCTCCTCTTTCATCTTCTCAAAATATGCCTTCAATTCTTTAGCATCGCCATCTATGACGCTACGTCTTCGTTCTTGATTGATGGCGTTTCGACTATCACTAAACTTAAAGCCAAGGTTCTCATGACCTCCCCCTCCAAGACCAACGACTTGTAATTATTTAATATTGAAATACCAAAAACATCATTGATCATCATCCTCTTTTTGAAGTAGTCATTTATATGTCTAAACCCAACAAATAACCTAGCTTTTCTTAGGATCCATCTCATGGTTGTGCTCTAAATGGCATTGCGTTATCTTCACTACGTCTTCATCGTCGAAATAACGGGACTCAATGTAAACATTGCAGGGCATCCTTGGTTTTAGCAAAGATGACCACAACAAAGCCTTAATCTTTCATACATATGATACCGCGGTTCATTCTTAAAGGAACCTTTTTTTGAAACACCGTCTTCCTTGTACTTTCTAAAGAGTTTATTACTGCGAATGTACCATGAAAACCCCTTCTTATATGCGTATGAATGGGCGAAAGTTGCGAGTTCTTCAGATGACTTGTAAGCCAAACCTACAACAGTTCAACAATGTTGTCGTTGTCGGTGCAGATAACGACGGTGTCATCATCATCCACAGGACCGTCGCCATACAACTCGACATACTCTTTCATTAAATCAACATCGCCATTACATTCTGCTTCACCGTTGCCTTTTGTTTCTGCTGCTCGTGAACATTCACCTTCTTCATACAAGTTATTGAGATCAAAATCAAGAGTCATTTAATCAAATCCTGAACGAGTATTTTTTTTTGGGTGTAGATGTTCAACGAGTATTAAAAAATAAGGTTTCCAAAATTTTAATCACTGTATTTTTTTTGTTCTAGTATAAGTTACTGTATTTAAGTAATGAAAATAATAAGAGAGATAAAGTGTCAATTAAAAAAAAATAAGTGTTGTTAATTATAAAGATTAGATTAAAAATAAGTGTTGTTAATTATAAAGATTAGATTAAAATAAGTGTTGTTAATTATGGAGATTAGATTAAAATAAGTGTTAATTAATCTTGGGGTTATTCCCAATACTAATCCCGCCCAAACCCAAATAATCCCTCCCATTTTTCCCTCCAACTTTCCCTCCAAACAAAAAAAGAATCTGTGACTCATCTTTACACGTGGCGAGCGCTGATTGGCCCGTGTACCAAAGCCTTGTACACGCCGTGTACTCCTAACATCTTTGTAAATTGTGTGACACATCCTGATCTTAAAACACCGTGCATTTGGAGGGGATCTACACTAGTATTGGGTTACACTAACATATAGCACAGAAAGAAAGGGAAACGAAAAAAAGGCACTGATGTCTACAACAAGAAAAATGATTTCTGTTTCGAGTAAAAAATTCTAAAGTCCCTTGCATTTAAACATATAACTATATTGGACCTTTAATTCAAAGGGACCGATGAATACAACCAAAAAAAAATCAAAAACCATTCCCAGCAATACGCAAGCAAGGCAGTAGGACAATTCAAAAGACCAGCAGCACCCAATCATCTAAATATCTTGCATTTCCGGTCCATTAGGGTAAATGAAGGTCAGCTATCATTTCAGAGGTAGCTACTTATTAGGCTGCAAAATTGAGTGTCGATGTAGAGAAGATTAAGTAGTTGTCACCTTTTTCCTCACAACTCGCTTCCTCCGGGGTTTAGGAGCATCAGTGTCTTTTGAAGAGTCGGTATTCCTCTGTGGAAGGCCAAGAAGACCAAGACCTGAGACAAAAGTGTCCTTCGATATTAACCAGCTTGAACCCTGTTTAGGGGTGTTAGCCTCAGGAGATCGGTTGTAAGCCTTCAATAGATTGTCTGATTGAACAAGCGGATCTGCTTCGATTCCCAGCCATGCCAATCGTGAAGTCTCCCCTAACTGAACATTCATTACTCTGCATGGAAAATGGGAGTTGACGGTGAGGATATATTAAACTTGCAGTTTAAAATCAACAGAGCAAGGACACGGATAAGTGCCAAAGGCCCAAAACTTGGGTGGTGAGAGGATTTAAAGCATATACTCCGTAATACTCCTTCCAATTCACAAATACCTTTCAATTTCAGCAATGACATTATTTAGGAAGAAAAGAAAAAATGCGGGTAAAAAGTACAAGTTGACCAATTATACATACGTGAAATCAGAAAATGGTACAGAAGTACACGTGCATAAATTTTACCACTTTATAATTACGACAATAAGATACATTTTACAACTAAAAAGGGACCCAAGAAGAAAAGGGAACGTATATGAATCAATTAAACGGGGACAAATGGATGGTATTTATAAATTGAAATAGAACGTATATGAATCAATCAAACGAGGAAAAATGGAAGGTATTTATAAATTGAAAGGGGCAAGTCACAAGTCATTAGAGTCAATTTTTTAACTAAGAGCTAGAGCACAGTTTGGTGGTTTCACTTTCAGAGTCATAGAATACTATTGTCCTTTTGTCAGTTACGAGTGAAATAATAACCAATTTCTCACTAGAATCAACACCCAGCAGGATATTTATAAATTACTGTCATCTGCCGATTCTATGCCAACTTTTCTTAAAGGTAAATTTAATCAATATGAAGTAGAGCCTTGTAGAAGATGTTAACCTAACATTCACTTAAATGCAATACATTATGGGGCGTCTATAATGAAACAGCAACCATGCCTAAGTTTTGGGTAGGGTAAACCAAAGTTACAAGACCTTAATGAGTTGATGATAAAGTTTAGGGATATTCTCTCGTGTACCACTCAACTTTTTCATTTTCTATGATATACCCCTTTTTCATGCAAAAAAACTTTGACCGTCAATAACTTTTGGCTACAAGTTCAGAATACGATAATTTTTTTTTTCAAATTGACCGTCTTTAAGAGGTCTTCAGTTTGAAAAAAAATTCACCGACGTCTCAACTCGTAGTTGGGATTATGGTCGGTCAAAGTTTATTCGTTAAAAAATGTTTGACCAACCATAACTACCCGCTACGAGTTCAAAAGGTGGTGAACTTTTTTTTCAAGTTCAAGGCCTTGACGAGATAATTGGTTTGAAAAAAAAAAATTAACGTTTTCTGAACTCATAACAGAGGATTATTGTCGGCCAAAGTTTTTTTGTGAAAAACGAGGGGTACACCTTAGAAAACGTAAAAGTTCAGGGGTACAAGAGCGAATATCCCGTTTAGTTTATCATTAATTAGGGATTACTATGATGTGGTACACACTACCTAAAAAAATTCCGCATCATCCGTGTCCTTATTGCAATAAAAATAGAAGTACAGAGTACAGACATTATCTTAACATAGGGAATGGATGCAAGAGAACACAGCAGAGGACTACAAACCTTAGAGCTGTGCCGAAAAACAGGGCCACCCCAATAACATCAAAGTAGCTGGAGAATCCTCTGTCAATACCACATAACAGTTGATACCGTAAGTTCGCATACAACCCAAGGAAGGCACCTGTGCCTAGTGCATTTGACCTAACAGATGGGGTTGTTACAGAAAGCCTGCAAAGAGTAGAAACATAAAGATAAGAGAGGACGTTTTTGAAAAGATGAAGAAAATTTGTTTAACTTGAAGACCCCTAAGGCCCTAACCTTCCATCCTTTCTCTTGGCGCAAAGATTTGACAGACCACCTTGCACTGCACCAGCAGAGAGCCCCACAAAGCACAATTCTGCAGCTTTATAGAAAAATGAATGGACCCTCTTTTGCAAGTCAAATTCTCTTTGATGATAGCTCTTTTCAAATATATTGTTTGGAAGCTTTTGCAATGTATTCTGAAGATCAAAACGGAATGTGCTGCCATATGAGCGACAAGGTGCAAGTGACCAAACAACAGCAGCATTGCATGCTGCTGCTGTCAGCACATTGATGAGCGCTAAATCCCACTCCTGCTTTAACCTGCAATTGACAAAGCAAAATACAAGTACATGAGTAGATATTGGAAAAAGTGGGGAGGAATTGGATTTTCAACAAAGCAAATGTTAGTAAACGATTATCAGAAGATGAAGTTCGGGCATAATTTACCTGTTCTTGCGATTCTTAATTTCCCACCAAGCGGAACAACCAATGGTAGTGGCTTGCTCCAAAAGAAGTTTATACAAGAAAGCTGGGTCCGCAATCATCCTGCATAATGTAACCTGAATGTCTGAGAATCACTTTGTCTCATCTCCCACATCAAAGAAACAGAAAAGCTATAATTAAGCTTCTCAAAACCCAGAACAAAAAAAGATGTTGAAATCGCCAAAATTTAGTATAAAGAATTATTGCCCACCTAAAGGAAGAAATAAGTTCAAATGATTGTAATCAAAAAGTGACACTTCTCAGATCAAGTCCCTTGGTTGCAATTTCAAATACAGGCGTAATATATACTGATACAAGTATTACATATGAAGGCATATCAGGAGGTCAGGATTCAGGAACACAACGGGAGAGAACAACATACTTAACCCAAAACGAAGATATCAACTGAAAATATTAGAAAAATACTTCTTCACTAAAAAAAAAAAAAAAAAAAAAAAAAAAGTATCAAATCATAATGGCATGGCAATTTCCTATTTATAAGCTCGTTTGATGCAAAAAAAGAGGAATCTAAGGAGCTTTACCTCCCAATGAATGCTCTAGAAATCCCTTGTGGAAGGCCTCGTGCAATAGCTCGAACGGTAGTCGGCCTTGCATGAATTGCTAACAATTTAACCATTTGAGCAGAGCTAACTAAACCCTGCAACAAAGATAAGGATTGGTGCGTACATCATAAATCTCAAAATGGAGGAATAATAACAACATTACCCCAGTGCCTGAATCGGTCCCACAAAAGGCGGGGTATAAGGCCAAATCTAGGCAAACTTACCATTATGTTCCATACGACCCATAATGAAAAAAAATGAGAATCGTATTACATGACAGCTATTTCACAAGAAGAAACGCAATGGATTCAATGAGCTATATCTATCATAACCAAAAACCAAATACTAAGGTGAGTCTTCGGATCCATTGGAATGGTAACGAAGATATAAGAAATCAGGTAGTAGCTACTTACCATCTCATAAGCTTGCCTAAACCCTTCTGGGAGATCCATAATTGTTTTCTGCCACTCATTCATCACAGCATCTACAAATTTTCTGTCAAATAGCTGAAACATAGAGAGAAATAATTAAGCTTAACATCAATTGATTAAAATTTGATTCCTCAAAGGCTATACTGCAATTAATCATGAAAATAAAAGATGCCAACCTCTTGGAAAATAATCCGTCTCCTAAAGATGCCACCATCATCTCCTTCATCTCCATCATCGAAGTCATCAAAGTAATCGTCATCATCTCCCCCATCATCACCACCATCCCCACCACCATGGTTGATTTTTTTGCCAATATTACCACCACCTCCACCTGTTGCCAACTGCAATATAACATAAAGCATGGCACTCGGGTTACAAAAGGTAAACCAAATAACACTCTCTTACACTTCTTGATGACTACACTTCATCCAAACATCATAGACCCAAAAAAGTTCACAAAATCAAAACTAGCAGCTTTATTCAAATCAAGCAGCTATATTCAGCTGAAATATCTCACAAGTGGTATTCATAGTTCACATCGCTGGTGTCTACAGAGTATAACATGTTTCAATGTCTACAGAGTATAACATGTTTACAGAGTAACATGTTTTCGATCAATTAAGCGGCTAGAAGCTGACGTAATTCTATAATTGAGCTCATCGTTGTATTCTGAAGTAGCTTCAATATCATTAATGGCTTAATGATATGGGAAACCCATACAAATAAAAATCAAAATCAAAAGAGTAAAACAAATTGGGTAGATTCTAGTTCCTACAGACATAAGCTATCACCCTTTACATAAATTATGACTCGGCATCGAAGCTTATAGTAAATGATTACATTTTGCCTAGTAATTCGAGCTTTAATGAAATGTTACTAATTGATATAGCATCAATAGATCTCACAAGAAGCAATCTTCCATAATCTATAATTAGCGTTAAAGGGTCAGCACAAAGTGTATACAAGAGGTCGAGCCGCAGTATTAAATTGCGGTATCGAACTCAATCGTGGCAATGACTGCGAATTTTCTGTAGCATATTAAGACGCACTAGTGATATAACAGAGTTTATGAAGACTTCTTTGTGTCGATCACACTATGCCAGTGTAATATCGGTCGTATTTGGTATATTTCAGCATTATCTGTCAAGTTGTAATGGTATATTCGTGGATCTTAAAACCACAAGAATCGACCAAAAAGCAGTGAATAACAGATAACTTAGATCATGGATCTTAATAAGGTAACACTGTCAAGCCAAATAATTAAGCTCCCTTAATTCCAAAAAAAAGGTTAGAATCAAGTCATCAAACATGAAGATTCTGTTGGGAATAATGGTAGTCACATTCCATACAACAACAACAACAACAACATTACCCCAGTGCCTCAATGGCTCCCGCAAATTGCGGGGTAAGGGGAGGTCGGATGTAGACAGCCTTACCCTTATATTAGCAGCACAAAGAGGCTGTTTCCAAATGACCCAAGATGAAAATTCTATCCAGTAGAAACAATAAAGAAATACTCGTAGAAGGAAAGAGAGGAAGGACAATAAGAAAAATGCACTAAATGACTGCTCTTAATGTAATAACAATTTCCCAAACACCCTATCTTCCCCTCCCATCTTACATGTCATCACCAACTAACTTAAATGTTTCATATCCTCCATACAGAAGCAGTAGCGCCCAACTGCTGAGTACTTTGTAATTTCAAGATCCAAGCAAGATAAACCACAATGGAGGTCCTAAAATGCCCCAAGCAAGTCAGTTCGGGACTATGTGTTCTACATACCACTCCCTCCGTCTTACCTTTGATTAAAATACTCCTCGCAAAGAATTAAAAAAAAGTACAAAAATGATCGGGGAGAATGGAGTATAAGACAAACCATAATGGAACTACTCCCATGTTATTTGCTTCATATACAATACTTTCTTCTTCTTTTCTTGTGCATACCATTCTTTCCACATCCACTAGAGAAGTGCCCAATTAATTAGTGTCTCATATGGATGCTATATGACATCCTTGAGTATCATGGATGTCAGACAACAATATAACCCCAAAACTGAAGAGTCAGTACAACATAGCTTAACTATACCATATCCTACCATTTTCCACAGGATGCTCATCAATACTGTCACTAACTAACTATACCATATCCTACAATTTTTCACATGATGCCCATCAAATACCGTCACTAAAGATACCATATCCTACCATTTTTCACAGGATGCTCATCAATTCCGTCACAGACTATCTCACGTCCTACACTTCTCACTAAACAACATACAATAATCACGGGTATTAAATCAAGCCGTGACACTAAAAAGCTACCGCAATCTAATAATACGAATTAAAACAACAAATTGAGCTCACCTCAGGACTAGAACGAGTTTGTTTCTGCGACGACATATCAAGTTTCGACTTCTCCAACGTCACCGAACCCAAAGAACCATACTTCCCACCCTTCATCGTCGGCGCCATCATCGACTTCGTCGTCGTCGCAGCCGGTGGCGCAACAAAGCAACGCTCCAATAAACTAACTGAAGAACAAGACGAAGACTCACCATCAGCAACCGGAGACGGCGAACTCAAACCCGAACTCGAACCCATAATCAACAACCTATGATTATAATTGAAATTATCCCTAAACTTCCTCAATCTCTTAGCTTTACCCAAAAAAGGCGATGAAGACGAGGACGAAGAAGAAGTATTAATTGGGAAAATGGTGGGTTTAGAAATGGGGAATTGGGTATTCATGGGCATAATTTGTGCTGTTTGAAACACAGCGTGCGCCATTTTTAAAGCTTGATTTTGAGAATTGATTGATGGGTTTAATTAGGGTTAAATTGGGTGAATTTTTGGGGTAAATTAAGATGGGTAGAGATGAAGAAAAGCCCTCTTTGAGTGTGGATAGATGATTACTCTCTCAATCTCAAGAGAAAGAGTGATGCGAGAGAGAAGAGGAGAAAGGGAAGAATGAAGAAGGAAGAAGGTAGGTTTTTGATGGGTGGAGATGGTAGCCCACAAATGGACGACCAATCCAATCCTTAATTTTGAGTGTGAGCGAGTTCACCCCCTTTGACTCGGAACTAAGGTTTTTATGGCTAGTTTCTGAGTTTTGGCTAGACCCGATAAAATTGACGCGATTAAATGATCAAGTTTAAATAGTCTGTTCTGAATTTAATTTACTTTCGAATTAAGAACCAAAATATGATCTAAAATCACAGCAACTCTCCTATAGGTCTGTCCTATAGCATAGGACTGGCCCAATAAGAGAAAGCCCAAGCACAAGTCATTACTATATCAAGTTTTTTATTTTATTTTGATAACTTTATGACTTATTTTGAAAACTAACAAATTTAAATATGTATATTATCAACTTATAATACTTCCTCCATTCAACTCCACTCTACCTATTTCACTTTTGTACACTATTCACAATTGTGTGTTCAATTTCGATTTTCTCTCGATACGTAAGTGGAAATATATTCACGTGTGATCTTGTTTGATTCGTCTTTACGAGTATATTAAAAATATCTAACTTTTATATTTTTTGCAAATACGTAGCTAACGATATTTAACGCGTAAAACACGCGTTGACAAACGTGAAAAAAGAAAGTGGTAGAGTGGAGTTGAATGGAGGAAGTATTAAGTTATTAATATAAAAATATTATTTAATATTTTTACTAAGTAATTTTAATGGGCCTCATATTATTGGACCAGTCTTATCTAAATTTATGTCTTATACAACAATTTGAATTGACATGACGTTATAAAGCCCGACCTGAATGTTTATTATAGGATAAGAGTTGTTATCTCCAGATAACTTGATAACAACCCACCTGAAAACAGCAACTCTTCTATAGGACCGTCCTATAGCATAAGACTGACCCAATAGGAAAAAGCCCAAGCACAACTCATTAATATATCAAGCTTTTTATTTTATTTTGATAACTTAATAACTTATTTTAAGAACTAACATATTTAAATATGTATATTATCAACTTATAATATTAAGTTATTAAAATAAAAATATTATTTTTATTTTTACTAAGTAATTTTGACGGGCCTAATATTTATTGGGTAAGTTTTACCAAAATTTAAGTCTTACACAACAATTTGTAACCTGAAAATGATCCAAATTTGGAATGACCCGACCCGAGCCCGATTGACCTATTTACCAGATTTAGTACTAACTTAGAACTGTGAACAATTTAGCCGCAAATTTATATCTGTTTGATCCGTTTTTATCCAGGTTAAGACTTGTAATCATGAAGAGCGGTAAAGTTGACTCTTAAATTTATTTTTTCTAGGATTTAGCAGTTTGTTCAATGCAAGTTTAGTTCGAATCCATGAAATTCAGGCCAATTTAGGTCGGGTCAGATCATTTAAATTCAGTCAAAGCGCTTATATTTTTTGTATGAGAAAATATAATAGAGTCGTGTTTATGGGCCTTAGCCTAGTATCGTCTTATGTCTGTTATGGGCTCGTAGTAATGTAATCCTAGCGATCGATTGTACTATATATTTTACCTAAGCATAATGGAAGAGGCAAGAATTGACGTTTACACAAATTATCATGGTATCATCAAAATTGTCTAACGTCAGTTTTATTATTCAACAAAAAGCATAAACTTGGCATGAACGTCAGTTTTATTATTCAACAAATAAATCCACACGCCCTCACACACTCATTCTGGTAAGTGGCTTATCGATACGGGATGTTCTCATCATGTCACGGGTAATTTTGATCTTCTTTGTAATATTCGCAATATTCCTCCACGCATTGTGGGATTACCAGATGGTACGAAAATCGGTGCGTCGAAAGTGGGTCGTGTGCCCTTAACATCGACTATTTCTCTTGACCCTGTACTTTATGTGCCTCAATTAAAGTGTAATTTAATTTCTGCTTCTCAATTGAGTGACGATTTGAACTGTGAATTTGTGACTAATTCGGCTTTGTGCATTATTCAGGACCGGGCTACGAGGGAGATGATTGGCACGGGTGATCGCCTGGATGGACTATACTACCTACATCAAGCACAGCCTACAACCGCCCTGCGCACCATAACCGTTTCTGCCTCGTTTACCTTGTGGCATAAGCGCCTTGGACATCCGTCTGAGCAAGTTGTTCAATTACTTCCTTACTTTCGCAGTAATAAACAGTCTTTGTCAAAGCCGTGTGAGGTGTGTCACCGAGCTAAACATATTCGTAGTAGCTTCTCGTTAAGTAATAATAAAGCTTCGTGTGCATTTGAATTGATTCACTGTGATTTATGGGGACCGTATGACACTCCATCGTTCTCTGGTGCGCGTTATTTTTTAACGTTAGTTGATGACTTTTCGCGGGGCGTGTGGATTTATTTGTTGAATAATAAAACTGACGTTCATGCCAAGTTTATGCTTTTTGTGGCCATGCTCAAAAGACAATTTTCAGCCAATATAAAAACTGTTAGAAGCGATAATGGGACAGAGTTTAATACATTAAAACCTTATTTCGATAGTCAGGGCATATTGTTTCAGTCGTCCTGTGTTGGGACACCTCAACAGAACGGGAGGGTAGAGCGTAAGCATCAACATATTCTTAATGTTGCCCGGGCCTTGCGGTTCCAAGCCGGGCTTCCTATTGAATTTTGGGGTGAATGTGCCTTAGCCGCTGCGTATTTGATAAATCGTACACCCTCCCGTATTCTCGAAGGTGTGACACCGTATGAGATGATCTTCGGTCAACCCCCTGATTTCGAAAATATCCGGGTTTTTGGGTCTCTTTGTTACGCTCACAATCAACGAGCTAGGGGTGACAAGTTTGCTAGTCGGGGTCGTAAATGCGTGTTTATGGGTTACCCCTCCGGAAAGAAAGGGTGGTATTTATATGATCTTGACCAACATGAATTTTTTGTCTCACGGGATGTAACATTTTATGAGGATCATTTCCCGTATTTGGAACCCTTGCCCTCGACTTCAACACCCACAGAAAACTCGGATGATATTGTTATTGACTGGGAAAATAGTGAAGAGGGAGCCAGTGACCCTCCTCCTTCGTCCTCCTCGGCACAGGTCAGTGATCCGGCCCATAATCAGGTCAGTGACCAGGCCGCTGACCAGCCCAGTGACCCCACTCCCGCCGGTGCTCCTGAGGTCCCTCCTGCTAATTTGGGCCGTGGACACCGACCCAAATCTGTCCCTAAGCATCTCCAAGATTACGTCGTACATCTTCCAGGCCATGGTAGTAGTTCATCCAGTGCATCCTCGCTCACCGTGTCATCCTCTCTCTCAGGTACGCCCTATCCTTTAGCTAACTATCTTTCTAGTCACAAGTTCTCGTCCAATTATCGTACTTACCTGGCAGCCTTGATGACGCACACGGAGCCTCGATCTTTTAAGGAAGCCGTGCAAAGTGAGGAATGGCGTACGGCCATGGAAGCAGAAATGAAAGCTCTTATTGACAATGGTACATGGACTATGGCTCAACTTCCGCCAGGAAAGAAAGCTCTTGGTAGTAAATGGCTATACAAAATCAAATATAAAGCCGATTCTACTATTGAACGATTGAAAGCTCGCCTCGTCGTGTTTGGGAATCACCAAACAGAGGGGGTCGATTATGATGAGACGTTCGCTCCGGTCGCCAAGATGACCACGGTACGTGCATTCCTTGCTATTGCTGCCGTAAAGAAATGGCCAGTTTATCAGATGGATGTGCACAATGCATTCCTCCATGGCGACTTGGAGGAAGAGGTATACATGAGGCTGCCCCCGGGTTTTCAATCCTCGGTTCCAGGGCTTGTGTGTCGGCTCCGGAAATCTTTATATGGGCTCAAGCAAGCGCCGCGGTGTTGGTTCGCTAAGCTAGGTCAAGCCCTAAAGAAATATGGGTTCTCTCAAAGCTACTCAGACTACTCATTGTTCACCTATGTGAAAGGTACTGTCCGATTACATGTGTTAGTATATGTTGACGATTTGATCATTTCCGGAAATGATGTGCCAGCTCTCTCCAGTTTCAAAGAATATTTGAATTCGTGCTTTCACATGAAAGACTTGGGTGATCTAAAGTACTTCTTGGGCATTGAAGTGGCTCGTAACTCAGACGGGCTCTTTCTGTGTCAACGTAAATACGCCTTAGACATTATTGCTGAGGTCGGTTTACTCGGCTGTAAGCCGGCACCCACTCCTCTTGAGCAGCACCATCGTCTAAGTTCCTCTCAAAGTAAGTTCCTTGTTGACCCTGCAAAATACCGTCGCCTCGTGGGTCGTCTCGTGTACCTGGCCGTCACTAGGCCGGACCTGTCTTACACAGTCCATATTTTATCTCAATTTATGAGCAAGCCTCGTGATGACCACTGGAATGCCGCATTGCGTACTGTTCGATACCTTAAAGGTACACCCGGCCAAGGCATCCTCTTAAGCTCTCGTGCTTCCTTGACTCTAACGGGTTGGTGTGACTCAGACTATGGTGCGTGTTCTCTTACTCGACGATCTCTTACAGGCTGGTTCGTCTTTCTTGGTTCGTCTCCTCTTTCCTGGAAAACTAAAAAGCAACCCACTGTCGCGCTTTCGTCCGCTGAGGCCGAATACAGAGCACTTGCTGCGATTACGTGTGAAGTTAAGTGGCTCCGTGGCCTCCTCGAATGCCTTGGAGTGACTCACTCATCTCCGGTCCATGTCTCCTGTGACAGTCAATCAGCACTACATCTGGCTCACAATCCTGTGTTTCATGAGAGAACCAAACATATTGAAATCGATTGTCATTTTGTTCGTGATGCCATTCAGGATGGTCTGATTGCTACGTCTCATGTCTCTACCTCGATGCAATTGGCTGATGTTCTGACTAAGTCGCTTGGTGTGTCTCAGTTCGTCCTCTTAGTTAGCAAGTTGGGCATTTTGAATCCCCATGCTCCAACTTGAGAGGGGGTAATAGAGTCGTGTTTATGGGCCTTAGCCTAGTATCGTCTTATGTCTGTTATGGGCTCGTAGTAATGTAATCCTAGCGATCGATTGTACTATATATTTTACCTAAGCATAATGGAAGAGGCAAGAATTGACGTTTACACAAATTATCAAAATAAGACCAAAATATTTCGTATAAGACGATATCGTGTTATTGACGTACTCTGGTGGATAGAAATGTAACTGCAGTCGGAAATTTGGAATGAAAATAGTTTTGTTGAAATCATGCGGGATATATATAATTACATATTCATATAATTAATGTATATATATATTGGGTTGACTTGATGTTGCGTTACGCCATGGATTTGGAGACATGTACTTGTGTGAGTAAGACATTTATACATAAAAAATCACTTGGCATTTAGGGTGGAATTGGGTTGTGTGATATGATCTCGTGCCCAAATCTCTAATCAACGTCGACTAGTTGGCTCACTATCTGAGGTCATATCACGCCGAAAGTTTAAAAAGTTTAATCTCGTGATATTATAGATTAAAAATAAAAATTACATTGACTATAACTTTCACACAAGGTTGAAAGGCGGAGGTATTGTGGACAATAGGTCCCAGGTTCGAATCCCCCTTCCCCTTTATTGTAATGCGATTTTGTGCGCGCTTCGATTGACCAAAAAAAAAAAACACAAGGTTGAAAGGCCAAATTATTACAATCAAAATTTATGGGGCTTAATCTCACCATTAACCAAGCTTAGAGATCAAACCACTTTCACGCATGTGAATTAGACTTGTTGCGAAATTTAAGTGATAAAATAATCAGAAATACATTAAGAAAAAAGATCGTGCCAAATAATTTGGCCTTGCACATTAAACAGAAAATGGAAAACTGTTTTATTAGAAATGAAACAACTTTACACATTGAACAGAAAATGGAAAATAACATTTCCTTTCTGATACATCCCTTCAAGTAGTTCATGGTAAATGTCTTGTACAATAACTTTACACCTGATCGCACCCTTTGTGCCAGAACCGTAACCAAAGACTAGAATTACCATCACACGATCTTCTTCCCTGTGCCTGCGACAATCATACAGGCTTTTCTTTCTATAAAGGATCACAACCTTTTAATTTGTGGAGGTAGAGAATCGGGTCAACTGAATCTTAAAAGCAAAGAGCTGAATACTGACTATAACCAAAATCCTACGCTGCACAGTTAGGTATATCTTTTTTTACAGCTGCCAAAAAAAAAAAAAAAAAAAAAAAAAATACGCTGCACAGTTGAATGAAGTGTCATCTGTTCCTTAGAAAAGATTATGATTTTGCAATTGAGAACACACCTTCAAATCAGGCCACCACCAATAAAATTTTAGGTTTATTTTTGAGAGGTATACGACCTGTCAAGATACAATATAAAATTGATCATCTTTGGTTAATTAAGACAGCTATGGTCTGAGTTTTCATGACATCATTTTAATAAAGTTGTAAATAATTCGATTGTGACAATATATCGGTTACAATCGACATCATTTGACAAGTCAAGTCAAAAGCAGAGAATTGTAAGTTTGATTGGATGAAGGGGGTATCAACTTAGTACCATATTAAAGGCACAAGGAAAGCAATGAAATAAAGTCACCTGAAATATAAAAGGTCAAGAGCCTAAAGATCTAGCTACTATTTGATGTCCTTGGGGGCCATATAAGTTTGTGTTTGAGAATGAGGTTTTTTGTTGACGAGTCTATTGAATAACCATGTTTTGAAATCCATTGTAGCAACTCAAGCAGCTCTTCTTTCATCTTAGGTTGAGCAATGTATTGTGATATGGCTTCGTGAAATATATCCTGCAAACAGAATGACGTCTTACAGTTCCAGTGTGCCTGTGAACAAATGTCATCAACAAAAACTTCATGCACAATTAAAAAGTAAAAACAATTACCTGATTAATCCTGTGGCCAGAAATGTGCACAGCTTCCAGAACTTCTTTAATTAGGTTGATATTGCCGGACTGCGTGAATGCTGCTAAAAACTTTTCAATGGCCAGCGGAGAAATTAATCTCGCATTATCCTGTAAATAATGAATCAGAGACATTCTTTCGGTTTCATCCATTTGTTTGCATTTGTATTTATTTGTGTATTCATGTGCAGTGAGGGTATTCAGTGTAGGATGGAATGTTATAACTAGACCTGGCAAAAGCACCCCGACCCGAAAAAGCTGACCCGAGACCCGAACTACATCACCCGAATGTGACCCGGAAACCCGAATTGAGCCGACCCGTACATGACCCGAGCTTTCTTGACCCGTACTGGCCCGACCCGAAAATGACCCGATCCGAAACCACCAAACCCGAAAATGGCCTGACAAAATATAACTCTAATTGAACCGAAAAGACTTGAAATGACTATTTCTCTATTATTCATTGACCCGACCCGAAACAACCCGACCCGCTTGACCCGAAACAGACCCGACAACAAACCCGAAATAGACCCGTCCCGACCTGAATTAACCCGAACCGATTTGGCCCGACCCGAACCCGACCCGTTGACCCGTTTTGCCAGGTCTAGACTACTTATAACGGCAGTGGCCATTGCTCACCTACGTTTAGAGCATGGCCAACAACTGGGTGTCTTTTCCCCTTGGTTTTTCTATAATATCGAGTCATATTTCAATACATTATCTTCTTTCCCCTACAACATTTCTTTCAATCTTTTTACTCTCTTCCTCAACTTTCTATTTTTCCTTCTACAAATAAATTTTCCTTATCGTCATCTCTCTGCTACTTTACATCTTTACCCTATCATCTACCATGTAACCGCATGAAACAAAAAAAAAACGATTATAATGGCACAAGAGCCAATGTTGCATCTTCCTCTATGGATAGATCTCCCATTTGTTTGAGGAAAGTCTCTTGAACTCCTTTTAAAGGAGAGAGAAAGCTAAACGGGAAACGTTTTCCCTTGGTTGTAGGTGCTCTCAAAAATCTCTGTGGCGAGCGCATTTTTTTTAACACAAGAAGCCTACCTAGATGGGGAATTTATAATCATAAATCAGACGCACCAAAAATGAATACACAAATAAATATGAGAGACAGCAGAAGTGGACTATTTCATACAGAAATGCTAAAACACTTGCTGAAGGCATTAAATCAAACCTTGATAACTCCACAGGCTTCTTCAAAAAGACATCCTGACACAAGTGTATGTAGCATTTTCTCATGAAGGGACTCACGTATTGCTTGACCACTAGTTCTCATAATATTGTATACAAAATATGCTTCTGAATGCGCACCAATTCTTCCAAGTTGAAGGAGCAAGGAGAATAACACTTCCTGCAAATCCAGATTATCAAATAAAGTCAATCATATGCTCACTGGCATCTTTGCGCAGTAATAAACATCCACCTCTAACCCCAGAAGGCTTTAGTACTAGGCAGAGATGAGAAAATTGGAAATATGATGCTCCAAGAACACAATTGTTGATAACAAGGGAGAAGGGGCATATGAGACATAAATATCCACAACTACAATAACATTCCACGGTGTCTCGAGGCCTCTCACAAATGGCGGATAAGGGGAGTCAGGTGTACGCACTCATACCCTTGTATAACAATGTAAAGAAGCTGTTTATGAATAACTGAAAATGAAAATTGTGTCAACAATTGCCTTGAATGGCAGATACTTGACAGTACAAAGAAGTTCAGACCGGTTTAGTGAGTCATTTTGCTTTATTCCATCATAATCCAAAAGTCCAAAGGACAGAACCAAAGAGTAATGGGTCTTTGGTAATGGAAATAGAGAAATATATTTCTTATGAAAAATTTGTTCAGATAACATTCCCCAGGAGCAAATTTTGGAAAGTTCTGAGACATTGATGAAAGAAAAAGCTCAAAAAGAGTACATTCTAACTCTTTGAAAGGCAGTGTTTCTAGGAAAAAAAAATATTAATAAAGATGTAAGCCACAGTTAGTAAAGGTATAGTGGGTCAGTTCATAAATTACATCATTAATGCATCGCTTTAGGCAGTCAAATTTGTGACTGCACATTAGTAAGGTTGTTATAACTATAAACTTGCTAAAATAGTTAGCAACTAGAATGGGGTTGGTCTGTAAGTTGGATTGTAAGCTTACATAAGATGCATGCCTGCATCATAGATAAATTAGTTTGCATGGCAAGAAAAAAAGTTTACCTCCTCCAATTGATGACCTTTAGTATGCATATCTTGTAGGGTGCGATATGCAAGTAGATACAGCTTCTCTTTGATAAAATATTTAATTAGAATCTGGAAGGTCTTATGATCAGGGTTTATAGCCAATGTATCCATTTTTCTCATGATGTGCATTACATTTTCCATATCGCCTGCACGGCAGTAAGCACACAGCAGCACATTCAAAATAACCAAGTCATACTTCTTGTACTTTGCTTCGTAGTCCCTTGCTAGTTGCTTTGCTTTTTCCAATCGACCAGCTCTGCAGAATGCTGAAATCATAATACTGTGCGAATAGCCATCTGAAGCGCCAAAATACATACAGAAATTATGTTCAAATTAGTAGTGCAAATTTAAGCCAGACAGAAAAAAAAATCTACAGAAACCATTTTGCAAACGTATAGAAACCACAATCCCTATGTAAGTGCGGTCCATGTAGGAAGTAAAGGATCTAGAAAACGCTGAGCCCCAGCCCAGTCCCCCTGACAACTAAGAAAACATCCATATATAACATATTGTTGAGGTCTCATCACATGAGCGTAATGAGACATTCTCCTAAATTGGTAGATTAAAAGTGGAAGACTAGTTTATAAGAAATGGGTTACTCCCTTCTCACCAATTGGTTTTGAATGAAACTTCACTTGACTTGTAGACATATTGCCATTGTTGGCTTGTTGCTATTAGCCTACTATATGCCTGCTGTAGGGGACCAACACATTTCTTGCCCATAATGATTATTAAAATTAGTCTGTTATGTTGGTTTCAAGGTAAAGTTACAACTTCAGAGTTAGAGGTTCAAACTCAGCCCCTTCATTTTGTTTACAGAGTCCCCCACTCCAAATAGAGAGATAGGAGTGAGAGAGACTTAATCCAACCACAAGATGGCATCTCCCTTGATCAGACGAGTTAAACAGTTATACTAGTTACAAGCAGGAGATAGCTTACACTTAATTGGAGTGAGAAATTCACCAAAAGAAAAAAAGGAAAAAAAAAAAATTGGAGTGAGAAACAACTTGGCAAATGACAGTAACAAATTGGTATTCCCTCAAGGAAAATTTTAAATACCTAGGTTATAATGAAGATACGACTCCCACTATATAAGGGCATTTCTAACATGTGAATTAGCAGAAACATGCTAGTTGATGAAAGTATGAAACCATATGAATGTGATTACAAGGGGGGCCGTGGGGATAAGTTTGAAAAGAACTATGTAAATGCATTCTATTGTGTAATAAGCAAGTTAAAACCTAAAACTGCCACGAAAAATAAATGCAAAATACGGGGAAGCCCACTGAAGTGTACCGGATCTAACTTGTCTATTATTCATCCGCTTGAAGACATCTTCAGCTTCAACAATTTTTCCAGATTTTGAAAGGCCATCCATCAGTTGACAGTATGGCATCTGTAGATGTAGTGTATAATCAAACAGCATCAACAAAAAAAAATATAAGCCCTGAAAAGATGGCAGTAACAGATGACAGACATGCTACTAAATAAAAAGCAGCGTGAATGGCGTGATGCACTAGTCATCCCAATACGTGTTTGTATGCTATATGCATGACCCAGTGCTTAATTTGGATCGGGAGCATGCCAGGCTTCCAAGTGCTTACTGGTGGAAAGCAGAATTCAAACACACAAAAATGCCAGGCTTCCAAGTGCCAACAAAAATATTTAATTATTGGTAAAAAAAAATAAAAAAAAAAATAACAATTTTTCATCTTCACACCCTCTGGATGTGCTTTTTACCTCATCTTTAGCGTAACCCAATGCTTCCAGCTCAGACAACAATGATCTTGATTTGTCAAGCAACCCCCCATTTACATAAACCTTTAACAATGTTGTCATGACAACCTGCAAAGAATCCATAGAAACTCAGACACAGAGCTCGCTCAAATCCGCAACAGTTGCAATGTTCTATGCAATCAACAAGCCCCTCTAGAGTTAGCAAATATGCAAACTAAATGTTAAGTCAAATGGGAGATAGGGTGGGGTAGAGGGGAACCTTGCAACCAGTGGTGTTTAGTGTTTACAATAGGTGCACAAGAATGTCGTCTTATCCACCATCATTTGAATATAATGTTTGGCTGGCGAGCTGAGTCAACGTGAGTTCATAATTTATTATTTTTTTTTTTTTCAAACACCTAATCCTAGC
The DNA here is from genome assembly GCF_048544455.1 of Silene latifolia. Classification (NCBI taxonomy): domain Eukaryota; kingdom Viridiplantae; phylum Streptophyta; class Magnoliopsida; order Caryophyllales; family Caryophyllaceae; genus Silene; species Silene latifolia. The sequence continues at coordinate 9,275,398 of NC_133534.1, read as the reverse complement.
TTTTTCACTCTATGGGAAAAACTGATGTCTCATGATGAACCCAAAAGTAGTTGAAAAAAATGAGATCTAAGTTTCACACTAGATTATAGTAGGCCGTACAATTAATTGGTGAACGAAAGGTTTACAAGGTAATTCCCTATTACAAGATGACAATGCTCAGCTGATGCAGAAAAGCATGTATTTGGAAGTGCGTCTCCTACAAGCATATATGTCATAAAAAAATAAACTTCATGATTGTTGCGACTTGTCATATTCCAGCAGTAAAATTGCAAGACAAATCAAAATAAATACAAGAGAGATGAAGTCATATGTCACATAAGTACATAACAAATATTTGAACTTCTGGATGCATCACTTTGCTCCTCTTCTCGTGAATTCTAACTAATTTGTGTTTTCTTGACTTGATATGCAATACCACTTTTCCTTTTTTTACATTAATTAAGATGATAGAAGGTATATAGAATACAAACCTTATTTGGGACTAACCCTGAAGACTTCATATCTTCGACCAACTTATCAGCCTTTTGACAACTCCCATTAATAGAATATGCATTGAGTAAAGAGCTATAATGGTACAAATTAGGTGTATGACCTTCAGCCTTCATGCGCAAGAAGTACATCTCTGCCTCCTCACATTTGTTATTAGAAGCACAGACAGCTATAAGAGTCCCATATATAACACTATCCATCGTAATCCCTTTGTCTTCAAGTTCACTAAGCAGCTCTAAAGCCTTGGTATAGCCACGTTCCACTTTCAAGCAACCTGACAACAGCTGAGATGATAAATGGCAAAATCAACAACTAAGATGCTCATGAAGTTAACTAAAAGGAAGGTTGTGCAAAGAGGAGGACCCGTGGATACGAGGAGAAAACAGAAGCAAGTTACACATTTTTGCAAAAACGGTTTGTTTTTTGTATAAAACTTGTGCAGGATAACCCTTTAGTCTTTTTTTTTTTTTATAGAAAACAAAAGGCAAACAATGCAAGAAGAAAAAAATTATAAAAAGGAGGATCGTAGAGAGATGTTGACAGAAAAGAAAAAAATATTGCATATCGCATAGGTGTGCATCCTTGATCGTGGGGTGCCTCACATGCCTGCCCGCCCCAAATCGCCTCATAAAGTTGCGCCAAATAATTGCCTTGTGCACTTCATGGACTCGCAAATTCAAATGTCTAGATACTATTTTGCTGGCACCTCTTTGTTCCTAGTGTGGAGTGCGTTAGGCACACCTCAGTAATATAACAGGCTTTGCCCCAAATGTCGCATACTCGCATATTAAAGCTAAATTCAATCATTTAGGCTGACATAGTCAGTCATAAGTTACAGGCTTACAGCATAACGCAACAAAAATAAGAGCTCACCGTGCTATATGTAATAACATCTGGCTGTAAACCATTTTGCTTCATCTGGTAAAACAATGTAATTGCTTTATCAAACATGTTATTCTTAACCAAACAACTAAGCAGAGAGTTGCATATTGATATATTATTTCTCATGGCTTCATCACTGATAGCCTCGTACGCATTAAGTGCCCTTGAAACGTCCCTGGTCTCTGTCATAAATTTTATATAACTGCTATATGATGCAATATTGATCTTCCCATGCTTCCGCATCCACTCAAATACCTGAAAAAATTGCCATGTGCAATACTTTGTAGTTTCTCCAAAAACTAAATTATACGGAGTAATAAGGAAACCAAGTACAATCCAACAACAACATGGTGAACACAAACAAAAGTAGAGTAAATAAGGATGCAATACTATAACAGCATTGTATATGAAGTAGGAGACACTGACTATATGTTTTAAGTTAATATCAATGATGACGAATCCTAAAAAAGAACAAAAAAATATTGACGAAACAATGTTAATTATTATTAGTATCATATAATCATATACGAAGTATAAAAGTAAACAGTTAAGAATGTAAGGGTTATTATTGATTTACAATGTAAGAAGATAAATTAATATACGATTTTTAAAAAGGTGTTAATCTAGGCATGTTTGATTCTACCCAACCTAGGACTCATATAAACATGTATTCCTCAAACCAAAATACATCCAAAACCGTATTCTACATTAACCCTAAATTACTAGATCTGTAACCCACGCGCCTTACCCATTTCGCAGGTCTACGTACTAGCAAGCAATAACACAAGAAAAGGTGGATTATGGGAGGGATTAAAACAACAGAGCCTTACTTCCACACTAATTTGAGGTCGACTAACATGACTTGCATCGAAAAGAAAGAAAAAGGGAAAGTAGAATAAAAAAATTCCAATACACAGCGAAATTGACAATTTCACTATTTCAGAATGACCCATAGAGAAAAGTGAGTCAAACATAAAGAGCTTAGTTAGTCATTTTGCTTCAATCCGTCATGTTCACAAGCCGAAGAAAAGTGAGTCTTAGGTTCTGTTGGTAATGAAAACATACAAAAGGAAATGGAAGTCTATTTAATCAACTATTTTAAAGTGGTGAACAACATTTCACCTGAGAAAGATCATTCCACCTCTTCGACCTCCCATAGCTGCGTATTACAATGTTTAGATCTGCTACCCTCAATATTTTTTCCGACCTGTATAGTACACCAAGTTGATTATAACTTCGTTTTAAGTTCATTTAAAACAGAAGGCAATGCAGTAGTTTCAAGCGTCTCACTCTAAAATGAGGTTCTTGCCTAGATATTTAGCAAAGTGGACTCACAAAAAAAATTATTTGTCAAAGTGGGATGCACGTAGATTGGATTATAAGAACAAAACTGCCACGCGTAGTGGCTCATTTAGCATGACGGATATCCCATGAATTCCAAAAAAATAGGTTGTTACTTGTTAGGTTGCCATATTTTTTTGGAAAATGTATGAATTGCAACTTGCTACGAACTTTCCATGCCTACATAATTGAGTAAGTGGCTTAATTCCCTTCGGACAATGGAAATTCTTGTCGAATAACTCGTTTGCCTAATTCACCTAAATTGTACCGTTGTACGAGGGAACTTAATACCTACAAACTTGAAGTTCCTAGGAAATTTAAGATCCGTGATCAACCAAACGACTTCTCTAGTGGGAGATTTTTTTACGGTAAAACAGTGATCCACAATGGCCGCTTCTGAAATCAAGATCGGTCCACACATAAAAGGCGAAACACAGATATATATGTACAAGACGGTTTCACTAACCTTCTTTCAATAACTACCAATGCCATTAATTCTAGTGGATGAATTTAGACTAATGTAGTGTAAGACCGTTTTACGGAACGTCTGTCAAAGTCGAAATTGGTCAACACATATGATAAGCTATAAGCAGAAGCAGAGCATTTCATCAAACAGGTGGAGTGCACCTCCAAAAAAAACAGTAAAAATACTAATTAGGTAAAAAGGAGTGGATTTAACCTGGAGAGAGATGCGGTTAAATCGGAAGAATAATGCAATTCCTTTAGAGCAGCTTCTCTATTTGGTGATGGTTTTGAGCTGGTGAATTTGTTGGGTTTTTTACTTGTATTAGAAGAAATGTGGGTAGAATTTAACGGCTTGAGTCGAAAGCGAGACGGTAATTTGGAATCCCAGGTTGCAGCAGGGATGAACATGGTTAAATTTGGGGGTAGAGGTCCGCCATTGATGAAATTCACCATTGTTACCTCCATGGTGTGTGCTTCAGCAATGTTGTTGAAAGTTAGTTGATTTATAACGGTAAAAACAATAATTACATGGAACTGGATAAGACGTGATTTTGTTCTTGAAAAAAAGGCCTGCTTAGATTGGTTATGGCCTTATGGGCCGGGCTAAAGCGAGTCGGATTATATCGGATTGGGTTGTATACTTGTATGGGTTAAAGGTTAATATCGTGATTGTTCGGTTCAAACAAGTTCGGGTTGGAGCAAATAAAGTTGCTATCAGTTATTTTTTTTTTTTTTTTTGAAAGAAATGATCAATTCATTAATAAATAGTCATACGACATCTACAACATGTGACAAATTTGAACGGATACAACTCGATTAGAACCAAATGAAATAAAATCTTGTTCAAAGAAAGATCTGTAAACTTGAATTGCTCCAAAGCACGTCCTCTATCATATCGCCGCAAACAGCTTTTCACAAGAGGATCATAGCATCTTGAGCCTTGACGAAAGACGATTTCATCTGACCAAATTGAGTGCAACCAACAAATTGACAACATATGTAATACCATATAACGATCCATTACGAAACCGATCTTCTGCATCTTCACCATATGAAGAACGACCAAAGCGCTCTTATCTATATTTTCAATAGAACTAAAACCTAGAAAAACAAGGACTGAAAAAACTCCGAAAATAGAGACAGACAAACGGATCTCACCAAAAGGGAGACTTTTATTAATTAATTTATAAAGTTTCATACTAAAAATTGATAAATAAAGCTTTTTGGGGGCTTACCATCGATCAATAGTCGATGAAAGCCCCAAATTTGATTGATGAAGGCAAGAGTTTTTTTTAGAGAGAAGAGGGGAAGAGAGAGAGTTTTTTTTTTTAAGTTGCTATCAGTTATTAGTTTAACATCGGGGTCGGTCAAGTCGGTTTGGTTTCAATTCGCCCAAATTGAATGGGTTTCGGTCGGCCAGGTCGGGTCCCTCGAATCGAATCAGCTTTTACATCTCTAATTTATTTGGTTAGAAATTAAATTCTAACATTAAATTACTACTCCGGATGATGTATTGAACTTAGTGGACGTTATTATTTACAGTAATATTTATTGATGGATTGATGGTTAAGACTGAGTTAAATTGATGAAACGGGCAAATGTAATTTTTATATTTTTAGAATTTTTTTTTTTTTTTAATCAAAATTAGAAAAAGGAGTAATGAGGAGATTTCGAACAAAGCTATCAAACAAGGGAATTTATTGCATTTTTTTCCCAAATATATAGGTAAAAAAAGTGTAATATAATGAATTCGATTAAACAAAGAGAATAAATCAAAAGGAAGGTGATATACCATATACGGAGTAAAACACAACATATTAACAGTTTTTCGCCCTTGTAATTGCTTAAATCAACTTTTATTAATAACACTTTCGGTTATATAAACATATGGATATGAGTCATATAACAATAAAACACAAATACTTGTACAAGACAACGATATCATTATCGTATCTTACAAAACTTAAACCAATTAGTTGGTCATCTTGATAAAACCAAAATGCTTTATATTAGTAGACTTAGTCAATGTCTTAAGATCGGAAACCACCCAACACTCAGAAGCCTCTTGATGATAAAAGTAGCCGAGACACGTACAATCAATACTACACTTACTCTCACACGAGCTTTGTGTAACAGGCCTCTGTCCTCTAGCATACTTAATAATGAAATGTTCGACTCCTTCAACCTTATAATACGTAACATTGGCTCCGCCACTGCACCCAACCAACTTCGGAGCCATACACTTGTCCGTCCAGGGCAAAAGGCCCTTAGGGGACGGACATGCCACACACACATCTTGGTCACAAACTCCGTAATTCCCACATTTTTCTGGCAACTGACACTCGCTTTCTTGTTTATTAATCGTCAAGCCTCCTTTAGTAAATACTTTGAATCCCTCAACCACGAATGAGTTTCCTTGATAGTCTAAACAATACCAATGAATTTTTAAATTTCCGTCCATTTCAATTCGTAAGAAAACCGTGAAAAAATCCAAATCTCGATCTATTGTACCGCCGAGATTGGGGAACTCGAATTTCCCCAAACTTCCATCGACGAAATTTTGAATTAACGTCGGTGGGTTATGATGAAATGTAGAAAACACGACAGTGTCTAAGGCTTTAGTTGTTTTAAACAAGGTATAATATTTGAGTGGTTTCGGACAATTAGCACATTTGTAGTACAAGTCCAAACTCTTGGTACTCATCATCATGGTATATCGACCACCTAAGGTTGACCGATAACTAACGAGCTTATCGATTTCTGGGCCTGACACGTGGAGGACTTGGTTAGGAAAAAGGGTGTATTGAGGGTGATTAAAACTCCGCCATATGGCATTATTAGGGTCGTAGTCACCGGTGATTTGGCTGTCAAGGAGAACTAAGTCTCCATACAAATCACCGCCTCGTGTCTCGATGGACACGTAACCATTGGTTTTGGTAGTAGTGTTGGACTGCCATGCCACGCGACCATCAACATCGTATAATATAAGGTTGCCGTTTGGTAATAGAAACACGGCTGCACCTTCGCGTACTGGGCGGTTGGTGTTAGCTGCCCAAACCCAGTGCCCTGCATCATTGCGTTGCCCTCCATCATCGCCTAGCAAAATACATCACGTAAGGTAAGAATATTTACAAGATGCAACGTGTTTGTGTTGTAAGAAAAATGAGGTTGTTTTATTGTAATGCGATTAAGTGCGCTTTTCGTTAGACAAAAAAAAAACATTACAGAGTATTAGGGGGGGGGGGGGGGTGAATTTTAGTTAAAATTTCGAATTTTTTCAGGGCTCTCTTGTGATATTACCTTTTTGCCCCTGTTGACTTAAAATTCTGGCTCTGCCACGTTTTATTTCCTTAAGAAAAGGATATACTGTATATTGTATTATACAACGGTCTTACACAAATATATACCTGGATACAGTCCTGTCCCCAAGGCGAGTGTGTAAGCGTTAGGGGTGGTGTTGAAGAAACAGAAACTCATTTCGAAAACATCATAGGAACTTCCATTATAACATCGATATGTCGATCCGTAATCACCATTTGTAGACAATGGAACTTTGGGATCATTCACTAACTTGTAATTCCAATCTTCAGGGAAATGGAAAGTAGAAGTTAGAGATGTTGATGAGGTTATGAGAAATGATATAGAGAAAATTATTAGGAAAATGAATGAATAATGAAAAGAAAACGTCATATAATAATGAGGTAAATTTGTTGAAACCAATATTATGGTGCGTTTGTTGGAGTTGCAATGATGCACGATGTAGCTAGGTATTTATAACACTAATATATTGTTGGAAATATTACTTTTTTTTTTTGAAAGGGAAAGCCCGAAGGCTTTACTGCATAGATAACGAATCAAATAAAACAGCATTGTTCACGGTCGGCGGTAGACTATCCGACCATACAACTCTACCAGCAACAAAAGGTAAGAAATGAGCTAAAGCATGGGCGACACTATTGTTCGTACGGCTAGTATACACCCATTGAACTGAAATAAAGGAACTACAAAGCGATAAAATATCTGCTAAAACTAACGCAAGATTGCTTCTCCCTGGTGTCTCCTTCCTGAGTGCCTCGACAACCGACAAGCAGTCACTTTCAATAATCACGTGAGAATGGTGATTCCGTAAGGCCTCTTGTACTCCTTCATATATCGCGACCGCTTCCGCCATTTGGGGCTCCCACTCCTGTTCAACGACCCACGATAGTCCCCAGAGCACCTCACCCCGCTCATCTCGGCACACAGCCCCACCACTCACACCCATTCCCTCCTTCACTCCCGCATCCACGTTCACCTTCAGATATCCGTCGTGAGGAGCCACCCATCCTCGCTGCTTTCCGCCTCCACCAGCTCCACCTTCATGAGCCCCACCTCTCGGCCTAGCAAAACCTCCCCCTTCAATCTCCTCCATCACATCTTCCACCCTACGGATAACTCCCCATGGATCCACCTCCTTCCCATCGAACACCACCTTGTTTCGATGTTCCCAAAGAGCCCAGCAACCCACCATAAAGACCGAATGCTCACGCCCTCCAATGGTCCTCCATTTCGCCTCCACCCAATCTCTCACCCCTCCAGCCGAGTTCTCTGTCTCCTCGTCCAAACCCAAGCCCTCCCAAACCCTCTTCGCTACTGCACAATCACGAAAAAGATGCAAATCCGACTCAAGATAAGAATTACAAAAAGAACAAAAAGAGCACTCACCTCGTATTCACGTTGCTATATTTGCCCTTGTTGCTAGCGCCTCGCTACACAGCTGCCAAAAGAAGAGCTTCACTCGGGGCCATACCGGGATTTTCCACAGCCGATTCCATAACCATTTTTCCTTCTCCCAATCTGACACCCCTCCTACCTCCACTGACACCGCTTCCCCTGCCAGCCTACGGTAAGCTGATCTCACAGAATAGATGCCATCCTTCTCCGCGACCCAAAACCAAACATCACCCGGTTTATTAGGACTAATACGGATATTGGTGACTCGCTCCCTATCAATTGGCAGCAGCCACTGTGCAAGCAATTCATGACTCCAGCGGAGTCCATCCCCTTCCAAAAAATCAGCCACCCTCAAATCTTCGAACCCTTGAACCGGTGGTGTTATGATTCGTCCAGTTTGCGTTCCTGGCAGCCATGCGTCCAACCAAACCCGTGTTGAGAGCCCATCCCCTATCCTTTTCCTCCACCCCGTCATAAGCGCCTCCCTCGCTTCAACCATCCCTCTCCAAGTGTAGCTAGGTGAGTTGCCAATCGAAGCCGACATAACATCTCCATTAGGGAAGTATTTAGCCCGCATCAATTTCGTAAACAGACAATCAGGAACCGTGAGCAATCTCCAAACTTGTTTTCCAATTAAAGCGATATTAAACATATGGAAATCACGAAAGCCCATCCCCCCAAGACCCTTCGGTTTGCACATCTTTCGCCACGCTACCCAGCTTATCCCCTTCTTCCCCTCATCATGTCCCCACCAAAAGCGAGAGATTAAAGCTCTAAGCTCGTCACAGAAGCTGACGGGAATTTTAAAGATACTCATAACATAGGTAGGGAGTGAATTGGCAACTGCCTTTATAAGAACCTCCTTACCAGCCCTAGACAATATTTTCCCGCGCCACCCACTTAGTCTTTTACTCAGCTTGTCCCTCAAGATGTCCGTTAACACCTTCTTTGATCGTCCAACAACAGTTGGCAATCCCAGGTATCTCTCCTGCTCCTCCACTTCCACAACACCCAATCGCGTAGCCAAGTTACTTCGCTTCTGCCTCGGTATGCCTTTGCTAAACGAAACCGTAGTTTTCTCACGACTCACCAACTGCCCAGATGCATTCTCATACCGTCGAAGCACATTCGAAACAGTCTCAACCTCATCGGTCGATGCCCTCATGAAAAATATACTATCGTCTGCAAATAAGAGGTGCGATATCGATGGGGCAGTCCGCGCAATCCGCACACCATGCAAGCTGTTTTGCTCCACAGCCCGTCTCATCAAGCTGGAAAGGACCTCCGCACAAAGGATAAACAAATACGGTGAAAGGGGATCACCTTGTCTCAAACCCCGTGCAGGTATAAAAGTACTTGATGGCTGCCCGTTTATTAGAACCGAGAAGGAGACCGTTGAGACGCAATCCATTACCCTTCGAACCCAAGCCCGATCAAAACCCATCGCCCTAAGGACCCGCTCCAGAAAGACCCACTCCACTCTGTCGTACGCCTTCGCCATATCAAGCTTCAAAGCCATAAAACCCTCTCTTCCCTTATGTCCCTTCATAAAATTGAAAATTTCGAACGCAATTAAGACATTGTCCGAGATGGCTCTCCCCGGGGTGAATGCGCTTTGATTTTCCGAGACAATTTCACCAAGAAAGACTTTTAGTCGGTTCGCAAGTACTTTTGACACCAGTTTATAAGCTACGTTGCAAAGGCTAATGGGTCGGAATTCGCGGATTTTATCAGGAGCTTTCTTCTTCGGAATAAGAACTATATTGGTCTTATTTATTTCCCTCGGTGATAACTCTCCCCTTAATATAGCCAGAACCGTCCTTGTCACACACGGACCCACCTGGTCCCAATACGTTTGGTAAAAAAGGCCGTTCATACCATCCGGTCCCGGAGCCTTCAAGGGGTGCATTTGATTAAGCGCTTCAGTGATTTCTTCCTCGGTATATGCGCTTCGAAGGCCTTCATTCATGGCTGCAGTAACTCTATTTCCAACTCCCGCTAGTATATCATCCGTGACCATCGGTTGAGTAGATTGAAATAGCCCCTGAAAATATGCATTGGCTACATTAGCTACTTCCTCATCCCCCACTCGCTGAATCCCGTTATCATCGATCAACTTGGCAATGTGGTTCTTGCTTTTGCGTTCCCCGGCTCTTGTATGAAAAAACTTAGTGTTCTTATCCCCGTCTTTGAGCCAAAGTGCTCTCGAACGTTGCCTCCAAAACCTCTCTTCTTGCCCCCTTAGCTTTGCCAATTCCGCAACCAGCCTTTTCCTTCTCTGAATATTTTCCACGGACCATGCCTCCTCATTTAGCTTGGACAGCTGTTTCAATTTCCCCCCAATACTCCGGCTAATTTGCTTAATTCCCGTCTTTTTCCACGCCTGCAGTTCTTTCGCACATTCCTCTAAAGTAGCCACCAAATCATCCCTGCCTCTCGCCACCCCACGCGCCACTGCATCCCCACTTCCCTCTTCCCCCACCCAAATTTGTTCAAACTTAAAACTCCTTCCCCGCCTTTCAGCCGTTTCCTTCCTATTAAGGACAAGTTTTATTGGCGCGTGATCCGACCAATCCCTAGCTAGGTAGTACAATCGAGCAAAAGGGAACAAATCTGTCCATTCCCCAGTACATACCGCTCTATCAAGCATGCTCTGTCTATTCGCTTCACCGGCCTGCCCATTATCAAACGAAAAGTTATACCCTTCCCACGCAATACACCGCAACCCACAGTCATCAAGCGCATTCCGAAAGTTATTCATCTGCCATTGTGGACGGCTTCCACCCTTCATCTCAGTCGAGTACATAATTTCATTAAAATCACCAATGCAAACCCAAGGGAGTTGCGATTGTGCCTGAAGTAAGCGAAGAAGCTCCCACGACAAATGACGATCCGTCACCGATGGCCATCCGTAAAAACCAGTAATCCTCCACTCATTTCCATCCCCACGAACCCGAAAGTCCATGTGATGAATGGACGCAGAAATAAAGGTACAGTCAATCTCCTTCTTCCATAAGAACGCCAAACCCCCCGACCTTCCAACACTATCGACCTCAATGCCAAAGTAACCCCCTATCCTCTCACGCACCCTCCTCATTTCACGACCACACAATTTCGTTTCGCATAAGAATAGTATGGCCGGGGCCTCCCTCCGTACAAGCTCACGGAGCGCCGTCACCGTGTCGGGGTTGCCCAAGCCCCGACAGTTAATGCTTATGATATTCATTGGGCCCGGCGGGGTTGACCACCGTCAACCTCCGCCTCAGGTTCAAAGACGCCCCCGTCATAGGTAAATTTGCATTTCTTCTGCCCAACCTCTAATCCACTCTCCTCCCTATTCCTCTTCGTAGCCATCAGTCCCGCTTCTGTCATACCACTTTGCCCCCCACCTTCTTCTCCTCCCTCCCTTGCTAACCTCCTCCAGCCTCGAACTGTTCCACACCCACCACTCCCCTCAGCTTCCTGTCCCCCCTTTAGCCTCGCATCCATCATCTCACCTCCTTCTCCCTCCCCCATCAGCACCTCCACAGCGTAAGGCACACAGGTAGCCTCCCTTCCTCCCATCCCCTCCAACGAGCGCACCTCCCCTATACTGCTACCCCCGTCAGCCTCCTCAGCTTGTTGCCCCTCGCCAATTGCCATCCGTGGCACACCTTCCTCCTCCCCAACCCTCTCTGTGTTCCCATTCCACTTCTCACTATGTTTTTTCGACTTTAAATCCAGAGCAATATGTTGAAGTTTCTCAATCATACTTGAAATTATGTCCCTCGAGTCTTCCTTCTCCACCTCATCAAACAGCGGCCTTAAATTCCTAGCAGCCTTTCCCGTGCCCTCCTTCTCCGTTTTGACCACTTTCCATGGCGACGCTCTCAACCATTCCCCAAACTTCAAGTCTTCTTCATCATATGGCCCCTCCTCGCAGTCCTTTTCCCCGTGCCCAATGAGACCACACCCATAACAAAACGTCGGGAGTCGTTCATATTTCACAGCAAATCGACTCGTGGAGCCACCCTTCATTCGTATAGGGATGGAGGCCTTTAGAGGTTCCCGAATATCATATAAGACCCGCACACGGATGGCCCTATCCAATTCAGCATTCGGACCATGTTCGAAGTGCATAAAATTCCCCAAACAATTTCCAAGCTTCCTCGCATTCTCTAGACTCGTTCTACCCGAAAGAGGTAGGTCATATATACGCGCCCAAATTGGGAAAAGGAATAACGGTACGTCGGAGATCTTACCTGACTGATTCGGTTCGTCGAAGCACCAGACAAACTTATCAAAGTGCCACGGCTGCCCTTCCAAAACCCTAGCCCTATCCCGTTCCGCACCAAAGCTAAAGATAAAAGTCTTCTCCTTCGCATCGATCACATTCCCCATAATCGGTTTCGATGGATTCCACAATTTAATCATAGTATCTACCGCCGCTTTAACGTTGATGGCTCTCGATGCCCAGAGTTTTCCCACCAGAACGCATTTTTTCTCCTCAGTTGTCCCTCCCGTATCTTCCTCCCATTCAAACAACCCCTCCTCAGATCCCATCGGCTGTTTTCCATCCCTACGTTGGCCCCTTGATCGACCCTCCATTAGCAACCTGCAAGTAAAACGAAAGCAAACAAGAAACAAAAGAAGAAACGCAAAGAAAGACCAATCTTACGATCGAAATCGTAAGAGAAGCCTCGAAGAGAGGATGAGCGAAGAATCTAGGACCGAACCCTAGGAAACCCTAGACCTTTTTTCACGGGTATGTTTTAAATTATCATTATTGTTGGAAATATTGCTTAGTTATGCTTCAAAAGAATCCCACATTGATAAAATATGTTGGAGTATTATAGTTTATAAGTGATCTGTTATATTGGACTACTAGATATGTAGTGGTAAAGGGCCCGTACAGCCACGCCGGGCCGGGCCGGGCTCGGGCTCGGGCTCGGGCTCTGGGCTCTGGGCTCTGGTAGAGCACCTGCGGTGCGAGCCGTAGGCCGTTTTTGGAAGTACGATCACTTATTCTCTATAATATTTTTGCACTAATTCCGAAACTGATTACTCAGTCTTTTAGAGAATTTTTGCGTCTTTTTCTAAACCGAAAGTGCGATCTTCTATGGTCGACTTTCGTGCTTTACAATACTGATTTTGCAGTCTTCGAAAAGCTATTTACGAGACACTTTAATGCGGTTCTGGATCCTTCCTACATCTACTATATATACTACCATTCTCTACCTTCTCAGAACACACACAACACAACTTCTCTCTCTTCTCTCTATCTGTCTCTATACAATATAATTCCATAGCTGATTTTGGGCAACGTTCTGTTACTACTCCTCAATCCGAGTCTTTGTCGTACACCTTAGGCTCGGACGTCGTGTAACCCTGGGGGTTGGTTGCCAAGAGGCCGTGTGTATCGAGCGGGGCAAATTCAACTTTAGGGCAGTGATTCTCATCACGCCACGACTTCTATCTCTGCTGGTTCTGTAAGTTTTACCGTTCATTGCTTTCGTAATAGTGATACCGCCTACATATATATCGATCAAAGAAACCAGGTGCATATATCAACGAGTTTAGTTGGAAAAGTTACGAGACGTGGTATATAATATAAATGACCTAAGTTCAAACCCCGGTCCACATCATATTCATCCTTTTGTTTGTCGCCATTATACCAAAAAGAAACCAGACATGTTTTATTTCCTCCATTTTTATGCTTTTTTTTACACAATTGCGTAAAAATGTGAAGGGATGTTAGTAATCTTATACGGAGTATGATGTAAAATACGGGTTTGATAAAGATTTACTTCGTTTTGCAATAAAAGTTTCCATTTATCTCTTTTTGTTATTTCTGTAAAATATTTTAATCAATGATAAATAAATGAAATGACCAAAAAGGTATATACATTTAGCGCCATGTTGGCAAAGAGTTAGCCAACGATGCATGGAAGACGTATCGACGTATCTATTTCTTTTGCGCATGGGAAATAAAATAAAAACACAGAAATAAACAAAGCAAGCAAGTTGGGAAGCTGGAAGATAGAGTAAGACTTAAGGCGTACTTACAGTTTACGGCAACGTAATTAAGATAATTAAACATAGTCAACATCATGTTTATGCAACTGTACGTCTGTACGTCTATATAAAATAGGATAACTATTTAAGGCAAAAGTGATCGAGATTGTGTAAGTATGAGTTATCGTACCTGGCCGTGCAAAGTCAAGTCAATTACAATTACAAAGTACGAGTACTATATTTCGGCTTCAACGTAGAGACTGAAGAATGATAAATGTCTAGCTTACTCTAATTGCATTGTCAAATAGAGCTGACGTGGACGACATAGTTGACATAGTTGTTAGAGCGACGACTACAGATCTCATGGTCGGTCTTAACTCGGGATTTTCTTGGGTACATGCTTTTGCAAGTCTTGCCATCTGCATCAAACACCATTGTTTAATTTATTACAACTTCAGGTTGAATAACTACCACATTTGCAGTTACAGGAATATTTAATCGTTTTCACCTTATAAACTGAGTGTAGAGGGTAATCATTTCCAAGCCTCACGTCTACTAGTCGCCGAAATTCATTTGGGTCGTGCTGATCGAGAACCGCCTCAAACTTTATAAACAGCCAAAGACAATAATATGGAAATTCATCAGCCTACAATCAAAATGAATCTTTACATGCTAATAAAAAAACCATTGATAATTACGGAGTACTCCTCGGTGAAATAGCCACAATGGCCAAACCAGTTTACAACATCTGATTCTCACCACGCGCTCCACAGAAGTATATATCTTCATATGCAATGGGGTAATCAGTAATGATAATGATAATGATGGAGGCGGAAAAGATTTACCAATCTAGAAAGGGGCTTTGCTTCACCGAATTTATCATCGTCCCTGACTATAGCTGTCTTAGCTGATATAAGCTCATATAGGACAACTCCAAATGCATAAACATCGGCTTTTGGTGTTATTTCACCATAATGGCCATACCTGTAAATTGTAATCGGCAAATGTTAAAGACAATGACCTACACTACTCCTGAAAAAGCCTAAATAGGGGGTTGTTGAACAGTTAAAACGCGTTAAAATTGAATATAATCTTCCTGTATACCTAACTCTATATCTTAAAATGCGACATGATATATTCCATAAATAATACGGAGTACGTATTAATCTGAACATGTAAACTCTCAACAGAACATGATCTCCCGTTAGACTTTGAATCTAACGACCATGAAATACATCCTTCAATCATTTATCAGCTATGAAATCACTCTATAGTAATTCAACGAAAGCAGAACAAGAAACTTATTAGTAAGAAATAAGTAAAGATGTTAAGTCAGACAAGAAGCAGAAAAAGATTCTTACTCTGGAGCCATGAATCCGAAAGTACCTATAAGGCGTGTAGGTTCAGAAAACTTTCCAACTAACTTGGCCAATCCAAAATCCGCCACCTGATAGATATGAAAACAATAGCTGAAAACACTGAGGGTTGCCACTACAGAGTTCAGATAATAACAAAATATTCCTGTTCCTCCAAAGAATAATGGAAATTGTTGACTCCGATTCCCTCCGTTCAAACAAGGGGTTAATTCTGATTTGTTCTATTATTCTCCAAGGCTAGAGAAAAGGCTCTAAATTAGGAATGGTAGATTCCAATCATACCTTTGCACGAAAGTTTTTATCTATCAGTATATTGGCTGGTTTGATGTCACGATGAATATACACCGGAACTGTATGCTCGTGAATATACTCAAGACCCCTTGCTGAATCAAGGGCAATTTGCACTCTACTCAACCAGGGCAGGGGTTCAGTTCCTGAATACGAGAAAGAAAAGCAAATATCAACTAGCTTAGATGGTAAGTAAAATTAAGTGTTGGTACTCATGACCTAGTTTGAAACTCGTCAATATCAAAATTGCCCAGATGGCTCCTTTCGCAACCAAAAAAATACCATAAGTGGAAGATATATAAGAATTACAAAAGGCTGCATCATCCAATAATTTTCAGACAAGAAAATCACCAGAACCACGCAAATGTTCACTTAAGTTGCCATTTTCTATATATTCGTACACAAGGAAGTAATACTCCTTCACGCAATATCCAATTAAGCACACCTGTAATTAGTAAAACAAAATCTTTACCTAAATAACATTTCAAATTTCATTTAGAGACGAAGCAAATCAACGGAACTATGAAAGGAAGGCGGTCCAACACAAGTTCAACTGTAGCCCAATAAAAAGTATAAAAAGGAGGCGATACACCAGAAGTATACGCACAAGGACACATGGTTATTACAATCGTACAGGAAAGGAAAAAGTCATAAATAGATGACAATTAAATCACAGAATAGAATGAATGAGAGAATTACTAACATGTTGCAACATAACATAAGCAGAAGGAAAACAGAAATGTTACCAGGTTTAAGTGATGAACATGAGTCAAGACCTTCAACTCTGCAAGAAATTCTTTTGACGACTTCATGTCCATCTTCTTGATAGCAACCTTCTGTTAGCGTAAAAGTCGAGAAACATGCAAATAAGTTGAGTAAACTGACGATTACTAATATACAGAAGACTGAGCAAGTTATTTTCAAAACCATCTGCTGGCAAGAATATGTGAACAGCGTAGCCCCAGTCCTCTGCTAATGTTATTTCATGTGTGAATTTGTGTTTAATATCATGGACCGTAAATATTATTTGACTCAGTAGAAACTTACAGATCCACATAGTCAAGCATACAGATGATACTACATAAGATACTTTTGTACCAGTCAAAACTAACTATTCTTTGCTAAGTTAACATTTCAGAGGATGAGCAAATATGATTCAAATACCATACAAACCTGTTCGCTCAGCTCTGCATAATAAACATCACCAAAACCACCTGAGCCAATCTTGTTAGCCATGCTGAAATTGTTTGTCGCTTGCGCAAGCTCTTCATAAGAGAATTTGATTGAACTACTAACAGTCATTCCCATATTTTTAGTAGCACCTGCAGCTGTAATAAATATACTTAGTAACAGAACAATAGTAGATGAAAATCCTCCTGCATACCCAGTCCCTCACCTGACTTCCTAAAGTTCCTACCACTAGAATCTGAAGATATATATCGTCTTCTTACTATTTTTCTAAGTTTGTATATTCTTTTATTTCATTTAAAGGAATGGATAGGGTTGGATATAGAAACAAAAGGCAAAGTGTCTCTTTCCTATAAAGCCTAAGATTCACTATTATTTGACTTCAGAGTATAATGGATTGATGCAAAATGACTCGATAATTGTTGTGCTTCTTACATTGTGAGGTATACCATAGACGGAGTACTTTTCATGACAACCACAGTTCATTTGAAAATAGCCTCTCTATGTGTTTACAGGAGGGTTGCGTCCATTCGATTCCTACCCCTAACCCACTATGGGTAAGAAAATTTCAAGCACTGAGGTAAAAGGCAACCATTACCAGTCTTCGATTTTTCTCCAGGCTCATCAAGACTTTGACAAGCAATCCTCTTTTTATTACAAACACGATATACAACAGCAATCATGACCAACCCAGCTGCCACTGCCACTGCCACTGCCACTGCCATAGTTATACCAGCAATAACTCCACCTGAAAGCCCTGCTTGAGTTAGCAAAAATGTCTATGAATCCAAATAGCGGCAAAAATGGAATTCGTCATAATAAGGACGTCCTGATTGTCCTCCTATAACATCAAAGAGACCGAAAGTTGTTGGAGCACCTGAGCTGCAAATAAATAACAGGAAAAAAACAAGGTCAGCTTGATCTTTAAAGTTTAAACCAAACAGAAAAAAAAAAACTCATCCTGATAACCTTTGAGAAAATTCCAAACTAATACACCATCATTCCACAATTTTAGTTAGTAATTTTGGGTACGATGCTACTTGGCATGAACTTTTTCGACATCGTATCAAAGGTGTTATCTGTTTTCTTGTTTTGTACATAAGAAAAAATATAAAAGCACCGGTTGGAATGAAAGTCGCCTAACAATCATTTTCTCGATTAAATTGTTTTATTGAAAAGCAGTTAGAGTTCCCTCGAAGGTGCCTATTCCCGTTGTCAAAGAGAAAGTGAGAAACCAAATAGAAAATTCTCTCCCAAAAACATCTGAAGGATGACAAAACATGGAAAAGCCAACCAAATGCACCAGAAGGTAACAAGTATATTACTGCTCTCACTTCCAAATCTGCTTCCTTTCTGTACATCCACCAAAACCCGCAAAAGAAATACGAAAGAAGGAAATCCCATCAACTTAAACCGAAGAGAGAATAATGCAAAATGGATTACTTAGCACAAACCAAACTCATACAAGGACCAAATATAACACATTAACACATACAAGGACCAAGCACAGAATACTGTCTTTTTGTGCAGAAGGAGACTTGACTTCCTTTTAAAGAACCATGTTGGAATTTCGGCAGCACACCATAGTAAGCCCGGAATCCCCAAAGATGGATCTTTATTTATGCATTGATTTGTTGGATTATACTATAAGGGAGAAGATAATATGGTGAGACCTATTACCTCCATTGTAGGAGCTATGGCTACACACAAAGTTGATACATGTGAGCATATTTATAAGTACACAATGTCGGCTAACTCCTCATACCATCACACTTCTAAGATTTCTAGCACATTCATGCATCATCCTCTTTGTTTGTTTTTTCTAGACTGTCAAGGCAATCCATCTTGCGTAGAACATATCGGACGAAAGTAGTAAGAAATTTAAATGGGGAAAATAAGTGGAAAAAAAAGTTGACAAGTTGGATTGGGAAAGAAAACAAATAAGAGTTCAAATGATTTTCTTTTGGAGAAATATAGGAAGTACAAATAATTTAATAAAACTAAAAACTAAAATCAAACTCTTATCATGCTCTTGAAATCTTTCACACTACTCCGCCTTCTCCAATGCCATAATCTCTTCAATTCCAATACACCCATCACCCATATCATTTTCAGTCATATTTGTCCATGATTTATACGTATTCCTCCAACTTTCACAATGTTATTACTTCGCCATTTATCAAGTGTTCTAACCAGTGCCTGAGCACTGCCTTTGCTTGGGCTCTAAGCCTCTATACCTAATGCTTCTCTATGAATAGTGAGATACAAAAAATTCTCAGCTGTTGTGAGGTGTGACATTTCACGCTAGCGAACGTTATACGGTTACTGCAAAAAATAGAACCAAAACAGTGGAATCTCTCTGGGCTGTGTTGAGTTGATGCATGATAAAAGTGTGTGAAGGACAATTAACCAAGAACACTTAACCTAGCACAAGAGAGTATCTAGTTACTATTTGTAAACATATGTATTCAAAGTTCATACCTAGATGTGAGAGGAGGGTATTTTCCAGTTTTATCTGCATTCAGAAGACCAAAAAACCTTCGCTTAATCAGTCCAAAATCTCATCAGCTAGCTAAAGCCAGCCATATCTATCTTTCTTAGCAAACCCATTTATCACATTTGACCCCACTTGAAATAAAAAGCAATTTTAAACTTTCTTTCCAGGGGTGCTTCACAGAATTAAGGAAGTCGAGAAGCTGAAACAGTTCTAAAGTCACTGTTACTAAGAAGATGTCTAGCATTTAGCAGAGAGAACAGAGAAGACATAATATAAATGAGCGGAACAAATGTTTAACAAGATACTCAGTTTAGCCCTGTGATCACTGATCAAAGATACCAACATTTAAGGACACTGTGTCTTGCATCCTTTATTAGTAATATCATTTGATTCACAATTTTGTTTGTTTCTTGACACATCACAGTAGATAGGACTTTGTCCTGAGCTCTTGTATTGAACATTGCTCTTCCACCCTCTAATCACATACTGAACAAAACACTCTGAGTAAGTTAAGCCTTTGTTTGGATAGGGGGATTCCGTGGGAAATAATTTCCTTTGTTTGTTAGGAAATCGGTGGGAGAAGGATTTGGAGCCCTCCATTTCCCTCCACGGCAAATTATTTCCCCTACAACAAAGGAAAGATTTTGAAGGAAAACTCCCTCCCTTCCCTTGCCACCATTTTTTCTATCCAATGCCTAAAAGTCATAAAATTGTGACTAATTGTTTGAATGGAAAAATGGATGAGAAAGGGAGGGGTGATTTGCCCTCCATATGTTGGATGGGAAATAATGTGCGTTGGACGAGTGAAATTGAGGGATCCATCTTCCCTCCCAAATAAAAAACCCCACCTCTATATTACAAAACAAAGAAAAGAATTCACCTCCTTCCAAATCTACCAATCCAAACACACCCTAAGGCCTTGTTTGGATGAGGGGATTTAGAGGGAAAGGGAAGGATACAACATCCCTTGTTTGGATAACAAAAGGGACATGAGGGAAATCGAGGGAGAGGGATTTGGAGGGATCCATTTTCCTTCTCCAAGACCAAAATCCTTCCGATATAGGAAAGATTTGGAGGGAAATTGTAACCAAACACTCATATCCAGTAATCCTCCATTCCCTCTCCCCTTCCCTTCCCTCCCTTTCCCTCCACTTTTGCTATCCAAACACACCCTAAATGATTTGCAAAATAAGAATGACCTTGCCAATTATAAAATAGTCACTTACGTCATGAAAATGTTGGCTAGTTAAAGGGATCACTATTGAACTCTTGTCACGATACCTCGGTCTTCACCACTAGGCTAAGACTTTTTCGTTAAGAACAAGCGTAAATAGTTAGTGTTGTACTGTTGTTGATTAATTACAGGAACCATGCAACTTATGGCAAAAAAGACTTACTATTACAGGCAACTTATGGCAAAAAGGAGAAATACACCCAATAAAAGATCACAGGGAGAGGGGGAAAAAAGCAATAATCAGGAATAATAATAATAATAATAATAATAATAATAATAATAATAATAATAATAATAATAATAATAATAATAATAATAATAATAATAATAAGGTATACCTTTAGCAGGAATAAACAAAATCCCACTTCCAGACCCAATATTGACATTTGGGTTGTACATCTGCAGCAAACTGGGAGTTGAGTTAGTCAGCTGATCAATATAAGTCAGATTTTCTTCGGGTCGAAGCGGGTAAGTCAAGAACAACCCATAATCCTTACTAATTGCACTACTCCCACAAGAACAATTAACAGGAACATTAACAATAGCATTAAGAGGGAGATTATTAGGGTCAAAACTGTTTAGTTGCTGAATCCAACTAACAGTAGTAAGATTAGCATAGTAAGTCCCAGCAATTAAATCATAAGTATCACCCTTAATAGCCTTATACTGAAAAATGTGACCCATAAAAGTGTGATTAATGCAGTCACATGAGAAGGGTACATTAACCCTGATGAATGATTGGAGTCTGTCATCATCAGGAACTGATGGGTTGTAACTGAGCACATCATTATCAGTAGAACCTAAAACGTGGGCTATAAATGTGATGTTAGCTTCATCCCAAACATAGTATGATGCTAATGCTAAAGGACACCCTTTTTTGCACTTTGATTCTACTGTGAAAGAAGAATTACTAATCAATAGAAGAAGAAGAAGAAGAAGAATTGCCCAGATTTTGATGGGTGTTTGTGTTCTTTGAAATGACCACATTTGATTATTTGATGACATGATTATTGAATTCAGACGAGTGTATCCGTCTTAAGCTAAATAAAATCCTTTTTTGCACTTTGATTCCACTGTGAAAGAAGAAGTACTGGTCCATAGAAGAGGAACTGCCAAAGATTTTGAATTTTAGTTTGTACTTTGTTGTAGTGTAGAATGTGGGTGATGGGAACAAGGGGATGTATCCTCTTAATTACCTCTTCCCTCCATTCCCTCTAATACAACAATATAAAATTATTATTCCCTCTATACCTCTTTAAAATAGCGGACCGTTCGATCGTTCCGAAATAAAATCCAAAACCTTTAAGGGGGTGTTTGGTTCACACGTGGGTATGAGTTTGGAATCGGGAATCATACCTGGGTGGTATCGGGTTGAAACTTGATACCTCATACCTTGTGTTTGGTTCAATTTTAGGAGTATGAGGTTAGAAATTAATCAAAGCTAAAAACTCTTCAAAATACAATATTTTTAATAATAACTTTTATACTATTAAATCATGTAGAGAAAATTTAATCAAATAAATATATAAAATAATTTCTTTACAATTGTTTTTATCACTTTTTAATATTTGTAATTTGATACCATGGGTATCAATCTCATACTCACCCCCTCCCTGGGTATGAGAAACCCATACCTCATGGGTTTGAGATATGGGTATTAAACCTTCAATTTTGTCAATCAAACACATAGTATGGGTTTGGTTCATTCTAAAGTCATACCTCATATCTATATTGAGTGAATCAAACACCCCTAATTGGAGAGGGTGGAGTACTGCTGAGAATCTTTTTACGGAATATTGTGTGTGGGCTTTGAATGTAGAAGAATTGAGTCAATGAGATTTTGGGTTGAAATAGTGGGTGATGGGAATATTGTGTGTGGACTGTGGACTTTGGAGGTGACGGGTGAGTGAGCACATTTCACATTCCCCGAATAATCTCATTCTTAAACACGTGCTAGGCTGCTAGTGGCACCTCCACGGCTCCACTTAGGGCTTGTCAAACGGACCGGGCTGAATTGGGTGTCGGGTTTTATTAAGTGGACCCGGAACTGGCCCGGGATAGGGGCGGATCATGCCAGGTCTGGTTGGAGTGTACCCAGAAGTGGCCAAGAGTAGGAGGCGAGTTGAGCTGGGCTGAACACGAGTCTGGCGGTCCGGGTCAAAACTGACTCGTGAGGCGGGTCGAGTAGACCCGCATGTTTGACCAGCCCTACCTCAAATCTTGTTTAAGGCAGAGTGTTCGCTTAATCTGTAAACACGTATCCAAATACTATGACATGATGCTAATATAAAAGGATAAAACTTTTGACATTTTCTAGGCAACTTGTCTGATTTGATTTATATTTGCCTAGGTTTAAGACTATTAGACTAATACCTCCGTCTTAAATAAGAATTTGTATTTGTATACATAAATAAATAAGGTGACTAATGGCGTTTCGCAATCCCCTATCTACTAAAACAATCGGTGGATTTATAAATGGGTGTTGCTCTTTCACATACGAACTTTACTCTTTCACATACATATTTTCATAACGTTTCCAAATACTACCCTTCTTTCTACAAAAAAACCCCTTAATTTTATCCTTTCTCTTCCTCCTAAAACCTAATCTAATTTCACTCAAATTCTTCAATTATAAAACTTAATTCTCATATTAAACAAGTAATTAGTCTAATTTATCAAAACATTACATTAATTTATGGGACTTGATTGTTTTTGTATTATAAAATCGAAAACGAAAATTCCCACAAACTTCTTTCGGCATGTAATTTGGTCAGAGCACTTGATTGTTTTGCTTTATACACAAGTCTTCATCTCGAATGAATCAGTGGCTAGGGAATGACAATGTCCAGTTTAATTATCTCAATCAAATTATCATTATTATCTTTTTTGGTCAGAGCACTTGATTGTTTGCTTTATAGAGTACTTGATTGTTTTCTCTTTTTTTTTTAAATTAGTGAATTATAACATACTACATGGGAGAGCAGGAGTAGAGCGATTCAGGAAAATGGTACGGTCTGGTGACTCTAATGGGTGGGGGCCAGTTGTTGATTAGGGAAAGCGATTGTGGTTGCCGGTGGGTTGTTAGTGGTGGCCAGGTACGGGGATAAAGGCGGTGGCAGTGGGTGGTTGGCTTTATTAATTATTTTGAACGTATGAAAGATGGGATGAGAGAAAGTTGAAAAAGTAAAAGGGGTAAAATGGTACTTTGTGTATGTGAAAGAGTAAAATGCGTATGTGAAAGAGCAATACCGTTGCAGGTCAAAGGGGTGGTAGATCGACTCCATTCGGGTAAGGCTCAGGCCCATTTGCATGATTTAACATGGTATCAGAGCGCATGGCTAAAGACCTGGGTATGATGATTAACTGGGCCATTGTGTGCCAGCTGGAGCCGAGGCTTTGTGTACCTCTTATTTGGCCCAGTCTGAGCTTGTTTGCAGTCGGAGAAAATTATATCCGTTGATGGCTCCGGCCTGATTTAAAAGTGGGCCTCACATGTGTGGGGGGAGTGTGAAGAATCTCATATTATCCCACATTGAAGGAGAAAGAGAGATTGTACCACTTTATAACCAAGGGGGCTACTCCTCTTATTGCCAATTGGTTTTAGGATGGAACCTCCCTTGTGTTATTAAGTGGTCCGTCTCTCCTCCATTCGGGTAAGGCCCAGGCCCATTTGCATGATTTAACATGTATAAATTTTCCACCCTAAAATTTTAGAATCTAAAATAGAGTTTATTAATTATAGTCTATTCTATAGGTGTATCTTGAACTATAAATGGATATAATTTTTTAATTGAATCAATCAATCAATCAATATATATAACTAAAAGAGACTTTTTTTTTCAACTTTCCTATTAAAATTATTTCCTCCATTCTTGAATGATCTACCCATTTTCCTATTTGGACCATTTCACTTTGATCTACCCATTTCATTTGTTTCTATTTTTGGGTATAGAAAATGACCAAGTTGTCCTTGTTACCCATCTTTATTTACAAATATTGCCATTACTTTACTCCTTAATTTTCCTATAATTAACACTAATAATACGATTAACCCCTAATTACTCCCTCCTTTTTTTCTCATTTCCCACCAGATTTCCCATATACCCCCCCTTATCATCATTTAATTTCATATTCTCTCATTTACTCTCCCTCTCTCTAACCGTCTCTCTAGATCCTTCTCAAAAAAACCCTAAAAACTCTAGATCTCTCCGCCGCCTGTCCATTCTTCTTCTTCTCTGATCTTCACTCTACATCTTCCTTATTGTCTGCTCTTCCTTTCTTCATTCTTCGTACCATTTTTTATCTCTTTCTCATACTAATGGATCCTAAATCTAAACCTTCGTACCGTAAATCACTAGATAATTGTTTATATATACCTGGTGTGGGACATGTGGTTCCTGATACGTACTCAGGTTATGGGTCACTACTTGATTCTGATCGTGATGATGAAGCTGAGGTTACATCGGCTTTTTATGGTGATCAAAATACCATAGTTCCTGATTCTTTGATTGATGATGTTCATGCATGTGTTGCTGGAAAAGGGATCTGTCTGGAAAGTTCTAGATCCGGTGATTTATCACCAAAATCCAAGAAATTCAATGAGTTTTATGAGAGAATGATGGAAAAGTATAGGAAAAAGGAAGAAAAGGCAGGTAAATCGAAGATTTTTAATGTTTATTTTGATTTCTTTTTTTATTTTATTTACTGAAGGATTTCATATTGTTTTGGTTTATTGAATAAGTTCTGTGTTTTTCTTATGTAGGAGTTGAAATTGTTGAGAAGAAGGGTTTTGATGTGGAAAGCTCTAGATCTATTGAGTTATCACCGAAATCAAAGAAATTCAATGAGTTTTATGACAGGATGATGGAAAAGTTTGGGAAAAAGGAAGAAAATGCAGGTAAAGCTCTATATCTATTGAGTTATCACCGAAAATGCAAGAAATTCATTGAGTTTTTGTTTTGTTTACTGTAAACATCTTAACAATACTGTGTTTTTGTTTTGAAGGGGTTGATATTGTTGACGCCAAGGGTATTACTGGGGGACGTTCTGGATCCACTGTAAAAAGGAAGCGAAATTATTGATTAAGGGAGGTTCATTTCTTTTACTCTTTTTCAAGTGTAATAAACTTTGTTTGTTGGGTTTGAATGTTGGTGTTGCTGCTGATTTTGTTGTGTTTACTGCTGATTTTGTTGGTGTTTGCTGATTTTCATTAGTTGAACTGTGACTCTCTGGTTATCTGTTGAACTATTAGTCATTGGTTTATCATTTGTTTTACGTGTTTTGATGGAGAATTTGTCAATTTTAGGGTTAAAATGGTTATCTCATTGAAGTGTCGATCACTGGTTTATCATTGCTTTTTACGTGTTTTGATGGAGAATTTGTCAATTTTAGGGTTAAAATGGTCATCTGTTCGATTGTCGATCACTTTGTTCATCATTGTTTTCGTGTTTTGATGGAGAATTTGATAATTTTAGGGTTAAAATGGTTATCTCGTTGAACTGTCGACCATCGGTTTATCATTGTTTCGTGTTTTGATGGAGAATTTGTCAATTTTAGGGTTAAAATGGTCATCTGTTAAACTGTCACTCACTGCTTTACTGCTGGTTGATTGTTGTTGCTGGCTTCCATATTCTGTTTTACAATGATCTACCCATTTCCTAACATGGCCCAATCCACTATGATCTACCTGTTGTCTAAGTTGCTGTAAGACTCTACCTCAATGAAGGTCTTCACTTGACTGAGAGGTTGTCTTTGTGTTGGTGTACAACAGTTAATGACAATACTCAAAGAAACCTAAAATAAGTGCTCCATGTTGTTGCTAGTAATGGCACCATTATTTGTAGCCATGTCGAGGTAACTTATTCTTAGGTTTACTGACCCATATCTGCTGCCACCAAGAGGCATTACATGTTGAGTTACTTGGTTTTTTTTTATTTCTGAGTTTCCATGTTATGTCTCCTCTTGAAGAGGCATTTATATGTGGTCAGGTTACTCAATGAGGAAAAGTTGCTTGCTGAGAGTAACAATGCATTAAGCATAAAAACTTGAAATTTCATTCATAGTCCATTACAAAATGAGTGCTTACATGGTTCATTCATAGTCCATTACAAAATGAGTGCTTACATGGTTCATTCATAGTCCATTACAAAATGTCATTCATAGGTTCTTATGTTTGCCTTGATAAACTTTCATGCTTAAGACTTTTTTGATGCAAGTTTATCAATCAAACAACCACCTAACTTGTTCAAAAGGGGACTTGTATGCCTAGGTCCAACATTAATTGATCTAGTTCACCTATCAATCCACATGTAATTAAAAATTGAATACATTCTTTCACCAAGTCTTCATCAACTGTTAAATCTCTAGGAAGTGTCCCTTGTCTTCTTTGTGCAGCCTTTGCCAAATGTGGTAGTGGATAGTTATTGTGCCCTCTTTTTTTCATAATTTCCACCATACAAGCTTGTAAACTTAAGAACACATTATCTAGTGTTTCAACTGTTTCTGATTCATATGCTTCTGTTACCTTCTTCACCAACTCTTCAACTGTCTTTGCTGGATTCTCGTCTTGTAATGATTGAATTGATCTAAAGAAACCTAGATCTAAGATGTTCAAATCAGGTGATTGAGCTGGTTGTTGTGTTAATTTGATGTTAAACCCATCTGAAGTTGCTGCCTCCAAGAAATCTTTGTCTTTCCCATTTATATGAGGCTTGGCATTATCTTGCTGAATATAAATTTCCTTTGATGCAGATACTGGCCATTTTTGTTTAATGGCTGGTATCACACAGTTGATCAAAGTTTGTTTTGTGACTTCCTTTGTGATAGATTCAATTGGTTTTGTGACAATTGTACCAGCCACCCTATTCTTGCTCTTTCTCTTAGCTGGTTCTTGGTAAGTGAAGGGCCATATACCAAGCTTTCCATCAAACAATACTTCTCCATTCTCTTTGTATGTTGGTCTTGAAACGGCTGCTAGGAACATGATCTTTGTTATGTACCGTTTGCTTTTACAACTTCTGTAAGGTAGTGCTTCATTGCTGCCAATGTAGTACCTACATTTTGGATTGGTCATATAAAACCATTTTTCATCAATGTGAATGATGCGACTCATATCCTTGAACATTATACACCTCAATAGCCTATCAAAGACTAATTTGCCCATCACAAAATGCAACCTAATGTGCTTGTGGTCTTCACTCAATGCTGGATGTATTGAACTTGTGTGAGATTTAATGAGTCCTTCTTTTACCCATCTATGACAGGTAGATGGTGAATGCCCAATTGCCTTCCCCAACCTCTTCAAAGTTGTTCTCTTTTCTACATCAAGTGCCACTATGGCCTCTATTGGACAAGGTAATCTGTTTTTCCCCTTCTTTCCCTTTATTTTACTCCTCACATTGATGGCCACTTCAGCTTCTCTCTGTTTTTTTGCTGCTGACCATATAGTAAAAACAGATTTCCTTGTGACATTGAACTTATTTGCCACTTCATTCATCTTCCCATGTGCAGGTTTACCATTTTTGCAACTCTCAAACAACAAGCGATTCTATGCCTTTGATCGTCAGTCAGATTTGGTTTTTTCATAGCCCAAATATAGTTGGTGTAATTTTACTGATTTTTTTTTGGTAATGCTTGTAATTTTCTGAGAAGTTTAAGAGTAGTATGTGTAATTTTATTTGAGAAACATTGGTTATGTAATCCTATTATAGCTGGTGAAACATGACTTGAGGTCTTGGTAATCCCATCTTTGAAGTGATGTAATTTGGTGGGAGATTTAAAAGTTTATCCAAACTTTCATTTCCCTCCCATTTTTCCCACTGTTTTACACCAACTTGCACTCCCTCTTAACATGAAAAACCGGGACCAATTAAGAAATTGGTGGGAAGTTTATGCCTTACCCCACCAATTATCAATTGTACTTTATTTGTTAATTAAGCTGCCAAATTGCAACTAATCTACTTCCCTTGGTTGTTGAGCCAAAAGTAAATGGGTAGATCATTGTAGAATGGAGGAAGTAGGAGATAATTACTTATTTACAATTTTTCAATCATAATTAGAAAATAATTAATTATTTACAATTCTTCTATTGATATTAGGAAACTACTCTTTAATATTTGTACACTTACTATTTGCATAATACGGAGTACATGAAATTTATTTATATAATAAAGAGCAAAATGAACGCTGAAATATGCTCATATATATGTTGTTATTGTCTATACTCGGACCTTAGAGCGTATATCCAAATATTTAAAAGAACGAATATGTGATGTATGGATTTGTTACCTCCCTAACTAATACTCCCTCTTATTCACTGTTTTCTTCCTTATTTCCTAAAACGGATTATTTAGGTTTTCTTTCTCTTTCTTATTTTGAAAACTTTTACTCTTATTTTATTCATCCATCTCTCCTATCACCAAACCCACCCAACTCTTTTAGCCATATTTTACTACTTTTCTTAATGTTTTGGCCCCACAATTCCTTATTTAACTCCTAATTATCCATCTCTCTCTCCTATCATCAACCTCACCCAACTTGATGTATCACTTTTATATAAACTTTTATAGCTCCCTTTATACCATTTTACATACCGTTTCGTGCCTATTATACCTTTTATATACTTTATTTCAATGAATTGTCGATACTGCCGCTATTTTGTGTTTTGATGCAGAAATGACTCGTTATGAGTATGATCAAGCTGAGATTAGCATGGTGGAGACGGCATAGAAGAATACACGAAGCATGGCACGAGGAACGAGGAAGCACGAAGGCTAGAAGTGAGAGAAGAGAAGAAATAGCCTGTGAAGCAAGATCCTCGATCGAGTCACCTCTGACTCGATCGAGCAAGCTGTCCTCGATCGAGTCACCTCTGGCTCGATCGAGGATCCTCTCTGGCAGACTTATTTCCGGACTTTCCTAAAACGATTATCTTTTGTTATAAATTAGAAACTCGTGTTTTATTGTTAGACTACGCTTTATTTTACATTCATACTGCTGGATACTCTCTTAGAACCCTAATCTTTCCTTTGTACGGTATTAATCTTTCCTCATTAATTAATCGTTCATCGTTTTATGTTCATCAATTATTGTTCCATGCTTTCAATCATGTTTTCATTCTTAATCATTGTTGTTATTGTTATCATTATGAGTAGCTAATCTCCTCATCTAGGATGAAGGGGATCTAGGTTAATTAAAAGGGAAAATTAGTTAATAGCTATTGATATTGCTTAAGTTGTTGTTTGATTATTGTACTTCTTCTAGTTAATTAACTTGAGGCCTGAGTTATTAATTAGTGTAGCAAGTTGATCATATCGCCGACCGGGTTAGAATTAATATAGGCTGCGATAATCAAATAGATTGTATCTAATTATAGCGACCGCATGTTAGAATCGATCTAAAGGGCATAATTGAGTCGACCGATCTTATGACCTTAAATAGCTTGATAGATTTAGCAATTGATTAATAATCCCCAAATAATTGACCTAGTGAACCGAAAGTCCTAGACCTTTAATATTATCGTTAAAACCTTCATTTAATTACTTGCAATTAGTTTATTAGATCAAAACAAAACAAACCCCCAGAAATCGGTTACTTTTAGATAGCTTAAATACTTACAGACTTAGCTTTTACCGCCTCCCTGTGGATTCGATACCTGTCTTATTGCTAGCTATTCTTGTTAGTCCTGAGATAGATTTACTTTGGTTTGGTGATACGACTTTAGCCACATCAAATTTGGCGTCGTTGCCCATTCACTTTGAAGGTCTTTTCTGTGTCAGAATGCAGTGTAACTGACCCAAATTTGTTCACATCAGTAATAGTAAACGGTCCAGACCATCTGCTCTTCAATTTACTTGGAAACAAGCGCAAACGAGAGTTAAATAATAGAACTTTCTCACCAACATGAAATTCCCTTTGCAAGATATGCTTGTCATGCCACTTCTTCGTTCGCTCCTTGTATACTTGAGCACTAGCGTAGGCATGCAGTCGAAATTCATCAAGCTCATTCAATCGCATCGCCGTTTCTCACCCGCCAGTGAGGGATCCATATTCAGCTCTTTTATGGCCCACATAGCCTTGTACTCAAGCTCCACAGGTAAATGACAGGACTTGCCATAGACGAGACGGTAAAGTGAGGTTCCAATCGGCGTTTTGAAGGCAGTACGGTAAGCCCACAAAGTATCATCGAGCTTCCGACTCCAATCCTTTCTGTTCTTGCTTACTACCTTTTCCAAGATCTGTTTCAATTCTCTGTTGGAAATCTCTACTTGTCCACTGGTTTGAGGATGATAAGCCAATCCTCTGCGGTGTGTAACGCCATATTTCTTCAAGAGATAATTGAGATGACGCTCGTTGAAATGCTTGCCTCCATCACTGATCACCGCGCAAGGTACTCCGAACCGTGGAAAGATAGTCTTCTGAAACATCTTAACAACAGATTTAGCATCACAAGTGGGGG
This sequence comes from Silene latifolia, assembly GCF_048544455.1. NCBI lineage: Eukaryota > Viridiplantae > Streptophyta > Magnoliopsida > Caryophyllales > Caryophyllaceae > Silene > Silene latifolia. Next base: position 9,244,475 of record NC_133534.1, on the reverse strand, counting down.
TGGCAATTGCCTCCATCCATTTAGAAACATAATCTACTACTACTAATATGTATTGGTTCCCAAAAGATGTAGGGAACGACCCTTGGTAGTCAATGCCCCAAAAATCAAAAATCTCCACTTCGGAGATTCCAGTCTGAGGCATCTCATGCCTTTGCGAGATATTGCCAGTTCTTTAACAAGCATCACAACAACGGACAAAGTTAGTAGCATCCTTAAGGATAGTAGGCCAATAAAAACCCGATTGCATTACCTTAACAAATGTCCGAGAAGGACCATGATGACCACCATAGGAAGAAGAGTGACAATGAGAAAGGATGGCACGTACCTCACCCTCAGGAATACATCGTCTGTAGATACCATCGGCACACTCCCGGAACAGATAGGGATCGTCCTAGAAGTACCGCTTCACATCATGCATAAATCTCTTCTTCTGCTGATAAGATAAGTCAAGATAGGAAGTGTACCTCCTACCAAATAATTGGCATAATCTGCAAACCATGAAGTATTTGCAGCTACAGCTAGAAGATGGTCGTCTGGAAAAGAGTCATCAATGGGCAAAATCTCTCTTCCTGAAAATCTCAGTCTGGACAAATGATCTGCAACAACATTTTCAGCACCAGACATATCACGGATTTCTAAATCAAATTCTTGTAACAACAAAATCCATTTAATAAGTCTAGGTTTAGCCTCTTGTTTGGTTAAAAGATATTTTAAAGCTGCATGGTCAGTGTGAACAATAACTTTAGAACCAACAAGATAAGCTCTAAATTTGTCTAAAGAATAGACAACTGCAAGAAGCTCCTTCTCTATAGTAGCATAGTTGATTTGTGCATCATCGAGAGTCTTACTTGCATAGTAAATGGCATGTAACACCTTGTCCTTTCGCTGCCCCAAAACAGCTCCAACTGCATAGTCACTAGCATCGCACATAATCTCAAAAGGAAGGTTCCAATCCGGTGATCGGATTATGGGAGCTGAGATAAGAGCTTGTTTGATCCTGTCAAAGGCTTGAATACACTTGTCAGTAAACACAAAAGGTGTATCTTTATGAAGAAGCTGAGTTAGAGGTTGAGCAATTTTAGAAAAATCCTTAATAAAGCGGCGATAAAACCCTGCATGACCAAGGAAACTACGCACACTTTTAACATTAACCGGGTACGGGAGTTGCTCAATTACCTCAACCTTAGTTTTATCCACTTGAATACCCTTACCTGACACCAAGTGACCGAGTACCACCCCTTCAGTAACCATGAAGTGGCACTTCTCCCAGTTGAGAACAAGGTTGCTCTCCTCACAACGCTGCAAAACTTTAGTCAAGTTTCTCAAGCAAATATCAAAATCAGTACCATATACACTGAAATCATCCATAAAGAGTTCCATGATAGACTCTATGTAATCAGAAAATATGGCCATCATACAACGCTTGAAAACATACTATGAAGGTGCTTATGTGGGGGGTAATAGAGGCTCTTGACCTTTTCCCCTTTGATTCTTCTTGCTGATGAAGAATTACGGTCGTGCGGGACCGCAAAAACCAGCGCTACCGAGAGGCAGCTCGGATTTTGTAACTTATTAGTTTGTAATTAGGATTTCATTTTAAGTTTTTGCTTTTACTTTTATGCTTTTCCTTGAACTTTGAGAGATGAGGAGAGGGTACTTGATATGCTTTCAAGTATTATTTGCAGGAATTTGACGGAATTTGAAGTTATGAATGACAAAAGACGAAAAAAGAAGCCAACCCCAACTTCCTCGATCGAGCCAGATGCGACTCGATCGAGGATCCAGCTAGCTCGATCGAGCCAGGAGCGACTCGATCGAGGCACCAGTGAAGATTTTCAAAAAGTTTAAAACGAAAGTTGGCTAGTCAGGAATTTGGTTCCTCGATCGAGCCAGGCTCGACTCGATCGAGGATCCAAAATAAACCGGGTTTCGCGTTTTTCTCAGACCGGTTTTATACTTCAATTGCTCTGACTTCTTTCAATTCTATTCTCTTATTTCGTTCCTTTTTCCTGCATTCTTCACTTCTATTACTCTTTTTCTCTTCATTCATCATAAATCATCATCAAATCTCACTTAAAACTTGTGTTTAATTGCTTATTACTTGTTTGCATCACTCTCTTGTGCTTATTTTCGCGATTCATTGCTATTTTTGCTCAGGTATGTCCCGAAATTTGCCTAATTTGTCTCGAAAATTCTGAAATTTCTTGCTTATAACTTGAGTTTATTGTATTAAATCTTCCATTGCTAGTATACAATTGCTATTTCCTTGCTTTCTAGCCCCTTGTTTGTTGAAATTCATGCCTAATTTGCTAATTTGGGAATTAGGTTCTTCAAAATCCGGGTAGAAATTATGCATTAAATTGGTTAGAATTGTGTTCTTATGCTTGGAATCTTAATTATTTAATACATACTCATGTTCCCCTAACTTTTTGGATGCTTTAATTGTGATTTTGAGTCTTAAAAATTGATTTTTTGACCCATATTTGCCAAAAACCGGGATTGCCATATGCTATGGTTGAAGTATAATTGTCTACTTACTTTTATGTAGATAATGTTGACTTCTAGGCAAGGAAATAAGAGGACTCGAGAAAGGAGAGCCCCGGTCCAGCAACCCGAGGTGATTCCCGAAGAAGTGGTGTCTTCGGATGACGACTTGTCTCCTTTGGACGATTACCCATTCATTGAATTCTGTGACAAAGCACAAAAGGACAGGTTCGAGTATTTGTTAACTAAATCTATGAGTGCCACTCGATGCGTGAATAGGAAAATTTTGCGAACATTGAAGATAGATGACATTATGTATGACATGTTCAATGAGATAGGGTTACAGGGTCTTTTCACACTCCATGAATTATCTTACCCCGCTTTAACCCTCGAGTTTCTGAGCTCATTTACTTACTTTCCCAGTGATCATCTTATCAAGTTTCGATTGCTTAATGTAGAACGGTCCTTAACCTTTGACCGTTTGTCAGAAATTCTGGGAATAGATAAGCATACAGACGGAGACTTGTACGGTGTTGGTGGGTTGTCCGCTATTCGATATTTTCCATTGTTTACCGGTTATGCGGATGCGGATGCGGATGTCAGTGCTATGGCTTTGTTGGACGTCCAACACGTTTGTCTTCGTTTATTCTTGAGGTATTTGAGCTATTTGTTGTATGGCCGGCATGACAAGAGCAAGACCTCCACTATTGAGGTCTTAATCCTTGCTAGTTACTTGAATCCTTATCGGGAGGAGACATTCCAGTTCTCTCCCCTTGCTCTTATGTGCTCGGCTTTTGATAGGATGATTGGGTGGTATAGGAACCTTGATTGTGGTGCTCTTGTCAGCAAGATAGCTAGGGTTGTTTGTGATTTTGAGGGTGATAACCCCTACGAGCCCATGGATGACCATGAGCCACTTGTTGATGATGACCACCTCCGTTATGACATTTCTTACATTGACATCAAGAATGGGAAGGACCATTACTGGAGGGTCCAGGGCGAGTCTTACATGCTTCTACCTTGTGACCGTTTACCTGCTGTAGACCCCCTTGAGGAGAGTATGGCTGTGGAGCGACCCCCACCCGTTACTTATCTGATTCCTCAGGACCTTCTGGTCACTTTTCCTGGGTCTAGTACTACTACCACTACCGGCGGGCGCCGGAGACGTCGACCCACTACCCATTTGCCTGGCTCATTCCAGCCTGCTCCTCCTCCACCTCTTTCAGTCTATCCTGCTTCAGGCTACCATTTTGATCCGGTTATTGCACAAGAGGTGAGGATGCATGATACGTGCATTTTATATAGTCTTTTTAGCCTAGTTTATGCGCGTATCTTTATGCTAATATCGTGGTTTTATGCTACGAAATGCCCCGAATATGCTACTTTGGTGTATTTTGTCTTAATTGCAGTAATGGACCATAAAGTAGTAGATTCAAGCCTAAAACATGTCCCTACGCATGCAGTTAGGAGATGAGTTGAGTCAGAGCTGGGAAAGTGCTATTTTGAGATGCGCATTGGAGTAAGGAAGTTAGGCGAGCCAAGAGAGTGCTTCAATTTGCTAGTTCCTGCTTGTAAGAGCCATATCTCGAGTTCTACAACAGTTATTAAGGTGATTCCAGTTGGAGGTGAAAGCTTATCCTCTTAGCTTTCCAACGCCACCAACCACGCCTTATTTGTCCAAGTAACGAAGAAATGGCAGCCGTTTGAAGTTCAGTGCGCGAAGCAGGAATTACGCGCTGAGAAGTGCTCGATCGAGAACTACTTCTATTCGATCGAGAGCCAATTTGCTCGATCGAGAGCTACCTATTCTTGATCGAGTGATTTAAGGGAAAGAAGTCCTCGATCGAGAGGAATTGTTCTCGATCGAGAGGAATGCTAAGGAATATCACTCGATCGAGTGCCTTAGTTAGTCGATCGAGTGGATTTTTGCTTCGGGCTGGGCTTTTTAGGTTTAATTCCGTCATTAGGTTTAATAAGCCCTATTTTCTTATAAATAGGGAGTCAGTATGTCGATGTAAAATCGCTCACACACTCTTTTCTCTTCTACTCTCTTTTTCTCTCTGGTTCGAATTCGCTGCTACTTTTGCTACTGTTACTTTAATTCCAGATTTATATCAGTAATTTCTTCTCTCCCTTTTTCCTTTTTATTTAATGTTTGTTTCTCTTCCTTTCTTTATTATGTATTTCCTTTACTTAATTATGAGTAGCTAAATCCCCCTAGTATGTTAGGATTAGGGAAGCCGTGGTAGCAATGCTTTAATTGTATTAAATAGATTAGCCCTGCGATAAGAATTGTATTAGGCAATTTAACTGTTATCCGGTCGAATGAATGCATGCAGGAGACCATAAATTTAGTTAACCCCGACCTAGATCGAAAGATTGGAAGGGAAGGCTTGCTTAATTACAATAGGGTATTGCAGTGAGGGCGAAAGTTAAGCTGTTTACGCTCTAGGGCGGTTTAAGGACCGAAAGGTGACGACCATAGCTCTTCTTATCAATAGTCTAATCGCCTTAGTATTTCCGATAGTATAAGATCTAATAGCTGCCACGGTGGACCGACTCCTAGCATACTTCCTTTCTCTTATTGTTAATTTCTCTCATCTTTCCCCCTTGCTTTAATCTCTAGTTTAGTTAACACAATCAAAACCCCCATTTGTGACATTAGACAGATAAATAGACAAATAGATAGTACACCGCCTCCCTGTGGAGATCGACCCTACTTACCGCTGACTTCTGTTAGTAGTATCTAGGTAATTTATTTTTGGTACAAAACGACAGTATCAAATTTTGGCGCCGTTGCCGGGGAGGCAATCTATTTATTTATTTGTTTAATTTTATCTGTTTCTAGCCTCAGGGAATTTTTCCCTTGAGGCCGTTTTAATCTTTTGTTTAGTGCTGTTTTGATAGGCCTTACAGGTACTACCTAGACAGCTCTAGGTGAAAGACAGTCAAAGGGAAGGCTTGAGTACCTTTGACCCACCACCGATGTCCCATTTTATGGAACAGACGGTGATTTACGGCGGGAGATGTGGTCCTGCTGAGCACGATGCAGCTGTAGTTGTGCCGCCACATCCGCCCTATCAATGGCCACCGCAACAAGACTCCCCTGATATACAAGAAGAAGACCTTGCGGAGCTGAAATTCTTGATGGAGGAACTTGCATTCCAAGTGCAGGAATATGCCTCGCGATTTGATGAGCTCGAGTCTCAGCTTGCTCAATTAGCAAATTTGAGATGGAGAGAGAAGAGATCGCGGAGTCGACATATTCGATGAGAATGCTTGTATCACAAATGCAAGAGAGTGATAGATATATGGATGCTCGAATCCCGAACGGAGTCACAAATAGCTCGGTTAGCAAATGAGATGCAAGAAGAAGAGGTTTATCTTCTCGAGAGCGATTTTTCTCGTAAGGAAACCGTATTGCCCAATGATGAGGATGACTTCTATGACTCGGACGACGAGTTTCTATCATATTTCATTGCCCCACACGAGGATTTCAGCGCTGTACAGGAGGAATCACTCGATCGAGTGACTATTATTGGTCGATCGAGTGACTTTCCAGAAGAACTTGCTCGATCGAGTGAAAATTCTACTCGATCGAGTGGCATGCAGGAGGATAGTTCTCGATCGAGTAATTCTGCCACTCGATCGAGTGTATTGCGGGAAGAGATTGGCCGATCGAGTAGTCATTCTGCTCGATCGACTGATTTGGTCATTGGGAGCTGTAATTCGTCATTTGGGCTTGATTTAGATGACGACTTTGATGATGACAACGGTTATGGTGAGTCTCCCTTATTCAAAGCCGAGCTGGATGCGCTTGAGGCTGAGATTTACGGGACGGATTCCACTGAGGGCGACAAAAGGACAGCTGAGTCGGTAATTACTCCTAGCACGGAAGAGGTAATGGATTCTTTTATCTATGATTCCGTCATTAAGAGTGATCAACCCGAGGTAGTAAACGGTAATTTTATTATTATTTGTAAATTGCCTCGTCTTATTCATGCTTCCTTTTTCAAAGCTATACCCCCTCATATGTGGACGCATAAATTAGCAATTTCTCACCATCCTTGTCATTTTAAAATTGTTAATCTAATTTGGAGCCCTAAATTATTGACAATTGCTCCCGCGCTCCTTTATTTGGTGGATAAATTTAGGAGCGCCCATAGGAAATTTGTTAGACTTAAATGTCTACATATCTTTATTTCCTACCTTGCTATTCCACTTTTGTGCTACTTATGCTTTTGTGTAGCACATGCGCAGATGTATGATTTGATGCTGCGCGCTTTGAGCTGTTTTGATCGTGATTAATTAGAAGGCTCAAAGAAAAGGAGGTCGAGCTGGGACCTGACTGAAGCTAGCGCTACCCGGGAGGCAACCCGGAGATTTTATTTTGTTTTTATTTCAATTTCAGTTGTAATAAATGGGTTCTTTACCATAAACTATCTCAGTGAGCTTGTTTTTGTTAGTATGCGGGCTGTTTTAATTTCACTTTGCAGGAATTCATCGAGGACCAGTCGATCGAGTAGTCATTCTACTCGATCGAGCACCTTAGCTGAGAGATCCTCTCGATCGAACAGACATGCCACTCGATCGACCCCCTGCAGAACTGGAACCACTCGATCGACTGGTGCACCATTCGATCGAGCAGCTTGAATGCCCATTTCACTCGATCGACTACTGTTCAACAGACATCGAGTGTTTTTGACTTGGATTAGCTTCTTGAGACGGTTTTCCGGGCCTTTAGCAACCTCCCATTTCATGGTCGGTTTGGGGAGGTCCCCTTATTCGCGCATTTTGTGAGTTTTCCGCACTTACTCTCTCTTTTTCCTTTAGTTCGCATTTCCTTTCCATGTTTTGGTACAATGGGGGCATTGTACGGTTTGGTTTGGGGAGGTTATGCATCCATATCTGTGTCTGCATATTGTTTTTAATGCATTTATGTTATCACGTTTTATTTATGTTTGCATTGTTGTTTATTTTTGTTTAAATGCATAAAATTCTCATAAAAATTGAAAAATTGTTAAAATTCAAAAAAAAAATCACGTTTATTTTAGCATATAGGTTGAGTCGGAACGGTAGATTTCCATGATGACATTGCACTGCATTTGTCTTTATGCTTAAGCCTTGCATTAAACTGATTGTCTTTTAGCTTTGTCTTATTGCATATCTACGAGTTAATGTTAAAATTTAGCTGAACATATAGACTTGACCTGAAATTTTGGCAACCTACTTATAAATTCTAAGATTTAGAGCCTTATAAGCTGGTGTCATTTATGACCAGTTTCATATAGGATTGTGAGTAGTATACTCCTTGCATAACATGTTCATCAATTTGCACGTATATGAAATTCAACTGCTTTTTGCCTACATACATTCGGGATAGTGGTTGGTGTCACATGCAGGGAGGTGCTTACAATTTCCCTTTCTTTCATTTTTACCCACAAACTCCACATTAGCCAAATTTGCCAGTTGACCCTTAGCTACATCCAAATTTAGCCTGCCTTGTCAAGCTAGTTTAGATTGTTTTGCGGTATATTTTCTATTGTATCAAATATTGGCGCATAATCTATTGATTCGGAGTTGGTATTTTATGAAGAAAAGGAGGATGATGGAAAAAAAAATTGACGTGAAAAAGAAAAAAAAAGAATTGAAAATGAAAAAAAAAGAGTTCGGAAAAGAAATAAGAAGAAACCGAAAAGAGAAAGAAAAAAAAAATAGAAAAAGAAAGAAGAGAAAAAAAGAAGTTGTTGATGAGACGGTTTCTGCTCCTATGTTCTATCTTATATCATTTGAGGAGTATTTTCTAGTTCGGTTTGGTGAGATTTTATGCCAAATGAAGGGCATGTGCGTATTTCATAATTGCTTAAGAATCGGATGTTGATATATGGTTTTGTTTAGGTACTAGCTTGATCACCTATACCTCCACATTCCCATAACATGTTTTGCCTTTTCTTACCCATTGCCTCACTTTACCATATCTTTGTAAGCCCTCGGCTGTGACAGGACCTTGTTTGGTTGGAATGTGTGTACGGTAGCTAGAATTGTCTATCATATTAGTTGCATGCATGTTTATGTGGGTCGTAGTCTCGGTGAGCGACTATTTTTCTTCTTCTCTCTTACATTCATATGCTTACCCTTTGCTTCATGACAGAAGAGTGACCCGTGAGAGTCCATTATTAAAGGTCTTGCAAGGTCGACGGTTCAGCTTTATTTATAAACATCTTATAACTCGTTTGCATTTGACTTTCTGCTTAAAGTGTTAGTTTGCTTGCATTAAATTGGCTTAAGTGGGCATTTGTAGCTAGCTCTGAGTTATCTTTCTCCGTTCCTTTAGTTGCATTTTAGTTTACTCGGGGACGAGTAAAGGTTTGGTTTGGGGAGATTTGATACGTGCATTTTATATAGTCTTTTTAGCCTAGTTTATGCGCGTATCTTTATGCTTTTATCGTGGTTTTATGCTACGAAATGCCCCGAATATGCTACTTTGGTGTATTTTGTCTTAATTGCAGTAATGGACCATAAAGTAGTAGATTCAAGCCTAAAACATGTCCCTACGCATGCAGTTAGGAGATGAGTTGAGTCAGAGCTGGGAAAGTGCTATTTTGAGATGTGCATTGGAGTAAGGAAGTTAGGCGAGCCAAGAGAGTGCTTCAATTTGCTAGTTCCTGCTTGTAAGAGCCATATCTCGAGTTCTACAACAGTTATTAAGGTGATTCCAGTTGGAGGTGAAAGCTTATCCTCTTAGCTTTCCAACGCCACCAACCACGCCTTATTTGTCCAAGTAACGAAGAAATGGCAGCCGTTTGAAGTTCAGTGCGCGAAGCGAATTACGCTGAAGTGCTCGATCGAGAACTACTTCTATTCGATCGAGAGCCAATTTGCTCGATCGAGAGCTACCTATTCTTGATCGAGTGATTTAAGGAAAGAAGTCCTCGATCGAGAGGAATTGTTCTCGATCGAGAGGAATGCTAAGGAATATCACTCGATCGAGTGCCTTAGTTAGTCGATCGAGTGGATTTTTGCTTGGTGGGCTTTTTAGGTTTAATTCCGTCATTAGGTTTAATAAGCCCTATTTTCTTATAAATAGGGAGTCAGTATGTCGATGTAAAATCGCTCACACACTCTTTTCTCTTCTACTCTCTTTTTCTCTCTGGTTCGAATTCGCTGCTACTTTTGCTACTGTTACTTTAATTCCAGATTTATATCAGTAATTTCTTCTCTCCCTTTTTCCTTTTTATTTAATGTTTGTTTCTCTTCCTTTCTTTATTATGTATTTCCTTTACTTAATTATGAGTAGCTAAATCCCCCTAGTATGTTAGGATTAGGGAAGCCGTGGTAGCAATGCTTTAATTGTATTAAATAGATTAGCCCTGCGATAAGAATTGTATTAGGCAATTTAACTGTTATCCGGTCGAATGAATGCATGCAGGAGACCATAAATTTAGTTAACCCCGACCTAGATCGAAAGATTGGAAGGGAAGGCTTGCTTAATTACAATAGGGTATTGCAGTGAGGGCGAAAGTTAAGCTGTTTACGCTCTAGGGCGGTTTAAGGACCGAAAGGTGACGACCATAGCTCTTCTTATCAATAGTCTAATCGCCTTAGTATTTCCGATAGTATAAGATCTAATAGCTGCCACGGTGGACCGACTCCTAGCATACTTCCTTTCTCTTATTGTTAATTTCTCTCATCTTTCCCCCTTGCTTTAATCTCTAGTTTAGTTAACACAATCAAAACCCCCATTTGTGACATTAGACAGATAAATAGACAAATAGATAGTACACCGCCTCCCTGTGGAGATCGACCCTACTTACCGCTGACTTCTGTTAGTAGTATCTAGGTAATTTATTTTTGGTACAAAACGACAGTATCAAATTTTGATACTCGATCAAATTTTGTACAGTATCAAATTTTGATACTGTCGTTTTGTACCAAAAATAAATTACCTAGATACTACTAACAGAAGTCAGCGGTAAGTAGGGTCGATCTCCACAGGGAGGCGGTGTACTATCTATTTGTCTATTTATCTGTCTAATGTCACAAATGGGGGTTTTGATTGTGTTAACTAAACTAGAGATTAAAGCAAGGGGGAAAGATGAGAGAAATTAACAATAAGAGAAAGGAAGTATGCTAGGAGTCGGTCCACCGTGGCAGCTATTAGATCTTATACTATCTGAAATACTAAGGCGATTAGACTATTGATAAGAAGAGCTATGGTCGTCACCTTTCGGTCCTTAAACCGCCCTAGAGCGTAAACAGCTTAACTTTCGCCCTCACTGCAATACCCTATTGTAATTAAGCAAGCCTTCCCTTCCAATCTTTCGATCTAGGTCGGGGTTAACTAAATTTATGGTCTCCTGCATGCATTCATTCGACCGGATAACAGTTAAATTGCCTAATACAATTCTTATCGCAGGGCTAATCTATTTAATACAATTAAAGCATTGCTACCACGGCTTCCCTAATCCTAACATACTAGGGGGATTTAGCTACTCATAATTAAGTAAAGGAAATACATAATAAAGAAAGGAAGAGAAACAAACATTAAATAAAAAGGAAAAAGGGAGAGAAGAAATTACTGATATAAATCTGGAATTAAAGTAACAGTAGCAAAAGTAGCAGCGAATTCGAACCAGAGAGAAAAAGAGAGTAGAAGAGAAAAGAGTGTGTGAGCGATTTTACATCGACATACTGACTCCCTATTTATAAGAAAATAGGGCTTATTAAACCTAATGACGGAATTAAACCTAAAAAGCCCACCAAGCAAAATCCACTCGATCGACTAACTAAGGCACTCGATCGAGTGATATTCCTTAGCATTCCTCTCGATCGAGAACAATTCCTCTCGATCGAGGACTTCTTTCCCTTAAATCACTCGATCAAGAATAGGTAGCTCTCGATCGAGCAAATTGGCTCTCGATCGAATAGAAGTAGTTCTCGATCGAGCACTTCTCAATGTAATTCCCGCTTCGCGCACTGAACTTCAAACGGCTGCCATTTCTTCGTTACTTGGACAAATAAGGCGTGGTTGGTGGCGTTGGAAAGCTAAGAGGATAAGCTTTCACCTCCAACTGGAATCACCTTAATAACTGTTGTAGAACTCGAGATATGGCTCTTACAAGCAGGAACTAGCAAATTGAAGCACTCTCTTGGCTCGCCTAACTTCCTTACTCCAATGCGCATCTCAAAATAGCACTTTCCCAGCTCTGACTCAACTCATCTCCTAACTGCATGCGTAGGGACATGTTTTAGGCTTGAATCTACTACTTTATGGTCCATTACTGCAATTAAGACAAAATACACCAAAGTAGCATATTCGGGGCATTTCGTAGCATAAAACCACGATAAAAGCATAAAGATACGCGCATAAACTAGGCTAAAAAGACTATATAAAATGCACGTATCAATGCATGAGGGCATTAACACTGCTTTGACATAGAGACGGATGCGGGAACAGATGGAGGCCATGTCTCTTGCTTCAGGGGGCCAGTATCGGGGTGTGACACCTAGCTATTACACCACTCCGGGTGATGACCGCCGTGTGTTCCATCTATATGGAGTGATTCCTACAGAGTTCGGGCAGTTTAGTACTGCCTACGGTTCCTTGAGCCGTCCCTTTTACACTCCAGTCCGCCCCCCTCAGCCTACTTCTGTTTTTGCGGAGGACGCTGGTGTTCCTTGCTCCCAGAGAGGATCGTTTGGTCAGTTTAGTGCTTCTACTTCCGCTGCTGCTGTTCCTGGAGGCGGCCGTGGTAGAGGTCGTGTTAGGAGAGCCACCCGTGGTCGCGGTCGTACCCCAGTCCCTGATCCTGAGTTGATGTCCCTTTATGCCGAGATTGATGATTTTGATGATGCTGATGGAGCCCAGTAGTGACAGCTGGTCATTACATCCCTCTCTTTCTAGCTGGTTTGGGGGAGGCTACTGCTTTACAGCTGGTATTATCTTTCTTGCTTTGTTTTATTGCATTTCTTATTTTTCCCTTTTTCCCTTTGTTAGTTGTGTCCCATAGGTTGCTGGATTTCTGTGTGATTGCTATGTTGTAGGCGTCACAATGAGGACACTGTGACATTTAGGTTTGGGGGAGTGTGTTTATTTCTGTTGTGTGCTTTTATTTATGTTGTGTGAAAAATTCAAAAAATAAAAAAAAATTGAAAAAAAATTATAAAATACAAAAACATGTTTTTATTTACTTTTATTTACTTTGAGTCGAGTCTTGGTGAATTGTATAGCAATGATGATAAATTGCTTTGTCTTTGCATTTGAGTCTCATCTAGTTGTCCATCTACATTGTTTTGACCTGTTAGCTATGATGAACAAAGCTCTTTACTCAAGTCTTGACCGTCACAATATGCCTTATGCCGAGTAGACTTGACTTTATTTTGTTGGTAAACCACTTAAATTTCTGAGGTCTTTAGAGCTTCCTAGGCCGGGAACATTAATAAACCGGGTTCATTGTTATTTAGGCTGAAGAGTGTGGTCTCTTTGTGGAATATGTAATATCAAACTGTATAAGTATGACATTAGTTTCTTAGCTTTTGCGCGTTCACATGATTAAGTACATGAGGATAGGCAGTTCTTTTTGTTCAAATAAGCCTTACATCACCCAGTTTTTGTTAGCCCGTTTGAACCATGTAGCCATTTTATATCCTATTTCTTAGCTACATTCCAGAATTTGCCTACCTTTTTCGGGACAGTCGCAGTTGTTTGAGTCTTTATTGTTATAGCTACTTTGGTTGGGTTGGGACTTTTATTGTCATGTGGGTAGTAGCTATCTTTTTGTAGCAATTGTGTGACCTCTTTTGTTGAAAAAGAGAAGTATTATGAAGCAAAAAAAAAAAGAGAAAAAAAAACAAGAAAAAGAAAAAAAAAGTTTCGAAAAAAAAAAAAGAATTCAGAAAAAGAAAAAAAAAAGAGAAAAGAAAGAAAAGAAAAAGAAAATTGTTTGCTTCATTGAGTTTTGTTAGGAGGTCGAGAGTGGTAATGACTGAAGTCTAATGCACATTTGGAGAGCCTTTCCATTTCTCTCATATGTTGTCAAAGTTGAGATTATTTCTCCAGTTGGATGATTGTTTTATTTCTTATTAAATTTGGCTATTGGTGTAGCGCTGCGACTACCGTCTGAGCCTCACATACCCATACGTGCTTATGCACAAGCCACTTCTATACCCATGCCACTTTACCATCTTTCTGTCCTAGATACATGTACTTGGTCTGCTTTGTGAATGCGTATTAGTTGGAGAATCTCTTATCACATTAGATTGCATGCATATTTCATAAGTTGAGTGAGAGTCTTTATTCTTTCTATCTTACATATATCTCACCCCTTATGAGTGCATGAGTGAAACCGCGAGAATCCAACAAAATTGTCTTGCAAGGTTGAAAAGTATTTGGCTGAGTCTCGGTATCATGTCACATCTTGAGTAAGAGCTGCGTTAGTCTATTACCCGTGCTTTTAAATTTGTTTTATTGGCACAACTTTGGTCATTACTTTGTTATAGATGTGGACAGCTGAGATTTGTATGTGCCTAGATATTTGCTCTGATTTATTCATTCACCATATGTTTGCTATTCTTTGTTTGGCCTGATTGCTTTGCTTGAGGACAAGCAAAGGTTTGGTTTGGGGAATTTGATGTATCACTTTTATATAAACTTTTATAGCTCCCTTTATACCATTTTACATACCGTTTCGTGCCTATTATACCTTTTATATACTTTATTTCAATGAATTGTCGATACTGCCGCTATTTTGTGTTTTGATGCAGAAATGACTCGTTATGAGTGTGATCAAGCTGAGATTAGCATGGTGGATACGGCATAGAAGAATACACGAAGCATGGCACGAGGAACGAGGAAGCACGAAGGCTAGAAGTGAGAGAAGAGAAGAAATAGCCTGTGAAGCAAGATCCTCGATCGAGTCACCCCTGACTTGATCGAGCAAGCTGTCCTCGATCGAGTCACCTCTGGCTCGATCGAGGATCCTCTATGGCAGACTTATTTCCGGACTTTCCTAAAACGATTATCTTTTGTTATAAATTAGAAACTCGTGTTTTATTGTTGGACTACGCTTTATTTTACATTCATACTGCTGGATACTCTCTTAGAACCCTAATCTTTCCTTTGTACGGTATTAATCTTTCCTCATTAATTAATCGTTCATCGTTTTATGTTCATCAATTATTGTTCCATGCTTTCAATCATGTTTTCATTCTTAATCATTGTTGTTATTGTTATCATTATGAGTAGCTAATCTCCTCATCTAGGATGAAGGGGATCTAGGTTAATTAAAAGGGAAAATTAGTTAATAGCTATTGATATCGCTTAAGTTGTTGTTTGATTATTGTACTTCTTCTAGTTAATTAACTTGAGGCCTGAGTTATTAATTAGTGTAGCAAGTTGATCATATCGCCGACCGGGTTAGAATTAATATAGGCTGCGATAATCAAATAGATTGTATCTAATTATAGCGACCGCATGTTAGAATCGATCTAAAGGGCATAATTGAGTCGACCGATCTTATGACCTTAAATAGCTTGATAGATTTAGCAATTGATTAATAATCCCCAAATAATTGACCTAGTGAACCGAAAGTCCTAGACCTTTAATATTATCGTTAAAACCTTCATTTAATTACTTGCAATTAGTTTATTAGATCAAAACAAAACAAACCCCCAGAAATCGGTTACTTTTAGATAGCTTAAATACTTACAGACTTAACTTTTACCGCCTCCCTGTGGATTCGATACCTGTCTTATTGCTAGCTATTCTTGTTAGTCCTGAGATAGATTTACTTTGGTTTGGTGATACGACTTTAGCCACATCACAACTCTTTTACTCTTGTTTTATTCCCCGCCTTAATACTCGTGCCCACAAACAAAGGGAAGAAAACCCTGAATAGGAGGGAGTATTTTCTCCAATCCAATCTAATATACCCATTTAATTTTTGGTGGTCTCGAAGCGATACTTAACTTTAACCATATTTTTCTTCCTTTATACATAGAATTTTTTTTTTTTTTTTTAATCAAAAATATAATTTTATGAAAGATATTACATAACAAAACTAAATATGTTAGTTTTATCTTTTTAAATGAATTAACGGTCAAAGTTTTTAAAGTTTGACCTCCAAAAAGCAAGTAGATACATTAGAATGGAACGAGTAATTGATAAGTATACAAGTGTGATAAACTGATAATAGTTTAATTCAAGACAAATCTATGGTATAAATGTAGGTGATGGGGCATATTCTGCACCGCTGACCAAGTCAACACACTGAGCAAGGTCAAAGATATCCACAGCAAGTCAACGACTTAGACAAATTTCAACCGATGCATCCCATCGGCTCGCCACTGGTCTCGGCGACAACAACTGCCAAATGGACGCATATCCGCGTACTCACATCCAAGGCCCTCGGCCGGCCTGCCATAGGTCCATCGGCCGAGGGTAGAACGGTCTTTCCACCTGATAGCCACTTGGCCACTTGGCCACTACGTGACAAAAGGTGAAAGCCTATAAATACTCCTCAACCTTCTTTGAGGAGGGGATCCAACAACTAAACCTAAATACACTATTCATTTGGTAATATCTCCCTTTTCTCTCTACAATACATACCTAGTCAAGCAACACAGCTTAATCCTTTAAGTTTACTGACTTGAGCGTCGGAGTGAGTACGCTTGGCACAAAGCCAAGCCCTCAGTTCGTTCATTGTTGCAGGAGAGGCCGAGAGGGACGACAGAAGCAAGAAGGGTTCAACCCAAGACATCATTCTACAAGCCACGGGTGGTAACAATACTTGCTCTGGAATTATACCCGGAACAATTGGCGCCGTCTGTGGGGAAGACACTAGAAGCTAGTCACATTCATTCCCAAACAAAAAAAAAAAATATATAACCAACAAAAACCCACCCAAAGAGCTAAGAAAATGTCGAAACAACAAGACGCAGTCGTAACCGACGAAACCGCATTTTACCAAGATGATACTTTCAACAACTCCGGAGTCATACAGCCCTCCACCGGCGGTGTAATCCAACCGGAGTTCGGGATGCCATCAATACCCGACACGCCACTGCCAGCCAACCAGGTCACCATCATGAGACATGTGGTTGATGTAGCAAAACTGAAAATGCTCCTGGACCTAATCAGTAATACGCCCGCTCACACTGTCACGCCGACAAGAGCGGCGGAAATCGTCCGGGAGAACAGGGCCCAAAACGTGACTCCGAGAAATTTGAACGGAGCACTAGGAGAAGCCGACCCAGTCAAGGCGCCGGGGGAGCCCAAAGTGGGCGCGGTAGACCTAAGTCCTTCCCGCACTCGTGGGAGGACAGCGTCCCCGCCACACGAACGAGGCTCACCCCGAAGGAGCCGAGGGAGTCCGACTCGGCGAGTTGGAGAAGAAGTCCGAGTCGAAGAAGGAGCCCCTCCCGCTACGGGGAAGGAGCCGAGTTAGGGACGCAAGGAGCCGATCGCCGCGTGTCGTTCGACACGTGGTCGCAGCCCCTCAACGCCTACGTCCTAGAAGTCCCGGTCTTGAATAAGCTCAAGCCGCCACCTCCGTCATACAAGGGAGATAGTGATCCGATCGACCACGCCGAGGCCTTCGAGTCTTACATGTCGGTATGGGAGCAGCCCGATGAGGTCTCAGTGCCGAATTTTCCCAACAACTTTGCATGGGATGGCTCGGAGTCGGTACAAAGGCCTTCCCGATGGCTCGGTGTACTATTACGCCGACCCGAAGGGCGCTTTCCTAGCCCAAGACTCTGCAATAAGAGAAGGGCCGTAGAGACATCCGACCTCCCGACTATCGACAGAGGGGGCGAGTCTCTCCGGAGCTATGTGAAGAGGTTTGATGAAAAGGTCCAGCAGATTCGAGAAATTAATCCCGAGCTGGCGGCCTTCGCGCTGATGAAGGGCCTCCCAAGGGGAGATTTAAAAAATGAGCTCATCAAGTGCGGAGGCCTGAGCATGGACGCCGCCAGGCAGTTGGCCGACCAAGCCATCAAGGTAGAAGACTATCACAAGGCCTGGGTAGGCCCCAGCGAAGCCGAGCACTCAGGGGAAAAGAGCCGCCGGGAGAACAGCCCGGGGGAAAGACGCCGTGGCGACAACAGGTCACGGTCCGACGAAAGACGCCGTAAGAATGATAGGTCGCGGCCAGACAAGCCTGCCTGGAAGCAAAGCCCGGCGGATACCGGGGGGAGCTCGGGAACGTACTACAAAAAACGGTACGAAGATCGCACCCCCCTGGTCGTATCGGCCGCCGAGGTTTTCGCTTTGAGCAAGAACGAGGGCCAGAAATGGGAAAGACCCCCTAGGCCGAGGAGTGACGGTGACACGAGCCAGTACTGCGAGTACCACGGCCACACCGGACACCTGACCAACGATTGCCGACACCTGAAGGATGCCATTGAGGAACTGATCCGAAAGGGGAGCCTCGGCAAATATGTTGCCAGAGGCCAAAAACCAGATGCCGGCGGATCGAACAGCAAATCCGCCACTGAGCGGTTAGGAGTAGTCAATATCGTCATCGGGGACAACGAGAGCAGTGGGTCCGCTCATGAGCACAAACGGCCCCAGGATGAGCCTTATCCGGCCATCAACTTTGTGCCCAACACAGCAACCCCCGCTCCCAGCATCCCAGACATGACCATTGGACAAGAGGACTACGATGGAGTCGTCGCTTTTCATAGCGACCCACTTACAGTCCGCCTGGACATAGCCAACCACTTGGTGAAGCGGTGCCTGATTGACACAGGCGCCTACACAAACGTTATGTACAGAGAATGCTTTCTCGGCCTCGGACTAAGGATCGAAGATCTGAGCCCCTGCACCGACTCGTTGTACAGCTTTTCTGGGGACGGCCTGGTACCCCTGGGGTCGGTTAGATTGCTGGTGAGGTTCGGCGAGGGGAATACAGCCAAGAGTGTTATGTCTGAATTCATAGTCATCGACGGCATATCTGCCCACAACGTTCTCGTGGGCCGGGTCACTTTGAGCGAAATCGACGCTGTGATATCCATCAGGGCCCTGACACTGGTATATGTCTCGGACCGGGGGGAGGCGCAGAAGCTCATCTCGAAGAACGAGGAGGATCCCGATTTATGGGAGGTTTACGCTAATGGCCCCTCCACGACGAATAGCTCGAAGGCCGACATCGTTATTATCAGCCCGAACGGAGACGTGTCTGAGCACGCCTTAAAGCTTACCTCATTGGCCTCAAACAATGAATCCAAATACGAGGCGGTAATAACCGGAGTTGAGCTAGCTAAAGCCGCCGGAGCAGAGCGTATCATGGTGACGACGGACTCACTCTTAGCGGCCAACCAGATCAAAGGGGAATGCGAAGCCCAGGACTACGGGACGATAAGGTATCTAGTGAGGGTGAGAGCCGTCGCTTCAGAACTGAAATCCTTCCGGATACAGTACACCCCCAGATCCGGAAACGGTCGGACCATCGGCATGGTCGAAGGAGCAGAGACCGAGGAGGTAGAGATGGACCCGGGCCGCACCGTGACCGTCGGTATCAACCTAGAACCAAAATTCAGAGCCGACCTCCTGGATCTGCTGAGGACGAATAAAGATGTTTTCGCATACTCAGCGGCCGAGATGCCAGGCGTGAGCCGGGAGGTGATTGTTCACAAGCTGAACGTACTCACCACCGCTCGCCCAGTCAAGCAGAGAATGAGGAACTCCTCCGCCGAGAAGGACGACGCCATCAAAGCCGAAGTAGATAAGTTGCTAGCGGCAGGTTTTATCATGCCTTGTACCTATCCTGAATGGTTAGCCAATGTTGTAATGGTGAAGAAATCATCGGGGGCATGGAGAATGTGTGTAGACTTTACCAACCTTAATAAAGCATGCCCCAAAGATTGCTATCCCTTGCCTCGAATAGATAGTTTGATCGACGCCACGGCGGGCTACACCATGCTGAGCCTGCTGGACGCCTTCTCGGGGTATCACCAAGTGTTCATGGCCGAAGAAGACATGCCTAAATGCGCATTTATCACCGCCAACGGCACATACATGTACAAAATGATGCCGTTTGGTTTGAAGAACGCCGGAGCAACGTACACGAGGCTGGTGGACAAAGTGTTCCAAAACCAAAAAGGGCGAAACATTGAGGCTTACGTCGACGATGCTATTGTAAAAAGCAAATCCGACAGCGAACATCTGGCCGATTTACACGAAACATTTTGTTCACTAAGGAAATACAAGATGAAGCTCAACCCAATGAAATGCAACTTCGGTGTCCGGGCAGGTAAATTCCTGGGTGTACTTGTCAGTGCGAGAGGCATAGATGCCAATCCAGACAAAGTCCGAGCAATCCTAGACCTGCCGGAACCAAGGAATCGAAAAGAGGTTATGATGCTGACCGGGAGAATGGCGGCTCTCGACCGTTTCATCTCTCGGTCAGCCGACA